>NW_027017722.1:969375-1292500 GCF_036013445.1 Caloenas nicobarica
CCTCTTCTTCCTCTTCTTCTTCCTCTTCTTCTTCTTCTTCTTCTTCTTCCTCCTCTTTTGTGCATGGTCAGTCCCACAACTCCTTGTCAAGGTTCTCCCTCTGCAGGAACCGCGGACAGCTTGGCCTCTATTCCTGCTGCTGCTCTCTGCAGCTCTGGGACTTGCCTCTGCCAGCCTGCAAGGGATCTTTTCTCAGGCTAAACTGAAGAATGCCTCGGCCTACTCCTGGCTACACTTGGGCTTGAGCTAATGCTTGTGAGCCTGGCTTCTGAAACAGAGTCACAAAGGGAAAAAAAATGACACGAAGAAACATCACATGAATTAACATCAAATCAAGAAAATTAATAAATTAACAACAAAATAAAATAAAATTCATTGTGTTATGTGTCCTTGAAATTGATTTTGGAACTGAAACCCCTCTGTCCTTTCAGGCAAACAGTCTCTTAGATATTGGACTGGCGGACAGGAGAGAAGAGGAGAGGAGAGGAGAGGAGAGGAGAGGAGAGGAGAGGAGAGCAGTTCTGCTCTGTCCGGCCTGCAGTTCTGCGTGACAAGCCCTGAGCGAGCCCTGAGGCCTCCATACATGATACTACAGGCAGTATTGCTACTGGAAGGAAGGCTGCACTGGCAACAAATCCACACTGTCTTTTTGCAAAAAAGGGACTCTATTAGGTTGCTTACTCCCCTATTTTGTAGCTACAGGGACTGATTTGGAGCCAGCACCCCAAAGGCTTCCTCCAAAGGGCTGCACATATGCGGCTGTGTCACCTCCATGTCACAATGCCAGCACCCGGCAACGCAGTGGTCACCAGGCCCCACGCAGGATCCAGAGGAGCAGCCTCCCGTGTCCACTGCCAGAGCTGGCCCGGGGGCAGCCCCAGCACATCTGACAGGAAGCACTTGAGGAGCTGCTGGAATCACAGGCCAGGGGCTGAGGGAAGAAAACCTTGCATGAGGCTGCTGGAGGTTCTCCGCTGCAAGACAATGTGCTGGCAGGGCCACTTTCCAAGCTCGGCTCATGGATGCAAATCCTTTTCAACTGGATAGCAGTGGCAAGACCAAGGCAATTCCTTCTTGAGGAGCACTGCACAGCTCACCATCCTCATCTCCTACAGAGCAACGCTCAGGAGCCGTAAGAGATAGGATGTCGAGGGCTTGCAAGGGCTTGCAAGGGCTTGCAGTGCTTTGGAACACCCACTGGTGTCCTACACAGGGACAACAAGGATTCTTGCCCACAAGGTCTATCAGCTCAGAGGTACTTGGGCACTCTGGCAAGTCCGCGACATAGCTCCAGCTCAAGGGAGGATAGGGCTTGGGCAGCTCCTGGGAAGCATGAGCAGCCTGTGGGACAAGAAGCCAGGTCTGGCTCACATGCTCAGGGAACAGCCCATGGCCAGCACTGGGCTCAGCAAGGAACTTTTTCCCCCGCGGAACATTGGCACTGGTCCCCGGCGGTTTTTTGCCTTCCTCTGCAGTTCTCAGCACCGCCCCTTGCCACCATTTCTTTGGGCCATTTGGCCTGGGAGCCGGCTGCTCATGCTCCACCATGCTGGCAGCCGCAGCTGCCACTTCTCAGCTCTCCCTGCAGCTAACACAAGCGCCTGGCAGGGACCAGAGCGCTTCTCATGCATCCCTGCCCAAGAAGCACAGCAGCCAAACAAGTTGTGCAAGGCAAAACGTCTGCTCGTCATCGCTACATGTCACGCTTTGGAAGAGATGCCACGGTACCACTCACCTCTTCTTCCTCTTCTTCCTCTTCTTCTTCTTCTTCTTCTTCTTCTTCTTCTTCCTCCTCTTTTGTGCATGGTCAGTCCCACAACTCCTTGTCAAGGTTCTCCCTCTGCAGGAACCGCGGACAGCTTGGCCTCTATTCCTGCTGCTGCTCTCTGCAGCTCTGGGACTTGCCTTTGCCAGCCTGCAAGGGATCTTTTCTCAGGCTAAACTGAAGAATGCCTCAGCCTACTCCTGGCTACACTTGGGCTTGAGCTAATGCTTGTGAGCCTGGCTTCTGAAACAGAGTCACAAAGGGAAAAAAAATGACACGAAGAAACATCACATGAATTAACATCAAATCAAGAAAATGAATAAATTCACAACAAAATAAAATAAAATTCATTGTGTTATGTGTCCTTGAAATTGATTTTGGAACTGAAAACCCTCTGTCCTTTCAGGCAAACAGTCTCTTAGATATTGGACTGGCGGACAGGAGAGAAGAGGAGAGGAGAGGAGAGGAGAGGAGAGGAGAGGAGAGGAGAGGAGAGGAGAGCAGTTCTGCTCTGTCAGGCCTGCAGTTCTGCGTGACAAGCCCTGAGCGAGCCCTGAGGCCTCCATACATGATACTACAGGCAGTATTGCTACTGGAAGTAAGGCTGCACTGGCAACAAATCCACACTGTCTTTTTGCAAAAAAGGGACTCTATGAGGTTGCTTACTCCCCTATTTTGTAGCTACAGGGACTGATTTGGAGCCAGCACCCCAAAGGCTTCCTCCAAAGGGCTGCACATATGTGGCTGTGTCAGCCCCATGTCACAATGCCAGCACCCAGCAACGCAGTGGACACCAGGCCCCATGCAGGATCCAGAGGAGCAGCCTCCCGTGTCCACTGCCAGAGCTGGCCCGGGGGCAGCCCCAGCACATCTGACAGGAAGCACTTGAGGAGCTGCTGGAATCACAGGCCAGGGGCTGAGGGAAGAAAACCTTGCATGAGGCTGCTGGAGGTTCTCCGCTGCAAGACAATGTGCTGGCAGGGCCACCTTCCAAGCTCGGCTCATGGATGCAAATCCTTTTCAACTGCATAGCAGTGGCAAGACCAAGGCAATTCCTTCTTGAGGAGCACTGCACAGCTGACCATCCTCATCTCCTACAGAGCAACGCTCAGGAGCCGTAAGAGATAGGATGTCGAGGGCTTGCAAGGGCTTGCAAGGGCTTGCAGTGCTTTGGAACACCCACTGGTGTCCTACACAGGGACAGCAAGGATTCTTGCCCACAAGGTCTATCAGCTCAGAGGCACTTGGGCACTCTGGCAAGTCCGCGACATAGCTCCAGCTCAAGGGAGGATAGGGCTTGGGCAGCTCCTGGGAAGCATGAGCAGCCTGTGGGACAAGGAGCCAGGTCTGGCTCACATGCTCAGGGAACAGCCCATGGCCAGCACTGGGCTCAGCAAGGAACTTCTTCCCCCGGGGCACATTGGCACTGGTCCCCGGCGGTTTTTTGCCTTCCTCTGCAGTTCTCAGCACCGCCCCTTGCCACCATTTCTTTGGGCCATTTGGCCTGGGAGCCGGCTGCTCATGCTCCACCATGCTGGCAGCCGCAGCTGCCACTTCTCAGCTCTCCCTGCAGCTAACACAAGTGCCTGGCAGGGACCAGAGCGCTTCTCATGCATCCCTGCCCAAGAAGCACAGCAGCCAAACAAGTTGTGCAAGGCAAAACGTCTGCTCGTCATCGCTACATGTCACGCTTTGGAAGAGATGCCACGGTACCACTCACCTCTTCTTCCTCTTCTTCCTCTTCTTCTTCCTCTTCTTCTTGTTCTTCTTCTTCTTCCTCCTCTTTTGTGCATGGTCAGTCCCACAACTCCTTGTCAAGGTTCTCCCTCTGCAGGAACCGCGGACAGCTTGGCCTCTATTCCTGCTGCTGCTCTCTGCAGCTCTGGGACTTGCCTTTGCCAGCCTGCAAGGGATCTTTTCTCAGGCTAAACTGAAGAATGCCTCAGCCTACTCCTGGCTACACTTGGGCTTGAGCTAATGCTTGTGAGCCTGGCTTCTGAAACAGAGTCACAAAGGGAAAAAAAATGACACGAAGAAACATCACATGAATTAACATCAAATCAAGAAAATTAATAAATTAACAACAAAATAAAATAAAATTCATTGTGTTATGTGTCCTTGAAATTGATTTTGGAACTGAAACCCCTCTGTCCTTTCAGGCAAACAGTCTCTTAGATATTGGACTGGCGGACAGGAGAGAAGAGGAGAGGAGAGGAGAGGAGAGGAGAGGAGAGGAGAGGAGAGGAGAGCAGTTCTGCTCTGTCAGGCCTGCAGTTCTGCGTGACAAGCCCTGAGCGAGCCCTGAGGCCTCCATACATGATACTACAGGCAGTATTGCTACTGGAAGTAAGGCTGCACTGGCAACAAATCCACACTGTCTTTTTGCAAAAAAGGGACTCTATTAGGTTGCTTACTCCCCTATTTTGTAGCTACAGGGACTGATTTGGAGCCAGCACCCCAAAGGCTTCCTCCAAAGGGCTGCACATATGCGGCTGTGTCAGCCCCATGTCACAATGCCAGCACCCGGCAACGCAGTGGTCACCAGGCCCCACGCAGGATCCAGAGGAGCCAGCCTCCCGTGTCCACTGCCAGAGCTGGCCCGGGGGCAGCCCCAGCACATCTGACAGGAAGCACTTGAGGAGCTGCTGGAATCACAGGCCAGGGGCTGAGGGAAGAAAACCTTGCATGAGGCTGCTGGAGGTTCTCCGCTGCAAGACAATGTGCTGGCAGGGCCACTTTCCAAGCTCGGCTCATGGATGCAAATCCTTTTCAACTGGATAGCAGTGGCAAGACCAAGGCAATTCCTTCTTGAGGAGCACTGCACAGCTCACCATCCTCATCTCCTACAGAGCAACGCTCAGGAGCCCTAAGAGATAGGATGTCGAGGGCTTGCAAGGGCTTGCAAGGGCTTGCAGTGCTTTGGAACACCCACTGGTGTCCTACACAGGGACAACAAGGATTCTTGCCCACAAGGTCTATCAGCTCAGAGGCACTTGGGCACTCTGGCAAGTCCGCGACATAGCTCCAGCTCAAGGGAGGATAGGGCTTGGGCAGCTCCTGGGAAGCATGAGCAGCCTGTGGGACAAGGAGCCAGGTCTGGCTCACATGCTCAGGGAACAGCCCATGGCCAGCACTGGGCTCAGCAAGGAACTTTTTCCCCCGCGGCACATTGGCACTGGTCCCCGGCGGTTTTTTGCCTTCCTCTGCAGTTCTCAGCACCGCCCCTTGCCACCATTTCTTTGGGCCATTTGGCCTGGGAGCCGGCTGCTCATGCTCCACCATGCTGGCAGCCGCAGCTGCCACTTCTCAGCTCTCCCTGCAGGTAACACAAGCGCCTGGCAGGGACCAGAGCGCTTCTCATGCATCCCTGCCCAAGAAGCACAGCAGCCAAACAAGTTGTGCAAGGCAAAACGTCTGCTCGTCATCGCTACATGTCACGCTTTGGAAGAGATGCCACGGTACCACTCACCTCTTCTTCCTCTTCTTCCTCTTCTTCTTCTTCTTCTTCTTCTTCTTCTTCTTCTTCTTCCTCCTCTTTTGTGCATGGTCAGTCCCACAACTCCTTGTCAAGGTTCTCCCTCTGCAGGAACCGCGGACAGCTTGGCCTCTATTCCTGCTGCTGCTCTCTGCAGCTCTGGGACTTGCCTTTGCCAGCCTGCAAGGGATCTTTTCTCAGGCTAAACTGAAGAATGCCTCAGCCTACTCCTGGCTACACTTGGGCTTGAGCTAATGCTTGTGAGCCTGGGTTCTGAAACAGAGTCACAAAGGGAAAAAAAATGACATGAAGAAACATCACATGAATTAACATCAAATCAAGAAAATGAATAAATTCACAACAAAATAAAATAAAATTCATTGTGTTATGTGTCCTTGAAATTGATTTTGGAACTGAAACCCCTCTGTCCTTTCAGGCAAACAGTCTCTTAGATATTGGACTGGCGGACAGGAGAGAAGAGGAGAGGAGAGGAGAGGAGAGGAGAGGAGAGGAGAGGAGAGGAGAGGAGAGGAGAGGAGAGGAGAGGAGAGCAGTTCTGCTCTGTCAGGCCTGCAGTTCTGCGTGACAAGCCCTGAGCGAGCCCTGAGGCCTCCATACATGATACTACAGGCAGTATTGCTACTGGAAGGAAGGCTGCACTGGCAACAAATCCACACTGTCTTTTTGCAAAAAAGGGACTCTATTAGGTTGCTTACTCCCCTATTTTGTAGCTACAGGGACTGATTTGGAGCCAGCACCCCAAAGGCTTCCTCCAAAGGGCTGCACATATGTGGCTGTGTCAGCCCCATGTCACAATGCCAGCACCCGGCAACGCAGTGGACACCAGGCCCCATGCAGGATCCAGAGGAGCAGCCTCCCGTGTCCACTGCCAGAGCTGGCCCGGGGGCAGCCCCAGCACATCTGACAGGAAGCACTTGAGGAGCTGCTGGAATCACAGGCCAGGGGCTGAGGGAAGAAAACCTTGCATGAGGCTGCTGGAGGTTCTCCGCTGCAAGACAATGTGCTGGCAGGGCCACTTTCCAAGCTCGGCTCATGGATGCAAATCCTTTTCAACTGCATAGCAGTGGCAAGACCAAGGCAATTCCTTCTTGAGGAGCACTGCACAGCTGACCATCCTCATCTCCTACAGAGCAACGCTCAGGAGCCGTAAGAGATAGGATGTCGAGGGCTTGCAAGGGCTTGCAAGGGCTTGCAGTGCTTTGGAACACCCACTGGTGTCCTACACAGGGACAACAAGGATTCTTGCCCACAAGGTCTATCAGCTCAGAGGCACTTGGGCACTCTGGCAAGTCCGCGACATAGCTCCAGCTCAAGGGAGGATAGGGCTTGGGCAGCTCCTGGGAAGCATGAGCAGCCTGTGGGACAAGGAGCCAGGTCTGGCTCACATGCTCAGGGAACAGCCCATGGCCAGCACTGGGCTCAGCAAGGAACTTTTTCCCCCGGGGCACATTGGCACTGGTCCCCGGCGGTTTTTTGCCTTCCTCTGCATTTCTTAGCACCGCCCCTTGCCACCATTTCTTTGGGCCATTTGGCCTGGGAGCCGGCTGCTCATGCTCCACCATGCTGGCAGCCGCAGCTGCCACTTCTCAGCTCTCCCTGCAGCTAACACAAGCGCCTGGCAGGGACCAGAGCGCTTCTCATGCATCCCTGCCCAAGAAGCACAGCAGCCAAACAAGTTGTGCAAGGCAAAACGTCTGCTCGTCATCGCTACATGTCACGCTTTGGAAGAGATGCCACGGTACCACTCACCTCTTCTTCCTCTTCTTCCTCTTCTTCTTCTTCTTCTTCTTCTTCCTCCTCTTTTGTGCATGGTCAGTCCCACAACTCCTTGTCAAGGTTCTCCCTCTGCAGGAACCGCGGACAGCTTGGCCTCTATTCCTGCTGCTGCTCTCTGCAGCTCTGGGACTTGCCTTTGCCAGCCTGCAAGGGATCTTTTCTCAGGCTAAACTGAAGAATGCCTCAGCCTACTCCTGGCTACACTTGGGCTTGAGCTAATGCTTGTGAGCCTGGCTTCTGAAACAGAGTCACAAAGGGAAAAAAAATGACACGAAGAAACATCACATGAATTAACATCAAATCAAGAAAATGAATAAATTCACAACAAAATAAAATAAAATTCATTGTGTTATGTGTCCTTGAAATTGATTTTGGAACTGAAACCCCTCTGTCCTTTCAGGCAAACAGTCTCTTAGATATTGGACTGGCGGACAGGAGAGAAGAGGAGAGGAGAGGAGAGGAGAGGAGAGGAGAGGAGAGGAGAGGAGAGGAGAGGAGAGGAGAGCAGTTCTGCTCTGTCAGGCCTGCAGTTCTGCGTGACAAGCCCTGAGCGAGCCCTGAGGCCTCCATACATGATACTACAGGCAGTATTGCTACTGGAAGTAAGGCTGCACTGGCAACAAATCCACACTGTCTTTTTGCAAAAAAGGGACTCTATTAGGTTGCTTACTCCCCTATTTTGTAGCTACAGGGACTGATTTGGAGCCAGCACCCCAAAGGCTTCCTCCAAAGGGCTGCACATATGTGGCTGTGTCAGCCCCATGTCACAATGCCAGCACCCGGCAACGCAGTGGACACCAGGCCCCATGCAGGATCCAGAGGAGCAGCCTCCCGTGTCCACTGCCAGAGCTGGCCCGGGGGCAGCCCCAGCACATCTGACAGGAAGCACTTGAGGAGCTGCTGGAATCACAGGCCAGGGGCTGAGGGAAGAAAACCTTGCATGAGGCTGCTGGAGGTTCTCCGCTGCAAGACAATGTGCTGGCAGGGCCACTTTCCAAGCTCGGCTCATGGATGCAAATCCTTTTCAACTGCATAGCAGTGGCAAGACCAAGGCAATTCCTTCTTGAGGAGCACTGCACAGCTGACCATCCTCATCTCCTACAGAGCAACGCTCAGGAGCCGTAAGAGATAGGATGTCGAGGGCTTGCAAGGGCTTGCAAGGGCTTGCAGTGCTTTGGAACACCCACTGGTGTCCTACACAGGGACAACAAGGATTCTTGCCCACAAGGTCTATCAGCTCAGAGGCACTTGGGCACTCTGGCAAGTCCGCGACATAGCTCCAGCTCAAGGGAGGATAGGGCTTGGGCAGCTCCTGGGAAGCATGAGCAGCCTGTGGGACAAGGAGCCAGGTCTGGCTCACATGCTCAGGGAACAGCCCATGGCCAGCACTGGGCTCAGCAAGGAACTTTTTCCCCCGGGGCACATTGGCACTGGTCCCCGGCGGTTTTTTGCCTTCCTCTGCATTTCTTAGCACCGCCCCTTGCCACCATTTCTTTGGGCCATTTGGCCTGGGAGCCGGCTGCTCATGCTCCACCATGCTGGCAGCCGCAGCTGCCACTTCTCAGCTCTCCCTGCAGCTAACACAAGCGCCTGGCAGGGACCAGAGCGCTTCTCATGCATCCCTGCCCAAGAAGCACAGCAGCCAAACAAGTTGTGCAAGGCAAAACGTCTGCTCGTCATCGCTACATGTCACGCTTTGGAAGAGATGCCACGGTACCACTCACCTCTTCTTCCTCTTCTTCTTCCTCTTCTTCCTCTTCTTCTTCTTCTTCTTCTTCTTCCTCCTCTTTTGTGCATGGTCAGTCCCACAACTCCTTGTCAAGGTTCTCCCTCTGCAGGAACCGCGGACAGCTTGGCCTCTATTCCTGCTGCTGCTCTCTGCAGCTCTGGGACTTGCCTTTGCCAGCCTGCAAGGGATCTTTTCTCAGGCTAAACTGAAGAATGCCTCAGCCTACTCCTGGCTACACTTGGGCTTGAGCTAATGCTTGTGAGCCTGGCTTCTGAAACAGAGTCACAAAGGGAAAAAAAATGACACGAAGAAACATCACATGAATTAACATCAAATCAAGAAAATTAATAAATTAACAACAAAATAAAATAAAATTCATTGTGTTATGTGTCCTTGAAATTGATTTTGGAACTGAAACCCCTCTGTCCTTTCAGGCAAACAGTCTCTTAGATATTGGACTGGCGGACAGGAGAGAAGAGGAGAAGAGAGGAGAGGAGAGGAGAGGAGAGGAGAGGAGAGGAGAGCAGTTCTGCTCTGTCAGGCCTGCAGTTCTGCGTGACAAGCCCTGAGCGAGCCCTGAGGCCTCCATACATGATACTACAGGCAGTATTGCTACTGGAAGTAAGGCTGCACTGGCAACAAATCCACACTGTCTTTTTGCAAAAAAGGGACTCTATTAGGTTGCTTACTCCCCTATGTTGTAGGTACAGGGACTGATTTGGAGCCAGCACCCCAAAGGCTTCCTCCAAAGGGCTGCACATATGCGGCTGTGTCAGCCCCATGTCACAATGCCAGCACCCGGCAACGCAGTGGTCACCAGGCCCCACGCAGGATCCAGAGGAGCAGCCTCCCGTGTCCACTGCCAGAGCTGGCCCGGGGGCAGCCCCAGCACATCTGACAGGAAGCACTTGAGGAGCTGCTGGAATCACAGGCCAGGGGCTGAGGGAAGAAAACCTTGCATGAGGCTGCTGGAGGTTCTCCGCTGCAAGACAATGTGCTGGCAGGGCCACTTTCCAAGCTCGGCTCATGGATGCAAATCCTTTTCAACTGGATAGCAGTGGCAAGACCAAGGCAATTCCTTCTTGAGGAGCACTGCACAGCTGACCATCCTCATCTCCTACAGAGCAACGCTCAGGAGCCCTAAGAGATAGGATGTCGAGGGCTTGCAAGGGCTTGCAAGGGCTTGCAGTGCTTTGGAACACCCACTGGTGTCCTACACAGGGACAACAAGGATTCTTGCCCACAAGGTCTATCAGCTCAGAGGCACTTGGGCACTCTGGCAAGTCCGCGACATAGCTCCAGCTCAAGGGAGGATAGGGCTTGGGCAGCTCCTGGGAAGCATGAGCAGCCTGTGGGACAAGGAGCCAGGTCTGGCTCACATGCTCAGGGAACAGCCCATGGCCAGCACTGGGCTCAGCAAGGAACTTTTTCCCCCGGGGCACATTGGCACTGGTCCCCGGCGGTTTTTTGCCTTCCTCTGCAGTTCTCAGCACCGCCCCTTGCCACCATTTCTTTGGGCCATTTGGCCTGGGAGCCGGCTGCTCATGCTCCACCATGCTGGCAGCCGCAGCTGCCACTTCTCAGCTCTCCCTGCAGGTAACACAAGCGCCTGGCAGGGACCAGAGCGCTTCTCATGCATCCCTGCCCAAGAAGCACAGCAGCCAAACAAGTTGTGCAAGGCAAAACGTCTGCTCGTCATCGCTACATGTCACGCTTTGGAAGAGATGCCACGGTACCACTCACCTCTTCTTCCTCTTCTTCCTCTTCTTCTTCTTCTTCTTCTTCTTCTTCTTCTTCTTCTTCCTCCTCTTTTGTGCATGGTCAGTCCCACAACTCCTTGTCAAGGTTCTCCCTCTGCAGGAACCGCGGACAGCTTGGCCTCTATTCCTGCTGCTGCTCTCTGCAGCTCTGGGACTTGCCTTTGCCAGCCTGCAAGGGATCTTTTCTCAGGCTAAACTGAAGAATGCCTCAGCCTACTCCTGGCTACACTTGGGCTTGAGCTAATGCTTGTGAGCCTGGGTTCTGAAACAGAGTCACAAAGGGAAAAAAAATGACACGAAGAAACATCACATGAATTAACATCAAATCAAGAAAATTAATAAATTAACAACAAAATAAAATAAAATTCATTGTGTTATGTGTCCTTGAAATTGATTTTGGAACTGAAACCCCTCTGTCCTTTCAGGCAAACAGTCTCTTAGATATTGGACTGGCGGACAGGAGAGAAGAGGAGAGGAGAGGAGAGGAGAGGAGAGGAGAGGAGAGGAGAGGAGAGGAGAGCAGTTCTGCTCTGTCAGGCCTGCAGTTCTGCGTGACAAGCCCTGAGCGAGCCCTGAGGCCTCCATACATGATACTACAGGCAGTATTGCTACTGGAAGGAAGGCTGCACTGGCAACAAATCCACACTGTCTTTTTGCAAAAAAGGGACTCTATTAGGTTGCTTACTCCCCTATGTTGTAGGTACAGGGACTGATTTGGAGCCAGCACCCCAAAGGCTTCCTCCAAAGGGCTGCACATATGCGGCTGTGTCAGCCCCATGTCACAATGCCAGCACCCGGCAACGCAGTGGTCACCAGGCCCCACGCAGGATCCAGAGGAGCAGCCTCCCGTGTCCACTGCCAGAGCTGGCCCGGGGGCAGCCCCAGCACATCTGACAGGAAGCACTTGAGGAGCTGCTGGAATCACAGGCCAGGGGCTGAGGGAAGAAAACCTTGCATGAGGCTGCTGGAGGTTCTCCGCTGCAAGACAATGTGCTGGCAGGGCCACTTTCCAAGCTCGGCTCATGGATGCAAATCCTTTTCAACTGGATAGCAGTGGCAAGACCAAGGCAATTCCTTCTTGAGGAGCACTGCACAGCTCACCATCCTCATCTCCTACAGAGCAACGCTCAGGAGCCCTAAGAGATAGGATGTCGAGGGCTTGCAAGGGCTTGCAAGGGCTTGCAGTGCTTTGGAACACCCACTGGTGTCCTACACAGGGACAACAAGGATTCTTGCCCACAAGGTCTATCAGCTCAGAGGCACTTGGGCACTCTGGCAAGTCCGCGACATAGCTCCAGCTCAAGGGAGGATAGGGCTTGGGCAGCTCCTGGGAAGCATGAGCAGCCTGTGGGACAAGGAGCCAGGTCTGGCTCACATGCTCAGGGAACAGCCCATGGCCAGCACTGGGCTCAGCAAGGAACTTTTTCCCCCGCGGCACATTGGCACTGGTCCCCGGCGGTTTTTTGCCTTCCTCTGCAGTTCTCAGCACCGCCCCTTGCCACCATTTCTTTGGGCCATTTGGCCTGGGAGCCGGCTGCTCATGCTCCACCATGCTGGCAGCCGCAGCTGCCACTTCTCAGCTCTCCCTGCAGCTAACACAAGCGCCTGGCAGGGACCAGAGCGCTTCTCATGCATCCCTGCCCAAGAAGCACAGCAGCCAAACAAGTTGTGCAAGGCAAAACGTCTGCTCGTCATCGCTACATGTCACGCTTTGGAAGAGATGCCACGGTACCACTCACCTCTTCTTCCTCTTCTTCCTCTTCTTCTTCTTCTTCTTCTTCTTCTTCTTCTTCTTCTTCCTCCTCTTTTGTGCATGGTCAGTCCCACAACTCCTTGTCAAGGTTCTCCCTCTGCAGGAACCGCGGACAGCTTGGCCTCTATTCCTGCTGCTGCTCTCTGCAGCTCTGGGACTTGCCTTTGCCAGCCTGCAAGGGATCTTTTCTCAGGCTAAACTGAAGAATGCCTCAGCCTACTCCTGGCTACACTTGGGCTTGAGCTAATGCTTGTGAGCCTGGCTTCTGAAACAGAGTCACAAAGGGAAAAAAAATGACATGAAGAAACATCACATGAATTAACATAAAATCAAGAAAATGAATAAATTCACAACAAAATAAAATAAAATTCATTGTGTTATGTGTCCTTGAAATTGATTTTGGAACTGAAAACCCTCTGTCCTTTCAGGCAAACAGTCTCTTAGATATTGGACTGGCGGACAGGAGAGAAGAGGAGAGGAGAGGAGAGGAGAGGAGAGGAGAGGAGAGGAGAGGAGAGGAGAGGAGAGCAGTTCTGCTCTGTCAGGCCTGCAGTTCTGCGTGACAAGCCCTGAGCAAGCACTGAGGCCTCCATACATGATACTACAGGCAGTATTGCTACTGGAAGTAAGGCTGCACTGGCAACAAATCCACACTGTCTTTTTGCAAAAAAGGGACTCTATTAGGTTGCTTACTCCCCTATTTTGTAGCTACAGGGACTGATTTGGAGCCAGCACCCCAAAGGCTTCCTCCAAAGGGCTGCACATATGCGGCTGTGTCATCCCCATGTCACAATGCCAGCACCCGGCAACGCAGTGGTCACGAAGCCCCACGCAGGATCCAGAGGAGCAGCCTCCCGTGTCCACTGCCAGAGCTGGCCCGGGGGCAGCCCCAGCACATCTGACAGGAAGCACTTGAGGAGCTGCTGGAATCACAGGCCAGGGGCTGAGGGAAGAAAACCTTGCATGAGGCTGCTGGAGGTTCTCCGCTGCAAGACAATGTGCTGGCAGGGCCACTTTCCAAGCTCGGCTCATGGATGCAAATCCTTTTCAACTGGATAGCAGTGGCAAGACCAAGGCAATTCCTTCTTGAGGAGCACTGCACAGCTGACCATCCTCATCTCCTACAGAGCAACGCTCAGGAGCCGTAAGAGATAGGATGTCGAGGGCTTGCAAGGGCTTGCAAGGGCTTGCAGTGCTTTGGAACACCCACTGGTGTCCTACACAGGGACAGCAAGGATTCTTGCCCACAAGGTCTATCAGCTCAGAGGCACTTGGGCACTCTGGCAAGTCCGCGACATAGCTCCAGCTCAAGGGAGGATAGGGCTTGGGCAGCTCCTGGGAAGCATGAGCAGCCTGTGGGACAAGGAGCCAGGTCTGGCTCACATGCTCAGGGAACAGCCCATGGCCAGCACTGGGCTCAGCAAGGAACTTCTTCCCCCGGGGCACATTGGCACTGGTCCCCGGCGGTTTTTTGCCTTCCTCTGCAGTTCTCAGCACCGCCCCTTGCCACCATTTCTTTGGGCCATTTGGCCTGGGAGCCGGCTGCTCATGCTCCACCATGCTGGCAGCCGCAGCTGCCACTTCTCAGCTCTCCCTGCAGCTAACACAAGCGCCTGGCAGGGACCAGAGCGCTTCTCATGCATCCCTGGCCAAGAAGCACAGCAGCCAAACAAGTTGTGGAAGGCAAAAAGTCTGCTCGTCATCGCTACATGTCACGCTTTGGAAGAGATGCCATGGTACCACTCACCTCTTCTTCCTCTTCTTCCTCTTCTTCTTCTTCTTCTTCTTCTTCTTCTTCTTCTTCTTCTTCTTCCTCTTTTGTGCATGGTCAGTCCCACAAGTCCTTGTCAAGGTTCTCCCTCTGCAGGAACCGCGCACAGCTTGGCCTCTATTCCTGCCGCTGCTCTCTGCAGCTCTGGGACTTGCCTTTGCCAGCCTGCAAGGGATCTTTTCTCAGGCTAAACTGAAGAATGCCTCAGCCTACTCCTGGCTACACTTGGGCTTGAGCTAATGCTTGTGAGCCTGGCTTCTGAAACAGAGTCACAAAGGGAAAAAAAATGACACGAAGAAACATAACATGAATTAACATCAAATCAAGAAAATGAATAAATTAACAACAAAATAAAATAAAATTCATTGTGTTATGTGTCCTTGAAATTGATTTTGGAACTGAAACCCCTCTGTCCTTTCAGGCAAACAGTCTCTTAGATATTGGACTGGCGGACAGGAGAGAAGAGGAGAGGAGAGGAGAGGAGAGCAGTTCTGCTCTGTCAGGCCTGCAGTTCTGCGTGACAAGCCTGAGCGAGCCCTGAGGCCTCCATACATGATACTACAGGCAGTATTGCTACTGGAAGTAAGGCTGCACTGGCAACAAATCCACACTGTCTTTTTGCAAAAAAGGGGACTCTATTAGGTTGCTTACTCCCCTATTTTGTAGCTACAGGGACTGATTTGGAGCCAGCACCCCAAAGGCTTCCTCCAAAGGGCTGCACATATGCGGCTGTGTCACCCCCATGGCACAATGCCAGCACCCGGCAACGCAGTGGTCACCAGGCCCCACGCAGGATCCACAGGAGCAGCCTCCCGTGTCCACTGCCAGAGCTGGCCCGGGGGCAGCCCCAGCACATCTGACAGGAAGCACTTGAGGAGCTGCTGGAATCACAGGCCAGGGCTGAGGGAAGAAAACCTTGCATGAGGCTGCTGGAGGGTCTCCGCTGCAAGACAATGTAGCTGGCAGGGGCCACTTTCCAACTCGGCTCATGGATGCAAATCCTTTTCAACTGGATAGCAGTGGCAAGACCAAGGCAATTCCTTCTTGAGGAGCACTGCACAGCTGACCATCCTAATCTCCTACAGAGCAACGCTCAGGAGCCGTAAGAGATAGGATGTCGAGGGCTTGCAAGGGCTTGCAAGGGCTTGCAGTGCTTTGGAACACCCACTGGTGTCCTACACAGGGACAGCAAGGATTCTTGCCCACAAGGTCTATCAGCTCAGAGGCACTTGGGCACTCTGGCAAGTCCGCGACATAGCTCCAGCTCAAGGGAGGATAGGGCTTGGGCAGCTCCTGGGAAGCATGAGCAGCCTGTGGGACAAGGAGCCAGGTCTGGCTCACATGCTCAGGGAACAGCCCATGGCCAGCACTGGGCTCAGCAAGGAACTTTTTCCCCCGGGGCACATTGGCACTGGTCCCCGGCGGTTTTTTGCCTTCTTCTGCAGTTCTCAGCACCTCCCCTTGCCACCATTTCTTTGGGCCATTTGGCCTGGGAGCCGGCTGCTCATGCTCCACCATGCTGGCAGCCGCAGCTGCCACTTCTCAGCTCTCCCTGCAGCTAACACAAGCGCCTGGCAGGGACCAGAGCGCTTCTCATGCATCCCTGCCCAAGAAGCACAGCAGCCAAACAAGTTGTGCAAGGCAAAACGTCTGCTCGTCATCGCTACATGTCACGCTTTGGAAGAGATGCCACAGTACCACTCACCTCTTCTTCCTCTTCTTCCTCTTCTTCTTCCTCTTCTTCTTCTTCTTCTTCTTCTTCCTCCTCTTTTGTGCATGGTCAGTCCCACAACTCCTTGTCAAGGTTCTCCCTCTGCAGGAACCGCGGACAGCTTGGCCTCTATTCCTGCTGCTGCTCTCTGCAGCTCTGGGACTTGCCTCTGCCAGCCTGCAAGGGATCTTTTCTCAGGCTAAACTGAAGAATGCCTCGGCCTACTCCTGGCTACACTTGGGCTTGAGCTAATGCTTGTGAGCCTGGCTTCTGAAACAGAGTCACAAAGGGAAAAAAAATGACACGAAGAAACATCACATGAATTAACATCAAATCAAGAAAATTAATAAATTAACAACAAAATAAAATAAAATTCATTGTGTTATGTGTCCTTGAAATTGATTTTGGAACTGAAACCCCTCTGTCCTTTCAGGCAAACAGTCTCTTAGATATTGGACTGGCGGACAGGAGAGAAGAGGAGAGGAGAGGAGAGGAGAGGAGAGGAGAGGAGAGGAGAGCAGTTCTGCTCTGTCCGGCCTGCAGTTCTGCGTGACAAGCCCTGAGCGAGCCCTGAGGCCTCCATACATGATACTACAGGCAGTATTGCTACTGGAAGGAAGGCTGCACTGGCAACAAATCCACACTGTCTTTTTGCAAAAAAGGGACTCTATTAGGTTGCTTACTCCCCTATTTTGTAGCTACAGGGACTGATTTGGAGCCAGCACCCCAAAGGCTTCCTCCAAAGGGCTGCACATATGCGGCTGTGTCACCTCCATGTCACAATGCCAGCACCCGGCAACGCAGTGGTCACCAGGCCCCACGCAGGATCCAGAGGAGCAGCCTCCCGTGTCCACTGCCAGAGCTGGCCCGGGGGCAGCCCCAGCACATCTGACAGGAAGCACTTGAGGAGCTGCTGGAATCACAGGCCAGGGGCTGAGGGAAGAAAACCTTGCATGAGGCTGCTGGAGGTTCTCCGCTGCAAGACAATGTGCTGGCAGGGCCACTTTCCAAGCTCGGCTCATGGATGCAAATCCTTTTCAACTGGATAGCAGTGGCAAGACCAAGGCAATTCCTTCTTGAGGAGCACTGCACAGCTCACCATCCTCATCTCCTACAGAGCAACGCTCAGGAGCCGTAAGAGATAGGATGTCGAGGGCTTGCAAGGGCTTGCAAGGGCTTGCAGTGCTTTGGAACACCCACTGGTGTCCTACACAGGGACAACAAGGATTCTTGCCCACAAGGTCTATCAGCTCAGAGGTACTTGGGCACTCTGGCAAGTCCGCGACATAGCTCCAGCTCAAGGGAGGATAGGGCTTGGGCAGCTCCTGGGAAGCATGAGCAGCCTGTGGGACAAGAAGCCAGGTCTGGCTCACATGCTCAGGGAACAGCCCATGGCCAGCACTGGGCTCAGCAAGGAACTTTTTCCCCCGCGGAACATTGGCACTGGTCCCCGGCGGTTTTTTGCCTTCCTCTGCAGTTCTCAGCACCGCCCCTTGCCACCATTTCTTTGGGCCATTTGGCCTGGGAGCCGGCTGCTCATGCTCCACCATGCTGGCAGCCGCAGCTGCCACTTCTCAGCTCTCCCTGCAGCTAACACAAGCGCCTGGCAGGGACCAGAGCGCTTCTCATGCATCCCTGCCCAAGAAGCACAGCAGCCAAACAAGTTGTGCAAGGCAAAACGTCTGCTCGTCATCGCTACATGTCACGCTTTGGAAGAGATGCCACGGTACCACTCACCTCTTCTTCCTCTTCTTCCTCTTCTTCTTCTTCTTCTTCTTCTTCTTCTTCTTCCTCCTCTTTTGTGCATGGTCAGTCCCACAACTCCTTGTCAAGGTTCTCCCTCTGCAGGAACCGCGGACAGCTTGGCCTCTATTCCTGCTGCTGCTCTCTGCAGCTCTGGGACTTGCCTTTGCCAGCCTGCAAGGGATCTTTTCTCAGGCTAAACTGAAGAATGCCTCAGCCTACTCCTGGCTACACTTGGGCTTGAGCTAATGCTTGTGAGCCTGGCTTCTGAAACAGAGTCACAAAGGGAAAAAAAATGACACGAAGAAACATCACATGAATTAACATCAAATCAAGAAAATGAATAAATTCACAACAAAATAAAATAAAATTCATTGTGTTATGTGTCCTTGAAATTGATTTTGGAACTGAAAACCCTCTGTCCTTTCAGGCAAACAGTCTCTTAGATATTGGACTGGCGGACAGGAGAGAAGAGGAGAGGAGAGGAGAGGAGAGGAGAGGAGAGGAGAGGAGAGGAGAGGAGAGCAGTTCTGCTCTGTCAGGCCTGCAGTTCTGCGTGACAAGCCCTGAGCGAGCCCTGAGGCCTCCATACATGATACTACAGGCAGTATTGCTACTGGAAGTAAGGCTGCACTGGCAACAAATCCACACTGTCTTTTTGCAAAAAAGGGACTCTATGAGGTTGCTTACTCCCCTATTTTGTAGCTACAGGGACTGATTTGGAGCCAGCACCCCAAAGGCTTCCTCCAAAGGGCTGCACATATGTGGCTGTGTCAGCCCCATGTCACAATGCCAGCACCCAGCAACGCAGTGGACACCAGGCCCCATGCAGGATCCAGAGGAGCAGCCTCCCGTGTCCACTGCCAGAGCTGGCCCGGGGGCAGCCCCAGCACATCTGACAGGAAGCACTTGAGGAGCTGCTGGAATCACAGGCCAGGGGCTGAGGGAAGAAAACCTTGCATGAGGCTGCTGGAGGTTCTCCGCTGCAAGACAATGTGCTGGCAGGGCCACCTTCCAAGCTCGGCTCATGGATGCAAATCCTTTTCAACTGCATAGCAGTGGCAAGACCAAGGCAATTCCTTCTTGAGGAGCACTGCACAGCTGACCATCCTCATCTCCTACAGAGCAACGCTCAGGAGCCGTAAGAGATAGGATGTCGAGGGCTTGCAAGGGCTTGCAAGGGCTTGCAGTGCTTTGGAACACCCACTGGTGTCCTACACAGGGACAGCAAGGATTCTTGCCCACAAGGTCTATCAGCTCAGAGGCACTTGGGCACTCTGGCAAGTCCGCGACATAGCTCCAGCTCAAGGGAGGATAGGGCTTGGGCAGCTCCTGGGAAGCATGAGCAGCCTGTGGGACAAGGAGCCAGGTCTGGCTCACATGCTCAGGGAACAGCCCATGGCCAGCACTGGGCTCAGCAAGGAACTTCTTCCCCCGGGGCACATTGGCACTGGTCCCCGGCGGTTTTTTGCCTTCCTCTGCAGTTCTCAGCACCGCCCCTTGCCACCATTTCTTTGGGCCATTTGGCCTGGGAGCCGGCTGCTCATGCTCCACCATGCTGGCAGCCGCAGCTGCCACTTCTCAGCTCTCCCTGCAGCTAACACAAGTGCCTGGCAGGGACCAGAGCGCTTCTCATGCATCCCTGCCCAAGAAGCACAGCAGCCAAACAAGTTGTGCAAGGCAAAACGTCTGCTCGTCATCGCTACATGTCACGCTTTGGAAGAGATGCCACGGTACCACTCACCTCTTCTTCCTCTTCTTCCTCTTCTTCTTCCTCTTCTTCTTGTTCTTCTTCTTCTTCCTCCTCTTTTGTGCATGGTCAGTCCCACAACTCCTTGTCAAGGTTCTCCCTCTGCAGGAACCGCGGACAGCTTGGCCTCTATTCCTGCTGCTGCTCTCTGCAGCTCTGGGACTTGCCTTTGCCAGCCTGCAAGGGATCTTTTCTCAGGCTAAACTGAAGAATGCCTCAGCCTACTCCTGGCTACACTTGGGCTTGAGCTAATGCTTGTGAGCCTGGCTTCTGAAACAGAGTCACAAAGGGAAAAAAAATGACACGAAGAAACATCACATGAATTAACATCAAATCAAGAAAATTAATAAATTAACAACAAAATAAAATAAAATTCATTGTGTTATGTGTCCTTGAAATTGATTTTGGAACTGAAACCCCTCTGTCCTTTCAGGCAAACAGTCTCTTAGATATTGGACTGGCGGACAGGAGAGAAGAGGAGAGGAGAGGAGAGGAGAGGAGAGGAGAGGAGAGGAGAGGAGAGCAGTTCTGCTCTGTCAGGCCTGCAGTTCTGCGTGACAAGCCCTGAGCGAGCCCTGAGGCCTCCATACATGATACTACAGGCAGTATTGCTACTGGAAGTAAGGCTGCACTGGCAACAAATCCACACTGTCTTTTTGCAAAAAAGGGACTCTATTAGGTTGCTTACTCCCCTATTTTGTAGCTACAGGGACTGATTTGGAGCCAGCACCCCAAAGGCTTCCTCCAAAGGGCTGCACATATGCGGCTGTGTCAGCCCCATGTCACAATGCCAGCACCCGGCAACGCAGTGGTCACCAGGCCCCACGCAGGATCCAGAGGAGCCAGCCTCCCGTGTCCACTGCCAGAGCTGGCCCGGGGGCAGCCCCAGCACATCTGACAGGAAGCACTTGAGGAGCTGCTGGAATCACAGGCCAGGGGCTGAGGGAAGAAAACCTTGCATGAGGCTGCTGGAGGTTCTCCGCTGCAAGACAATGTGCTGGCAGGGCCACTTTCCAAGCTCGGCTCATGGATGCAAATCCTTTTCAACTGGATAGCAGTGGCAAGACCAAGGCAATTCCTTCTTGAGGAGCACTGCACAGCTCACCATCCTCATCTCCTACAGAGCAACGCTCAGGAGCCCTAAGAGATAGGATGTCGAGGGCTTGCAAGGGCTTGCAAGGGCTTGCAGTGCTTTGGAACACCCACTGGTGTCCTACACAGGGACAACAAGGATTCTTGCCCACAAGGTCTATCAGCTCAGAGGCACTTGGGCACTCTGGCAAGTCCGCGACATAGCTCCAGCTCAAGGGAGGATAGGGCTTGGGCAGCTCCTGGGAAGCATGAGCAGCCTGTGGGACAAGGAGCCAGGTCTGGCTCACATGCTCAGGGAACAGCCCATGGCCAGCACTGGGCTCAGCAAGGAACTTTTTCCCCCGCGGCACATTGGCACTGGTCCCCGGCGGTTTTTTGCCTTCCTCTGCAGTTCTCAGCACCGCCCCTTGCCACCATTTCTTTGGGCCATTTGGCCTGGGAGCCGGCTGCTCATGCTCCACCATGCTGGCAGCCGCAGCTGCCACTTCTCAGCTCTCCCTGCAGGTAACACAAGCGCCTGGCAGGGACCAGAGCGCTTCTCATGCATCCCTGCCCAAGAAGCACAGCAGCCAAACAAGTTGTGCAAGGCAAAACGTCTGCTCGTCATCGCTACATGTCACGCTTTGGAAGAGATGCCACGGTACCACTCACCTCTTCTTCCTCTTCTTCCTCTTCTTCTTCTTCTTCTTCTTCTTCTTCTTCTTCTTCTTCCTCCTCTTTTGTGCATGGTCAGTCCCACAACTCCTTGTCAAGGTTCTCCCTCTGCAGGAACCGCGGACAGCTTGGCCTCTATTCCTGCTGCTGCTCTCTGCAGCTCTGGGACTTGCCTTTGCCAGCCTGCAAGGGATCTTTTCTCAGGCTAAACTGAAGAATGCCTCAGCCTACTCCTGGCTACACTTGGGCTTGAGCTAATGCTTGTGAGCCTGGGTTCTGAAACAGAGTCACAAAGGGAAAAAAAATGACATGAAGAAACATCACATGAATTAACATCAAATCAAGAAAATGAATAAATTCACAACAAAATAAAATAAAATTCATTGTGTTATGTGTCCTTGAAATTGATTTTGGAACTGAAACCCCTCTGTCCTTTCAGGCAAACAGTCTCTTAGATATTGGACTGGCGGACAGGAGAGAAGAGGAGAGGAGAGGAGAGGAGAGGAGAGGAGAGGAGAGGAGAGGAGAGGAGAGGAGAGGAGAGGAGAGGAGAGGAGAGCAGTTCTGCTCTGTCAGGCCTGCAGTTCTGCGTGACAAGCCCTGAGCGAGCCCTGAGGCCTCCATACATGATACTACAGGCAGTATTGCTACTGGAAGGAAGGCTGCACTGGCAACAAATCCACACTGTCTTTTTGCAAAAAAGGGACTCTATTAGGTTGCTTACTCCCCTATTTTGTAGCTACAGGGACTGATTTGGAGCCAGCACCCCAAAGGCTTCCTCCAAAGGGCTGCACATATGTGGCTGTGTCAGCCCCATGTCACAATGCCAGCACCCGGCAACGCAGTGGACACCAGGCCCCATGCAGGATCCAGAGGAGCAGCCTCCCGTGTCCACTGCCAGAGCTGGCCCGGGGGCAGCCCCAGCACATCTGACAGGAAGCACTTGAGGAGCTGCTGGAATCACAGGCCAGGGGCTGAGGGAAGAAAACCTTGCATGAGGCTGCTGGAGGTTCTCCGCTGCAAGACAATGTGCTGGCAGGGCCACTTTCCAAGCTCGGCTCATGGATGCAAATCCTTTTCAACTGCATAGCAGTGGCAAGACCAAGGCAATTCCTTCTTGAGGAGCACTGCACAGCTGACCATCCTCATCTCCTACAGAGCAACGCTCAGGAGCCGTAAGAGATAGGATGTCGAGGGCTTGCAAGGGCTTGCAAGGGCTTGCAGTGCTTTGGAACACCCACTGGTGTCCTACACAGGGACAACAAGGATTCTTGCCCACAAGGTCTATCAGCTCAGAGGCACTTGGGCACTCTGGCAAGTCCGCGACATAGCTCCAGCTCAAGGGAGGATAGGGCTTGGGCAGCTCCTGGGAAGCATGAGCAGCCTGTGGGACAAGGAGCCAGGTCTGGCTCACATGCTCAGGGAACAGCCCATGGCCAGCACTGGGCTCAGCAAGGAACTTTTTCCCCCGGGGCACATTGGCACTGGTCCCCGGCGGTTTTTTGCCTTCCTCTGCATTTCTTAGCACCGCCCCTTGCCACCATTTCTTTGGGCCATTTGGCCTGGGAGCCGGCTGCTCATGCTCCACCATGCTGGCAGCCGCAGCTGCCACTTCTCAGCTCTCCCTGCAGCTAACACAAGCGCCTGGCAGGGACCAGAGCGCTTCTCATGCATCCCTGCCCAAGAAGCACAGCAGCCAAACAAGTTGTGCAAGGCAAAACGTCTGCTCGTCATCGCTACATGTCACGCTTTGGAAGAGATGCCACGGTACCACTCACCTCTTCTTCCTCTTCTTCCTCTTCTTCTTCTTCTTCTTCTTCTTCCTCCTCTTTTGTGCATGGTCAGTCCCACAACTCCTTGTCAAGGTTCTCCCTCTGCAGGAACC
This sequence comes from Caloenas nicobarica, assembly GCF_036013445.1. NCBI lineage: Eukaryota > Metazoa > Chordata > Aves > Columbiformes > Columbidae > Caloenas > Caloenas nicobarica. Next base: position 992,261 of record NW_027017722.1, read on the forward strand.
GCGGACAGCTTGGCCTCTATTCCTGCTGCTGCTCTCTGCAGCTCTGGGACTTGCCTTTGCCAGCCTGCAAGGGATCTTTTCTCAGGCTAAACTGAAGAATGCCTCAGCCTACTCCTGGCTACACTTGGGCTTGAGCTAATGCTTGTGAGCCTGGCTTCTGAAACAGAGTCACAAAGGGAAAAAAAATGACACGAAGAAACATCACATGAATTAACATCAAATCAAGAAAATGAATAAATTCACAACAAAATAAAATAAAATTCATTGTGTTATGTGTCCTTGAAATTGATTTTGGAACTGAAAACCCTCTGTCCTTTCAGGCAAACAGTCTCTTAGATATTGGACTGGCGGACAGGAGAGAAGAGGAGAGGAGAGGAGAGGAGAGGAGAGGAGAGGAGAGGAGAGGAGAGGAGAGGAGAGGAGAGGAGAGGAGAGCAGTTCTGCTCTGTCAGGCCTGCAGTTCTGCGTGACAAGCCCTGAGCGAGCCCTGAGGCCTCCATACATGATACTACAGGCAGTATTGCTACTGGAAGTAAGGCTGCACTGGCAACAAATCCACACTGTCTTTTTGCAAAAAAGGGACTCTATTAGGTTGCTTACTCCCCTATTTTGTAGCTACAGGGACTGATTTGGAGCCAGCACCCCAAAGGCTTCCTCCAAAGGGCTGCACATATGTGGCTGTGTCAGCCCCATGTCACAATGCCAGCACCCGGCAACGCAGTGGACACCAGGCCCCATGCAGGATCCAGAGGAGCAGCCTCCCGTGTCCACTGCCAGAGCTGGCCCGGGGGCAGCCCCAGCACATCTGACAGGAAGCACTTGAGGAGCTGCTGGAATCACAGGCCAGGGGCTGAGGGAAGAAAACCTTGCATGAGGCTGCTGGAGGTTCTCCGCTGCAAGACAATCTGCTGGCAGGGCCACCTTCCAAGCTCGGCTCATGGATGCAAATCCTTTTCAACTGCATAGCAGTGGCAAGACCAAGGCAATTCCTTCTTGAGGAGCACTGCACAGCTGACCATCCTCATCTCCTACAGAGCAACGCTCAGGAGCCGTAAGAGATAGGATGTCGAGGGCTTGCAAGGGCTTGCAAGGGCTTGCAGTGCTTTGGAACACCCACTGGTGTCCTACACAGGGACAGCAAGGATTCTTGCCCACAAGGTCTATCAGCTCAGAGGCACTTGGGCACTCTGGCAAGTCCGCGACATAGCTCCAGCTCAAGGGAGGATAGGGCTTGGGCAGCTCCTGGGAAGCATGAGCAGCCTGTGGGACAAGGAGCCAGGTCTGGCTCACATGCTCAGGGAACAGCCCATGGCCAGCACTGGGCTCAGCAAGGAACTTCTTCCCCCGGGGCACATTGGCACTGGTCCCCGGCGGTTTTTTGCCTTCCTCTGCAGTTCTCAGCACCGCCCCTTGCCACCATTTCTTTGGGCCATTTGGCCTGGGAGCCGGCTGCTCATGCTCCACCATGCTGGCAGCCGCAGCTGCCACTTCTCAGCTCTCCCTGCAGCTAACACAAGCGCCTGGCAGGGACCAGAGCGCTTCTCATGCATCCCTGCCCAAGAAGCACAGCAGCCAAACAAGTTGTGCAAGGCAAAACGTCTGCTCGTCATCGCTACATGTCACGCTTTGGAAGAGATGCCACGGTACCACTCACCTCTTCTTCCTCTTCTTCCTCTTCTTCTTCCTCTTCTTCTTGTTCTTCTTCTTCTTCCTCCTCTTTTGTGCATGGTCAGTCCCACAACTCCTTGTCAAGGTTCTCCCTCTGCAGGAACCGCGGACAGCTTGGCCTCTATTCCTGCTGCTGCTCTCTGCAGCTCTGGGACTTGCCTTTGCCAGCCTGCAAGGGATCTTTTCTCAGGCTAAACTGAAGAATGCCTCAGCCTACTCCTGGCTACACTTGGGCTTGAGCTAATGCTTGTGAGCCTGGCTTCTGAAACAGAGTCACAAAGGGAAAAAAAATGACACGAAGAAACATCACATGAATTAACATCAAATCAAGAAAATTAATAAATTAACAACAAAATAAAATAAAATTCATTGTGTTATGTGTCCTTGAAATTGATTTTGGAACTGAAACCCCTCTGTCCTTTCAGGCAAACAGTCTCTTAGATATTGGACTGGCGGACAGGAGAGAAGAGGAGAGGAGAGGAGAGGAGAGGAGAGGAGAGGAGAGGAGAGGAGAGCAGTTCTGCTCTGTCAGGCCTGCAGTTCTGCGTGACAAGCCCTGAGCGAGCCCTGAGGCCTCCATACATGATACTACAGGCAGTATTGCTACTGGAAGTAAGGCTGCACTGGCAACAAATCCACACTGTCTTTTTGCAAAAAAGGGACTCTATTAGGTTGCTTACTCCCCTATTTTGTAGCTACAGGGACTGATTTGGAGCCAGCACCCCAAAGGCTTCCTCCAAAGGGCTGCACATATGCGGCTGTGTCAGCCCCATGTCACAATGCCAGCACCCGGCAACGCAGTGGTCACCAGGCCCCACGCAGGATCCAGAGGAGCAGCCTCCCGTGTCCACTGCCAGAGCTGGCCCGGGGGCAGCCCCAGCACATCTGACAGGAAGCACTTGAGGAGCTGCTGGAATCACAGGCCAGGGGCTGAGGGAAGAAAACCTTGCATGAGGCTGCTGGAGGTTCTCCGCTGCAAGACAATGTGCTGGCAGGGCCACTTTCCAAGCTCGGCTCATGGATGCAAATCCTTTTCAACTGGATAGCAGTGGCAAGACCAAGGCAATTCCTTCTTGAGGAGCACTGCACAGCTCACCATCCTCATCTCCTACAGAGCAACGCTCAGGAGCCCTAAGAGATAGGATGTCGAGGGCTTGCAAGGGCTTGCAAGGGCTTGCAGTGCTTTGGAACACCCACTGGTGTCCTACACAGGGACAACAAGGATTCTTGCCCACAAGGTCTATCAGCTCAGAGGCACTTGGGCACTCTGGCAAGTCCGCGACATAGCTCCAGCTCAAGGGAGGATAGGGCTTGGGCAGCTCCTGGGAAGCATGAGCAGCCTGTGGGACAAGGAGCCAGGTCTGGCTCACATGCTCAGGGAACAGCCCATGGCCAGCACTGGGCTCAGCAAGGAACTTTTTCCCCCGCGGCACATTGGCACTGGTCCCCGGCGGTTTTTTGCCTTCCTCTGCAGTTCTCAGCACCGCCCCTTGCCACCATTTCTTTGGGCCATTTGGCCTGGGAGCCGGCTGCTCATGCTCCACCATGCTGGCAGCCGCAGCTGCCACTTCTCAGCTCTCCCTGCAGGTAACACAAGCGCCTGGCAGGGACCAGAGCGCTTCTCATGCATCCCTGCCCAAGAAGCACAGCAGCCAAACAAGTTGTGCAAGGCAAAACGTCTGCTCGTCATCGCTACATGTCACGCTTTGGAAGAGATGCCACGGTACCACTCACCTCTTCTTCCTCTTCTTCCTCTTCTTCTTCTTCTTCTTCTTCTTCTTCTTCTTCTTCTTCCTCCTCTTTTGTGCATGGTCAGTCCCACAACTCCTTGTCAAGGTTCTCCCTCTGCAGGAACCGCGGACAGCTTGGCCTCTATTCCTGCTGCTGCTCTCTGCAGCTCTGGGACTTGCCTTTGCCAGCCTGCAAGGGATCTTTTCTCAGGCTAAACTGAAGAATGCCTCAGCCTACTCCTGGCTACACTTGGGCTTGAGCTAATGCTTGTGAGCCTGGGTTCTGAAACAGAGTCACAAAGGGAAAAAAAATGACACGAAGAAACATCACATGAATTAACATCAAATCAAGAAAATGAATAAATTCACAACAAAATAAAATAAAATTCATTGTGTTATGTGTCCTTGAAATTGATTTTGGAACTGAAACCCCTCTGTCCTTTCAGGCAAACAGTCTCTTAGATATTGGACTGGCGGACAGGAGAGAAGAGGAGAGGAGAGGAGAGGAGAGGAGAGGAGAGGAGAGGAGAGGAGAGGAGAGGAGAGCAGTTCTGCTCTGTCAGGCCTGCAGTTCTGCGTGACAAGCCCTGAGCGAGCCCTGAGGCCTCCATACATGATACTACAGGCAGTATTGCTACTGGAAGTAAGGCTGCACTGGCAACAAATCCACACTGTCTTTTTGCAAAAAAGGGACTCTATTAGGTTGCTTACTCCCCTATTTTGTAGCTACAGGGACTGATTTGGAGCCAGCACCCCAAAGGCTTCCTCCAAAGGGCTGCACATATGTGGCTGTGTCAGCCCCATGTCACAATGCCAGCACCCGGCAACGCAGTGGACACCAGGCCCCATGCAGGATCCAGAGGAGCAGCCTCCCGTGTCCACTGCCAGAGCTGGCCCGGGGGCAGCCCCAGCACATCTGACAGGAAGCACTTGAGGAGCTGCTGGAATCACAGGCCAGGGGCTGAGGGAAGAAAACCTTGCATGAGGCTGCTGGAGGTTCTCCGCTGCAAGACAATGTGCTGGCAGGGCCACTTTCCAAGCTCGGCTCATGGATGCAAATCCTTTTCAACTGCATAGCAGTGGCAAGACCAAGGCAATTCCTTCTTGAGGAGCACTGCACAGCTGACCATCCTCATCTCCTACAGAGCAACGCTCAGGAGCCGTAAGAGATAGGATGTCGAGGGCTTGCAAGGGCTTGCAAGGGCTTGCAGTGCTTTGGAACACCCACTGGTGTCCTACACAGGGACAACAAGGATTCTTGCCCACAAGGTCTATCAGCTCAGAGGCACTTGGGCACTCTGGCAAGTCCGCGACATAGCTCCAGCTCAAGGGAGGATAGGGCTTGGGCAGCTCCTGGGAAGCATGAGCAGCCTGTGGGACAAGGAGCCAGGTCTGGCTCACATGCTCAGGGAACAGCCCATGGCCAGCACTGGGCTCAGCAAGGAACTTTTTCCCCCGGGGCACATTGGCACTGGTCCCCGGCGGTTTTTTGCCTTCCTCTGCATTTCTTAGCACCGCCCCTTGCCACCATTTCTTTGGGCCATTTGGCCTGGGAGCCGGCTGCTCATGCTCCACCATGCTGGCAGCCGCAGCTGCCACTTCTCAGCTCTCCCTGCAGCTAACACAAGCGCCTGGCAGGGACCAGAGCGCTTCTCATGCATCCCTGCCCAAGAAGCACAGCAGCCAAACAAGTTGTGCAAGGCAAAACGTCTGCTCGTCATCGCTACATGTCACGCTTTGGAAGAGATGCCACGGTACCACTCACCTCTTCTTCCTCTTCTTCCTCTTCTTCTTCTTCTTCTTCTTCTTCCTCCTCTTTTGTGCATGGTCAGTCCCACAACTCCTTGTCAAGGTTCTCCCTCTGCAGGAACCGCGGACAGCTTGGCCTCTATTCCTGCTGCTGCTCTCTGCAGCTCTGGGACTTGCCTTTGCCAGCCTGCAAGGGATCTTTTCTCAGGCTAAACTGAACAATGCCTCAGCCTACTCCTGGCTACACTTGGGCTTGAGCTAATGCTTGTGAGCCTGGCTTCTGAAACAGAGTCACAAAGGGAAAAAAAATGACATGAAGAAACATCACATGAATTAACATCAAATCAAGAAAATTAATAAATTCACAACAAAATAAAATAAAATTCATTGTGTTATGTGTCCTTGAAATTGATTTTGGAACTGAAACCCCTCTGTCCTTTCAGGCAAACAGTCTCTTAGATATTGGACTGGCGGACAGGAGAGAAGAGGAGAGGAGAGGAGAGGAGAGGAGAGGAGAGGAGAGGAGAGGAGAGGAGAGCAGTTCTGCTCTGTCAGGCCTGCAGTTCTGCGTGACAAGCCCTGAGCAAGCACTGAGGCCTCCATACATGATACTACAGGCAGTATTGCTACTGGAAGTAAGGCTGCACTGGCAACAAATCCACACTGTCTTTTTGCAAAAAAGGGACTCTATTAGGTTGCTTACTCCCCTATTTTGTAGCTACAGGGACTGATTTGGAGCCAGCACCCCAAAGGCTTCCTCCAAAGGGCTGCACATATGCGGCTGTGTCAGCCCCATGTCACAATGCCAGCACCCGGCAACGCAGTGGTCACCAGGCCCCACGCAGGATCCAGAGGAGCAGCCTCCCGTGTCCACTGCCAGAGCTGGCCCGGGGGCAGCCCCAGCACATCTGACAGGAAGCACTTGAGGAGCTGCTGGAATCACAGGCCAGGGGCTGAGGGAAGAAAACCTTGCAGGAGGCTGCTGGAGGTTCTCCGCTGCAAGACAATCTGCTGGCAGGGCCACCTTCCAAGCTCGGCTCATGGATGCAAATCCTTTTCAACTGGATAGCAGTGGCAAGACCAAGGCAATTCCTTCTTGAGGAGCACTGCACAGCTCACCATCCTCATCTCCTACAGAGCAACGCTCAGGAGCCGTAAGAGATAGGATGTCGAGGGCTTGCAAGGGCTTGCAAGGGCTTGCAGTGCTTTGGAACACCCACTGGTGTCCTACACAGGGACAGCAAGGATTCTTGCCCACAAGGTCTATCAGCTCAGAGGCACTTGGGCACTCTGGCAAGTCCGCCAGATAGCTCCAGCTCAAGGGAGGATAGGGCTTGGGCAGCTCCTGGGAAGCATGAGCAGCCTGTGGGACAAGGAGCCAGGTCTGGCTCACATGCTCAGGGAACAGCCCATGGCCAGCACTGGGCTCAGCAAGGAACTTTTTCCCCCGCGGCACATTGGCACTGGTCCCCGGCGGTTTTTTGCCTTCCTCTGCACTTCTCAGCACCGCCCCTTGCCACCATTTCTTTGGGCCATTTGGCCTGGGAGCCGGCTGCTCATGCTCCACCATGCTGGCAGCCGCAGCTGCCACTTCTCAGCTCTCCCTGCAGGTAACACAAGCACCTGGCAGGGACCAGAGTGCTTCTCATGCATCCCTGCCCAAGAAGCACAGCAGCCAAACAAATTGTGGAAGGCAAAATTCTGCTCGTCATCGCTACATGTCACGCTTTGGAAGAGATGCCACGGTACCACTCACCTCTTCTTCCTCTTCTTCCTCTTCTTCTTCTTCTTCTTCTTCTTCCTCCTCTTTTGTGCATGGTCAGTCCCACAACTCCTTGTCAAGGTTCTCCCTCTGCAGGAACCGCGGACAGCTTGGCCTCTATTCCTGCTGCTGCTCTCTGCAGCTCTGGGACTTGCCTTTGCCAGCCTGCAAGGGATCTTTTCTCAGGCTAAACTGAAGAATGCCTCAGCCTACTCCTGGCTACACTTGGGCTTGAGCTAATGCTTGTGAGCCTGGGTTCTGAAACAGAGTCACAAAGGGAAAAAAAATGACACGAAGAAACATCACATGAATTAACATCAAATCAAGAAAATGAATAAATTCACAACAAAATAAAATAAAATTCATTGTGTTATGTGTCCTTGAAATTGATTTTGGAACTGAAAACCCTCTGTCCTTTCAGGCAAACAGTCTCTTAGATATTGGACTGGCGGACAGGAGAGAAGAGGAGAGGAGAGGAGAGGAGAGGAGAGGAGAGGAGAGGAGAGGAGAGCAGTTCTGCTCTGTCAGGCCTGCAGTTCTGCGTGACAAGCCCTGAGCGAGCCCTGAGGCCTCCATACATGATACTACAGGCAGTATTGCTACTGGAAGTAAGGCTGCACTGGCAACAAATCCACACTGTCTTTTTGCAAAAAAGGGACTCTATTAGGTTGCTTACTCCCCTATTTTGTAGCTACAGGGACTGATTTGGAGCCAGCACCCCAAAGGCTTCCTCCAAAGGGCTGCACATATGTGGCTGTGTCAGCCCCATGTCACAATGCCAGCACCCGGCAACGCAGTGGACACCAGGCCCCATGCAGGATCCAGAGGAGCAGCCTCCCGTGTCCACTGCCAGAGCTGGCCCGGGGGCAGCCCCAGCACATCTGACAGGAAGCACTTGAGGAGCTGCTGGAATCACAGGCCAGGGGCTGAGGGAAGAAAACCTTGCATGAGGCTGCTGGAGGTTCTCCGCTGCAAGACAATCTGCTGGCAGGGCCACCTTCCAAGCTCGGCTCATGGATGCAAATCCTTTTCAACTGCATAGCAGTGGCAAGACCAAGGCAATTCCTTCTTGAGGAGCACTGCACAGCTCACCATCCTCATCTCCTACAGAGCAACGCTCAGGAGCCGTAAGAGATAGGATGTCGAGGGCTTGCAAGGGCTTGCAAGGGCTTGCAGTGCTTTGGAACACCCACTGGTGTCCTACACAGGGACAGCAAGGATTCTTGCCCACAAGGTCTATCAGCTCAGAGGCACTTGGGCACTCTGGCAAGTCCGCGACATAGCTCCAGCTCAAGGGAGGATAGGGCTTGGGCAGCTCCTGGGAAGCATGAGCAGCCTGTGGGACAAGGAGCCAGGTCTGGCTCACATGCTCAGGGAACAGCCCATGGCCAGCACTGGGCTCAGCAAGGAACTTCTTCCCCCGCGGCACATTGGCACTGGTCCCCGGCGGTTTTTTGCCTTCCTCTGCAGTTCTCAGCACCGCCCCTTGCCACCATTTCTTTGGGCCATTTGGCCTGGGAGCCGGCTGCTCATGCTCCACCATGCTGGCAGCCGCAGCTGCCACTTCTCAGCTCTCCCTGCAGCTAACACAAGCGCCTGGCAGGGACCAGAGCGCTTCTCATGCATCCCTGCCCAAGAAGCACAGCAGCCAAACAAGTTGTGCAAGGCAAAACGTCTGCTCGTCATCGCTACATGTCACGCTTTGGAAGAGATGCCACGGTACCACTCACCTCTTCTTCCTCTTCTTCCTCTTCTTCTTCCTCTTCTTCTTGTTCTTCTTCTTCTTCCTCCTCTTTTGTGCATGGTCAGTCCCACAACTCCTTGTCAAGGTTCTCCCTCTGCAGGAACCGCGGACAGCTTGGCCTCTATTCCTGCTGCTGCTCTCTGCAGCTCTGGGACTTGCCTTTGCCAGCCTGCAAGGGATCTTTTCTCAGGCTAAACTGAAGAATGCCTCAGCCTACTCCTGGCTACACTTGGGCTTGAGCTAATGCTTGTGAGCCTGGCTTCTGAAACAGAGTCACAAAGGGAAAAAAAATGACACGAAGAAACATCACATGAATTAACATCAAATCAAGAAAATTAATAAATTAACAACAAAATAAAATAAAATTCATTGTGTTATGTGTCCTTGAAATTGATTTTGGAACTGAAACCCCTCTGTCCTTTCAGGCAAACAGTCTCTTAGATATTGGACTGGCGGACAGGAGAGAAGAGGAGAGGAGAGGAGAGGAGAGGAGAGGAGAGGAGAGGAGAGGAGAGGAGAGCAGTTCTGCTCTGTCAGGCCTGCAGTTCTGCGTGACAAGCCCTGAGCGAGCCCTGAGGCCTCCATACATGATACTACAGGCAGTATTGCTACTGGAAGTAAGGCTGCACTGGCAACAAATCCACACTGTCTTTTTGCAAAAAAGGGACTCTATTAGGTTGCTTACTCCCCTATTTTGTAGCTACAGGGACTGATTTGGAGCCAGCACCCCAAAGGCTTCCTCCAAAGGGCTGCACATATGCGGCTGTGTCAGCCCCATGTCACAATGCCAGCACCCGGCAACGCAGTGGTCACCAGGCCCCACGCAGGATCCAGAGGAGCAGCCTCCCGTGTCCACTGCCAGAGCTGGCCCGGGGGCAGCCCCAGCACATCTGACAGGAAGCACTTGAGGAGCTGCTGGAATCACAGGCCAGGGGCTGAGGGAAGAAAACCTTGCATGAGGCTGCTGGAGGTTCTCCGCTGCAAGACAATGTGCTGGCAGGGCCACTTTCCAAGCTCGGCTCATGGATGCAAATCCTTTTCAACTGGATAGCAGTGGCAAGACCAAGGCAATTCCTTCTTGAGGAGCACTGCACAGCTCACCATCCTCATCTCCTACAGAGCAACGCTCAGGAGCCCTAAGAGATAGGATGTCGAGGGCTTGCAAGGGCTTGCAAGGGCTTGCAGTGCTTTGGAACACCCACTGGTGTCCTACACAGGGACAACAAGGATTCTTGCCCACAAGGTCTATCAGCTCAGAGGCACTTGGGCACTCTGGCAAGTCCGCGACATAGCTCCAGCTCAAGGGAGGATAGGGCTTGGGCAGCTCCTGGGAAGCATGAGCAGCCTGTGGGACAAGGAGCCAGGTCTGGCTCACATGCTCAGGGAACAGCCCATGGCCAGCACTGGGCTCAGCAAGGAACTTTTTCCCCCGCGGCACATTGGCACTGGTCCCCGGCGGTTTTTTGCCTTCCTCTGCAGTTCTCAGCACCGCCCCTTGCCACCATTTCTTTGGGCCATTTGGCCTGGGAGCCGGCTGCTCATGCTCCACCATGCTGGCAGCCGCAGCTGCCACTTCTCAGCTCTCCCTGCAGCTAACACAAGCGCCTGGCAGGGACCAGAGCGCTTCTCATGCATCCCTGCCCAAGAAGCACAGCAGCCAAACAAGTTGTGCAAGGCAAAACGTCTGCTCGTCATCGCTACATGTCACGCTTTGGAAGAGATGCCACGGTACCACTCACCTCTTCTTCCTCTTCTTCCTCTTCTTCTTCTTCTTCTTCTTCTTCTTCTTCTTCTTCTTCCTCCTCTTTTGTGCATGGTCAGTCCCACAACTCCTTGTCAAGGTTCTCCCTCTGCAGGAACCGCGCACAGCTTGGCCTCTATTCCTGCTGCTGCTCTCTGCAGCTCTGGGACTTGCCTTTGCCAGCCTGCAAGGGATCTTTTCTCAGGCTAAACTGAAGAATGCCTCAGCCTACTCCTGGCTACACTTGGGCTTGAGCTAATGCTTGTGAGCCTGGGTTCTGAAACAGAGTCACAAAGGGAAAAAAAATGACACGAAGAAACATCACATGAATTAACATCAAATCAAGAAAATGAATAAATTCACAACAAAATAAAATAAAATTCATTGTGTTATGTGTCCTTGAAATTGATTTTGGAACTGAAACCCCTCTGTCCTTTCAGGCAAACAGTCTCTTAGATATTGGACTGGCGGACAGGAGAGAAGAGGAGAGGAGAGGAGAGGAGAGGAGAGGAGAGGAGAGGAGAGGAGAGGAGAGGAGAGGAGAGGAGAGCAGTTCTGCTCTGTCAGGCCTGCAGTTCTGCGTGACAAGCCCTGAGCGAGCCCTGAGGCCTCCATACATGATACTACAGGCAGTATTGCTACTGGAAGTAAGGCTGCACTGGCAACAAATCCACACTGTCTTTTTGCAAAAAAGGGACTCTATTAGGTTGCTTACTCCCCTATTTTGTAGCTACAGGGACTGATTTGGAGCCAGCACCCCAAAGGCTTCCTCCAAAGGGCTGCACATATGTGGCTGTGTCAGCCCCATGTCACAATGCCAGCACCCGGCAACGCAGTGGACACCAGGCCCCATGCAGGATCCAGAGGAGCAGCCTCCCGTGTCCACTGCCAGAGCTGGCCCGGGGGCAGCCCCAGCACATCTGACAGGAAGCACTTGAGGAGCTGCTGGAATCACAGGCCAGGGGCTGAGGGAAGAAAACCTTGCATGAGGCTGCTGGAGGTTCTCCGCTGCAAGACAATGTGCTGGCAGGGCCACTTTCCAAGCTCGGCTCATGGATGCAAATCCTTTTCAACTGCATAGCAGTGGCAAGACCAAGGCAATTCCTTCTTGAGGAGCACTGCACAGCTGACCATCCTCATCTCCTACAGAGCAACGCTCAGGAGCCGTAAGAGATAGGATGTCGAGGGCTTGCAAGGGCTTGCAAGGGCTTGCAGTGCTTTGGAACACCCACTGGTGTCCTACACAGGGACAACAAGGATTCTTGCCCACAAGGTCTATCAGCTCAGAGGCACTTGGGCACTCTGGCAAGTCCGCGACATAGCTCCAGCTCAAGGGAGGATAGGGCTTGGGCAGCTCCTGGGAAGCATGAGCAGCCTGTGGGACAAGGAGCCAGGTCTGGCTCACATGCTCAGGGAACAGCCCATGGCCAGCACTGGGCTCAGCAAGGAACTTTTTCCCCCGCGGCACATTGGCACTGGTCCCCGGCGGTTTTTTGCCTTCCTCTGCATTTCTTAGCACCGCCCCTTGCCACCATTTCTTTGGGCCATTTGGCCTGGGAGCCGGCTGCTCATGCTCCACCATGCTGGCAGCCGCAGCTGCCACTTCTCAGCTCTCCCTGCAGCTAACACAAGCGCCTGGCAGGGACCAGAGCGCTTCTCATGCATCCCTGCCCAAGAAGCACAGCAGCCAAACAAGTTGTGCAAGGCAAAACGTCTGCTCGTCATCGCTACATGTCACGCTTTGGAAGAGATGCCACGGTACCACTCACCTCTTCTTCCTCTTCTTCCTCTTCTTCTTCTTCTTCTTCTTCTTCCTCCTCTTTTGTGCATGGTCAGTCCCACAACTCCTTGTCAAGGTTCTCCCTCTGCAGGAACCGCGGACAGCTTGGCCTCTATTCCTGCTGCTGCTCTCTGCAGCTCTGGGACTTGCCTTTGCCAGCCTGCAAGGGATCTTTTCTCAGGCTAAACTGAAGAATGCCTCAGCCTACTCCTGGCTACACTTGGGCTTGAGCTAATGCTTGTGAGCCTGGCTTCTGAAACAGAGTCACAAAGGGAAAAAAAATGACATGAAGAAACATCACATGAATTAACATCAAATCAAGAAAATTAATAAATTCACAACAAAATAAAATAAAATTCATTGTGTTATGTGTCCTTGAAATTGATTTTGGAACTGAAAACCCTCTGTCCTTTCAGGCAAACAGTCTCTTAGATATTGGACTGGCGGACAGGAGAGAAGAGGAGAGGAGAGGAGAGGAGAGGAGAGGAGAGGAGAGGAGAGGAGAGGAGAGGAGAGGAGAGCAGTTCTGCTCTGTCAGGCCTGCAGTTCTGCGTGACAAGCCCTGAGCAAGCACTGAGGCCTCCATACATGATACTACAGGCAGTATTGCTACTGGAAGTAAGGCTGCACTGGCAACAAATCCACACTGTCTTTTTGCAAAAAAGGGACTCTATTAGGTTGCTTACTCCCCTATTTTGTAGCTACAGGGACTGATTTGGAGCCAGCACCCCAAAGGCTTCCTCCAAAGGGCTGCACATATGCGGCTGTGTCAGCCCCATGTCACAATGCCAGCACCCGGCAACGCAGTGGTCACGAAGCCCCACGCAGGATCCAGAGGAGCAGCCTCCCGTGTCCACTGCCAGAGCTGGCCCGGGGGCAGCCCCAGCACATCTGACAGGAAGCACTTGAGGAGCTGCTGGAATCACAGGCCAGGGGCTGAGGGAAGAAAACCTTGCATGAGGCTGCTGGAGGTTCTCCGCTGCAAGACAATCTGCTGGCAGGGCCACCTTCCAAGCTCGGCTCATGGATGCAAATCCTTTTCAACTGGATAGCAGTGGCAAGACCAAGGCAATTCCTTCTTGAGGAGCACTGCACAGCTCACCATCCTCATCTCCTACAGAGCAACGCTCAGGAGCCGTAAGAGATAGGATGTCGAGGGCTTGCAAGGGCTTGCAAGGGCTTGCAGTGCTTTGGAACACCCACTGGTGTCCTACACAGGGACAGCAAGGATTCTTGCCCACAAGGTCTATCAGCTCAGAGGCACTTGGGCACTCTGGCAAGTCCGCCAGATAGCTCCAGCTCAAGGGAGGATAGGGCTTGGGCAGCTCCTGGGAAGCATGAGCAGCCTGTGGGACAAGGAGCCAGGTCTGGCTCACATGCTCAGGGAACAGCCCATGGCCAGCACTGGGCTCAGCAAGGAACTTTTTCCCCCGCGGCACATTGGCACTGGTCCCCGGCGGTTTTTTGCCTTCCTCTGCACTTCTCAGCACCGCCCCTTGCCACCATTTCTTCGGGCCATTTGGCCTGGGAGCCGGCTGCTCATGCTCCACCATGCTGGCAGCCGCAGCTGCCACTTCTCAGCTCTCCCTGCAGGTAACACAAGCACCTGGCAGGGACCAGAGTGCTTCTCATGCATCCCTGCCCAAGAAGCACAGCAGCCAAACAAATTGTGGAAGGCAAAATTCTGCTCGTCATCGCTACATGTCACGCTTTGGAAGAGATGCCACGGTACCACTCACCTCTTCTTCCTCTTCTTCCTCTTCTTCTTCTTCTTCTTCTTCTTCTTCCTCTTTCGTGCATGTTGAGTCCCACAACTCCTTGTCAAGGTTCTCCCTCTGCAGGAACCGCGGACAGCTTGGCCTCTATTCCTGCTGCTGCTCTCTGCAGCTCTGGGACTTGCCTTTGCCAGCCTGCAAGGGATCATTTCTCCTGCTAAACTGAAGAATGCCTCAGCCTACTCCTGGCTACACTTGGGCTTGACCTAATTCTTGTGAGCCTGGGTTCTGAAAAAGAGTCACAAAGGGAAAAAAAATGACACGAAGAAACATCACATGAATTAACATAAAATCAAGAAATTTAATAAATTAACAACAAAATAAAATAAAATTCATTGTGTTATGTGTCCTTGAAATTGATTTTGGAACTGAAACCCCTCTGTCCTTTCAGGCAAACAGTCTCTTAGATATTGGACTGGCGGACAGGAGAGAAGAGGAGAGGAGAGGAGAGGAGAGGAGAGGAGAGGAGAGGAGAGGAGAGGAGAGGAGAGGAGAGGAGAGGAGAGCAGTTCTGCTCTGTCAGGCCTGCAGTTCTGCGTGACAAGCCCTGAGCGAGCCCTGAGGCCTCCATACATGATACTACAGGCAGTATTGCTACTGGAAGGAAGGCTGCACTGGCAACAAATCCACACTGTCTTTTTGCAAAAAAGGGACTCTATTAGGTTGCTTACTCCCCTATTTTGTAGCTACAGGGACTGATTTGGAGCCAGCACCCCAAAGGCTTCCTCCAAAGGGCTGCACATATGCGGCTGTGTCAGCCCCATGTCACAATGCCAGCACCCGGCAACGCAGTGGTCACGAGGCCCCACGCAGGATCCAGAGGAGCAGCCTCCCGTGTCCACTGCCAGAGCTGGCCCGGGGGCAGCCCCAGCACATCTGACAGGAAGCACTTGAGGAGCTGCTGGAATCACAGGCCAGGGGCTGAGGGAAGAAAACCTTGCATGAGGCTGCTGGAGGTTCTCCGCTGCAAGACAATCTGCTGGCAGGGCCACCTTCCAAGCTCGGCTCATGGATGCAAATCCTTTTCAACTGGATAGCAGTGGCAAGACCAAGGCAATTCCTTCTTGAGGAGCACTGCACAGCTCACCATCCTCATCTCCTACAGAGCAACGCTCAGGAGCCGTAAGAGATAGGATGTCGAGGGCTTGCAAGGGCTTGCAAGGGCTTGCAGTGCTTTGGAACACCCACTGGTGTCCTACACAGGGACAGCAAGGATTCTTGCCCACAAGGTCTATCAGCTCAGAGGCACTTGGGCACTCTGGCAAGTCCGCCAGATAGCTCCAGCTCAAGGGAGGATAGGGCTTGGGCAGCTCCTGGGAAGCATGAGCAGCCTGTGGGACAAGGAGCCAGGTCTGGCTCACATGCTCAGGGAACAGCCCATGGCCAGCACTGGGCTCAGCAAGGAACTTTTTCCCCCGGGGCACATTGGCACTGGTCCCCGGCGGTTTTTTGCCTTCCTCTGCAGTTCTCAGCACCACCCCTTGCCACCATTTCTTTGGGCCATTTGGCCTGGGAGCCAGCTGCTCATGCTCCACCATGCTGGCAGCCGCAGCTGCCACTTCTCAGCTCTCCCTGCAGCTAACACAAGTGCCTGGCAGGGACCAGAGCGCTTCTCATGCATCCCTGCCCAAGAAGCACAGCAGCCAAACAAGTTGTGGAAGGCAAAAAGTCTGCTCGTCATCGCTACATGTCACGCTTTGGAAGAGATGCCACGGTACCACTCACCTCTTCTTCCTCTTCTTCCTCTTCTTCTTCTTCTTCTTCTTCTTCTTCTTCTTCTTCTTCTTCTTCTTCTTCTTCCTCCTCTTTTGTGCATGGTCAGTCCCACAACTCCTTGTCAAGGTTCTCCCTCTGCAGGAACCGCGGACAGCTTGGCCTCTATTCCTGCTGCTGCTCTCTGCAGCTCTGGGACTTGCCTTTGCCAGCCTGCAAGGGATCTTTTCTCAGGCTAAACTGAAGAATGCCTCAGCCTACTCCTGGCTACACTTGGGCTTGAGCTAATGCTTGTGAGCCTGGGTTCTGAAACAGAGTCACAAAGGGAAAAAAAATGACACGAAGAAACATCACATGAATTAACATCAAATCAAGAAAATTAATAAATTAACAACAAAATAAAATAAAATTCATTGTGTTATGTGTCCTTGACATTCATTTTGGAACTGAAAACCCTCTGTCCTTTCAGGCAAACAGTCTCTTAGATATTGGACTGGCGGACAGGAGAGAAGAGGAGAGGAGAGGAGAGGAGAGGAGAGGAGAGGAGAGGAGAGGAGAGGAGGGGAGAGGAGAGGAGAGGAGAGGAGAGGAGAGCAGTTCTGCTCTGTCAGGCCTGCAGTTCTGCGTGACAAGCCCTGAGCGAGCCCTGAGGCCTCCATACATGATACTATAGGCAGTATTGCTACTGGAAGGAAGGCTGCACTGGCAACAAATCCACACTGTCTTTTTGCAAAAAAGGGACTCTATGAGGTTGCTTACTCCCCTATTTTGTAGCTACAGGGACTGATTTGGAGACATCACCCCAAAGGCTTCCTCCAAAGGGCTGCACATATGCGGCTGTGTCACCCCCATGTCACAATGCCAGCACCCGGCAACGCAGTGGTCACCAGGCCCCACGCAGGATCCAGAGGAGCAGCCTCCCGTGTCCACTGCCAGAGCTGGCCCGGGGGCAGCCCCAGCACATCTGACAGGAAGCACTTGAGGAGCTGCTGGAATCACAGGCCAGGGGCTGAGGGAAGAAAACCTTGCATGAGGCTGCTGGAGGTTCTCCGCTGCAAGACAATCTGCTGGCAGGGCCACCTTCCAAGCTCGGCTCATGGATGCAAATCCTTTTCAACTGGATAGCAGTGGCAAGACCAAGGCAACTCCTTCTTGAGGAGCACTGCAGAGCTCACCATCCTCATCTCCCACAGAGCAACGCTCAGGAGCCGTAAGAGATAGGATGTCGAGGGCTTGCAAGGGCTTGCAGTGCTTTGGAACACCCACTGGTGTCCTACACAGGGACAGCAAGGATTCTTGCCCACAAGGTCTATCAGCTCAGAGGCACTTGGGCACTCTGGCAAGTCCGCCAGATAGCTCCAGCTCAAGGGAGGATAGGGCTTGGGCAGCTCCTGGGAAGCATGAGCAGCCTGTGGGACAAGGAGCCAGGTCTGGCTCACATGCTCAGGGAACAGCCCATGGCCAGCACTGGGCTCAGCAAGGATCTTTTTCACCCGGGGCACATTGGCACTGGTCCCCGGCGGTTTTTTGCCTTCCTCTGCAGTTCTCAGCACCGCCTCTTGCCACCATTTCTTTGGGCCATTTGGCCTGGGAGCCGGCTGCTCATGCTCCACCATGCTGGCAGCCGCAGCTGCCACTTCTCAGCTCTCCCTGCAGGTAACACAAGCACCTGGCAGGGACCAGAGTGCTTCTCATGCATCCCTGCCCAAGAAGCACAGCAGCCAAACAAATTGTGGAAGGCAAAATTCTGCTCGTCATCGCTACATGTCACGCTTTGGAAGAGATGCCACGGTACCACTCACCTCTTCTTCCTCTTCTTCCTCTTCTTCTTCTTCTTCTTCTTCTTCTTCCTCTTTCGTGCATGTTGAGTCCCACAGCTCCTTGTCAAGGTTCTCCCTCTGCAGGAACCGCGGACAGCTTGGCCTCTATTCCTGCTGCTGCTCTCTGCAGCTCTGGGACTTGCCTTTGCCAGCCTGCAAGGGATCATTTCTCCTGCTAAACTGAAGAATGCCTCAGCCTACTCCTGGCTACACTTGGGCTTGACCTAATTCTTGTGAGCCTGGGTTCTGAAAAAGAGTCACAAAGGGAAAAAAAATGACACGAAGAAACATCACATGAATTAACATAAAATCAAGAAATTTAATAAATTAACAACAAAATAAAATAAAATTCATTGTGTTATGTGTCCTTGAAATTGATTTTGGAACTGAAACCCCTCTGTCCTTTCAGGCAAACAGTCTCTTAGATATTGGACTGGCGGACAGGAGAGAAGAGGAGAGGAGAGGAGAGGAGAGGAGAGGAGAGGAGAGGAGAGGAGAGGAGAGGAGAGCAGTTCTGCTCTGTCAGGCCTGCAGTTCTGCGTGACAAGCCCTGAGCGAGCCCTGAGGCCTCCATACATGATACTACAGGCAGTATTGCTACTGGAAGGAAGGCTGCACTGGCAACAAATCCACACTGTCTTTTTGCAAAAAAGGGACTCTATTAGGTTGCTTACTCCCCTATTTTGTAGCTACAGGGACTGATTTGGAGCCAGCACCCCAAAGGCTTCCTCCAAAGGGCTGCACATATGCGGCTGTGTCAGCCCCATGTCACAATGCCAGCACCCGGCAACGCAGTGGTCACGAGGCCCCACGCAGGATCCAGAGGAGCAGCCTCCCGTGTCCACTGCCAGAGCTGGCCCGGGGGCAGCCCCAGCACATCTGACAGGAAGCACTTGAGGAGCTGCTGGAATCACAGGCCAGGGGCTGAGGGAAGAAAACCTTGCATGAGGCTGCTGGAGGTTCTCCGCTGCCGGACAATGTGCTGGCAGGGCCACCTTCCAAGCTCGGCTCATGGATGCAAATCCTTTTCAACTGGATAGCAGTGGCAAGACCAAGGCAATTCCTTCTTGAGGAGCACTGCACAGCTCACCATCCTCATCTCCTACAGAGCAACGCTCAGGAGCCGTAAGAGATAGGATGTCGAGGGCTTGCAAGGGCTTGCAAGGGCTTGCAGTGCTTTGGAACACCCACTGGTGTCCTACACAGGGACAGCAAGGATTCTTGCCCACAAGGTCTATCAGCTCAGAGGCACTTGGGCACTCTGGCAAGTCCGCCAGATAGCTCCAGCTCAAGGGAGGATAGGGCTTGGGCAGCTCCTGGGAAGCATGAGCAGCCTGTGGGACAAGGAGCCAGGTCTGGCTCACATGCTCAGGGAACAGCCCATGGCCAGCACTGGGCTCAGCAAGGAACTTTTTCCCCCGGGGCACATTGGCACTGGTCCCCGGCGGTTTTTTGCCTTCCTCTGCAGTTCTCAGTACCACCCCTTGCCACCATTTCTTTGGGCCATTTGGCCTGGGAGCCGGCTGCTCATGCTCCACCATGCTGGCAGCCGCAGCTGCCACTTCTCAGCTCTCCCTGCAGCTAACACAAGTGCCTGGCAGGGACCAGAGCGCTTCTCATGCATCCCTGCCCAAGAAGCACAGCAGCCAAACAAGTTGTGGAAGGCAAAAAGTCTGCTCGTCATCGCTACATGTCACGCTTTGGAAGAGATGCCACGGTACCACTCACCTCTTCTTCCTCTTCTTCCTCTTCTTCTTCTTCTTCTTCTTCTTCTTCTTCTTCTTCCTCCTCTTTTGTGCATGGTCAGTCCCACAACTCCTTGTCAAGGTTCTCCCTCTGCAGGAACCGCGGACAGCTTGGCCTCTATTCCTGCTGCTGCTCTCTGCACCTCTGGGACTTGCCTTTGCCAGCCTGCAAGGGATCTTTTCTCAGGCTAAACTGAAGAATGCCTCAGCCTACTCCTGGCTACACTTGGGCTTGAGCTAATGCTTGTGAGCCTGGGTTCTGAAACAGAGTCACAAAGGGAAAAAAAATGACACGAAGAAACATCACATGAATTAACATCAAATCAAGAAAATTAATAAATTAACAACAAAATAAAATAAAATTCATTGTGTTATGTGTCCTTGACATTCATTTTGGAACTGAAAACCCTCTGTCCTTTCAGGCAAACAGTCTCTTAGATATTGGACTGGCGGACAGGAGAGAAGAGGAGAGGAGAGGAGAGGAGAGGAGAGGAGAGGAGAGGAGAGGAGAGGAGAGGAGAGGAGAGGAGAGCAGTTCTGCTCTGTCAGGCCTGCAGTTCTGCGTGACAAGCCCTGAGCGAGCCCTGAGGCCTCCATACATGATACTATAGGCAGTATTGCTACTGGAAGGAAGGCTGCACTGGCAACAAATCCACACTGTCTTTTTGCAAAAAAGGGACTCTATGAGGTTGCTTACTCCCCTATTTTGTAGCTACAGGGACTGATTTGGAGCCAGCACCCCAAAGGCTTCCTCCAAAGGGCTGCACATATGCGGCTGTGTCAGCCCCATGTCACAATGCCAGCACCCGGCAACGCAGTGGTCACCAGGCCCCACGCAGGATCCAGAGGAGCAGCCTCCCGTGTCCACTGCCAGAGCTGGCCCGGGGGCAGCCCCAGCACATCTGACAGGAAGCACTTGAGGAGCTGCTGGAATCACAGGCCAGGGGCTGAGGGAAGAAAACCTTGCATGAGGCTGCTGGAGGTTCTCCGCTGCAAGGCAATCTGCTGGCAGGGCCACCTTCCAAGCTCGGCTCATGGATGCAAATCCTTTTCAACTGGATAGCAGTGGCAAGACCAAGGCAACTCCTTCTTGAGGAGCACTGCAGAGCTCACCATCCTCATCTCCCACAGAGCAACGCTCAGGAGCCGTAAGAGATAGGATGTCGAGGGCTTGCAAGGGCTTGCAGTGCTTTGGAACACCCACTGGTGTCCTACACAGGGACAGCAAGGATTCTTGCCCACAAGGTCTATCAGCTCAGAGGCACTTGGGCACTCTGGCAAGTCCGCCAGATAGCTCCAGCTCAAGGGAGGATAGGGCTTGGGCAGCTCCTGGGAAGCATGAGCAGCCTGTGGGACAAGGAGCCAGGTCTGGCTCACATGCTCAGGGAACAGCCCATGGCCAGCACTGGGCTCAGCAAGGATCTTTTTCACCCGGGGCACATTGGCACTGGTCCCCGGCGGTTTTTTGCCTTCCTCTGCAGTTCTCAGCACCGCCTCTTGCCACCATTTCTTTGGGCCATTTGGCCTGGGAGCCGGCTGCTCATGCTCCACCATGCTGGCAGCCGCAGCTGCCACTTCTCAGCTCTCCCTGCAGGTAACACAAGTGCCTGGCAGGGACCAGAGCACTTCTCATGCATCCCTGGCCAAGAAGCACAGCAGCCAAACAAGTTGTGGAAGGCAAAAAGTCTGCTCGTCATCGCTACATGTCACGCTTTGGAAGAGATGCCACTGTACCTCTCACCTCTTCTTCCTCTTCTTCCTCTTCTTCTTTTCTACTTCTTCTTCTTCTTCCTGTTCTTCCTCTTCTTTTGTGCATGGTCAGTCCCACAACTCCTTGTCAAGGTTCTCCCTCTGCAGGAACCGCGGACAGCTTGGCCTCTATTCCTGCTGCTGCTCTCTGCACCTCTGGGACTTGCCTTTGCCAGCCTGCAAGGGATCTTTTCTCAGGCTAAACTGAAGAATGCCTCAGCCTACTCCTGGCTACACTTGGGCATGAGCTAATGCTTGTGAGCCTGGGTTCTGAAACAGAGTCACAAAGGGAAAAAATATGATACGAAGAAACATCACATGAATTAACATAAAATCAAGAAAACTAATAAATTAACAACAAAATAAAATAAAATTCATTGTGTTATGTGTCCTTGAAAATGATTTTGGAACTGAAACCCCTCTGTCCTTTCAGGCAAACAGTCTCTTAGATATTCGACTGGCGGACAGGAGAGAAGGGAGGAGAGGAGAGGAGAGGAGAGAAGAGGAGTGGAGAGGAGAGGAGAGGAGAGGAGAGGAGAGGAGTGGAGAGGAGAGGAGAGGAGAGGAGAGGAGAGGAGAGGAGAGCAGTTCTGCTCTGTCAGGCCTGCAGTTCTGCGTGACAAGCCCTGAGCGAGCCCTGAGGCCTCCATACATGATACTACAGGCAGTATTGCTACTGGAAGGAAGGCTGCACTGGCAACAAATCCACACTGTCTTTTTGCAAAAAAGGGACTCTATTAGGTTGCTTACTCCCCTATTTTGTAGCTACAGGGACTGATTTGGAGCCAGCACCCCAAAGGCTTCCTCCAAAGGGCTGCACATATGCGGGTGTGTCACCCCCATGGCACAATGCCAGCACCCGGCAACGCAGTGGTCACCAGGCCCCACGCAGGATCCACAGGAGCAGCCTCCCGTGTCCACTGCCAGAGCTGGCCCGGGGGCAGCCCCAGCACATCTGACAGGAAGCACTTGAGGAGCTGCTGGAATCACAGGCCAGGGGCTGAGGGAAGAAAACCTTGCATGAGGCTGCTGGAGGTTCTCCGCTGCAAGACAATGTGCTGGCAGGGCCACTTTCCAAGCTCGGCTCATGGATGCAAATCCTTTTCAACTGGATAGCAGTGGCAAGACCAAGGCAATTCCTTCTTGAGGAGCACTGCAGAGCTCACCATCCTCATCTCCTACAGAGCAACGCTCAGGAGCCGTAAGAGATAGGATGTCGAGGGCTTGCAAGGGCTTGCAAGGGCTTGCAGTGCTTTGCAACACCCACTGGTGTCCTACACAGGAACAGCAAGGATTCTTGCCCACAAGGTCTATCAGCTCAGAGGCAGTTGGGCACTCTGGCAAGTCCGCCAGATAGCTCCAGCTCAAGGGAGGATAGGGCTTGGGCAGCTCCTGGGAAGCATGAGCAGCCTGTGGGACAAGGAGCCAGGTCTGGCTCACATGCTCAGGGAACAGCCCATGGCCAGCACTGGGCTCAGCAAGGAACTTTTTCCCCCGGGGCACATTGGCACTGGTCCCCGGCGGTTTTTTGCCTTCCTCTGCAGTTCTCAGCACCGCCCCTTGCCACCATTTCTTTGGGCCATTTGGCCTGGGAGCCGGCTGCTCATGCTCCACCATGCTGGCAGCCGCAGCTGCCACTTCTCAGCTCTCCCTGCAGCTAACACAAGCGCCTGGCAGGGACCAGAGCGCTTCTCATGCATCCCTGCCCAAGAAGCACAGCAGCCAAACAAGTTGTGCAAGGCAAAAAGTCTGCTCGTCATCGCTACATGTCACGCTTTGGAAGAGATGCCACGGTACCACTCACCTCTTCTTCCTCTTCTTCCTCTTCTTCTTCTTCTTCTTCTTCTTCTTCTTCTTCCTCCTCTTTTGTGCATGGTCAGTCCCACAACTCCTTGTCAAGGTTCTCCCTCTGCAGGAACCGCGGACAGCTTGGCCTCTATTCCTGCTGCTGCTCTCTGCAGCTCTGGGACTTGCCTTTGCCAGCCTGCAAGGGATCTTTTCTCCTGCTAAACTGAAGAATGCCTCAGCCTACTCCTGGCTACACTTGGGCTTGAGCTAATGCTTGTGAGCCTGGCTTCTGAAACAGAGTCACAAAGGGAAAAAAAATGACACGAAGAAACATCACATGAATTAACATCAAATCAAGAAAATTAATAAATTAACAACAAAATAAAATCAAATTAATTGTGTTATGTGTCCTTGAAATTGATTTTGGAACTGAAACCCCTCTGTCCTTTCAGGCAAACAGTCTCTTAGATATTGGACTGGCGGACAGGAGAGAAGAGGAGAGGAGAGGAGAGGAGAGGAGAGGAGAGGAGAGGAGAGGAGAGGAGAGGAGAGGAGAGGAGAGGAGAGGAGAGCAGTTCTGCTCTGTCAGGCCTGCAGTTCTGCGTGACAAGCCCTGAGCGAGCCCTGAGGCCTCCATACATGATACTACAGGCAGTATTGCTACTGGAAGGAAGGCTGCACTGGCAACAAATCCACACTGTCTTTTTGCAAAAAAGGGACTCTATTAGGTTGCTTACTCCCCTATTTTGTAGCTACAGGGACTGATTTGGAGCCAGCACCCCAAAGGCTTCCTCCAAAGGGCTGCACATATGCGGCTGTGTCAGCCCCATGTCACAATGCCAGCACCCGGCAACGCAGTGGTCACCAGGCCCCACGCAGGATCCAGAGGAGCAGCCTCCCGTGTCCACTGCCAGAGCTGGCCCGGGGGCAGCCCCAGCACATCTGACAGGAAGCACTTGAGGAGCTGCTGGAATCACAGGCCAGGGGCTGAGGGAAGAAAACCTTGCATGAGGCTGCTGGAGGTTCTCCGCTGCAAGGCAATCTGCTGGCAGGGCCACCTTCCAAGCTCGGCTCATGGATGCAAATCCTTTTCAACTGGATAGCAGTGGCAAGACCAAGGCAATTCCTTCTTGAGGAGCACTGCAGAGCTCACCATCCTCATCTCCCACAGAGCAACGCTCAGGAGCCGTAAGAGATAGGATGTCGAGGGCTTGCAAGGGCTTGCAGTGCTTTGGAACACCCACTGGTGTCCTACACAGGGACAGCAAGGATTCTTGCCCACAAGGTCTATCAGCTCAGAGGCACTTGGGCACTCTGGCAAGTCCGCCAGATAGCTCCAGCTCAAGGGAGGATAGGGCTTGGGCAGCTCCTGGGAAGCATGAGCAGCCTGTGGGACAAGGAGCCAGGTCTGGCTCACATGCTCAGGGAACAGCCCATGGCCAGCACTGGGCTCAGCAAGGAACTTTTTCCCCCGGGGCACATTGGCACTGGTCCCCGGCGGTTTTTTGCCTTCCTCTGCAGTTCTCAGTACCACCCCTTGCCACCATTTCTTTGGGCCATTTGGCCTGGGAGCCGGCTGCTCATGCTCCACCATGCTGGCAGCCGCAGCTGCCACTTCTCAGCTCTCCCTGCAGCTAACACAAGTGCCTGGCAGGGACCAGAGCGCTTCTCATGCATCCCTGCCCAAGAAGCACAGCAGCCAAACAAGTTGTGGAAGGCAAAAAGTCTGCTCGTCATCGCTACATGTCACGCTTTGGAAGAGATGCCACGGTACCACTCACCTCTTCTTCCTCTTCTTCCTCTTCTTCTTCTTCTTCTTCTTCTTCTTCTTCTTCTTCCTCCTCTTTTGTGCATGGTCAGTCCCACAACTCCTTGTCAAGGTTCTCCCTCTGCAGGAACCGCGGACAGCTTGGCCTCTATTCCTGCTGCTGCTCTCTGCACCTCTGGGACTTGCCTTTGCCAGCCTGCAAGGGATCTTTTCTCAGGCTAAACTGAAGAATGCCTCAGCCTACTCCTGGCTACACTTGGGCTTGAGCTAATGCTTGTGAGCCTGGGTTCTGAAACAGAGTCACAAAGGGAAAAAAAATGACACGAAGAAACATCACATGAATTAACATCAAATCAAGAAAATTAATAAATTAACAACAAAATAAAATAAAATTCATTGTGTTATGTGTCCTTGACATTCATTTTGGAACTGAAAACCCTCTGTCCTTTCAGGCAAACAGTCTCTTAGATATTGGACTGGCGGACAGGAGAGAAGAGGAGAGGAGAGGAGAGGAGAGGAGAGGAGAGGAGAGGAGAGGAGAGGAGAGCAGTTCTGCTCTGTCAGGCCTGCAGTTCTGCGTGACAAGCCCTGAGCGAGCCCTGAGGCCTCCATACATGATACTATAGGCAGTATTGCTACTGGAAGGAAGGCTGCACTGGCAACAAATCCACACTGTCTTTTTGCAAAAAAGGGACTCTATGAGGTTGCTTACTCCCCTATTTTGTAGCTACAGGGACTGATTTGGAGCCAGCACCCCAAAGGCTTCCTCCAAAGGGCTGCACATATGCGGCTGTGTCAGCCCCATGTCACAATGCCAGCACCCGGCAACGCAGTGGTCACCAGGCCCCACGCAGGATCCAGAGGAGCAGCCTCCCGTGTCCACTGCCAGAGCTGGCCCGGGGGCAGCCCCAGCACATCTGACAGGAAGCACTTGAGGAGCTGCTGGAATCACAGGCCAGGGGCTGAGGGAAGAAAACCTTGCATGAGGCTGCTGGAGGTTCTCCGCTGCAAGACAATGTGCTGGCAGGGCCACTTTCCAAGCTCGGCTCATGGATGCAAATCCTTTTCAACTGGATAGCAGTGGCAAGACCAAGGCAACTCCTTCTTGAGGAGCACTGCAGAGCTCACCATCCTCATCTCCCACAGAGCAACGCTCAGGAGCCGTAAGAGATAGGATGTCGAGGGCTTGCAAGGGCTTGCAGTGCTTTGGAACACCCACTGGTGTCCTACACAGGGACAGCAAGGATTCTTGCCCACAAGGTCTATCAGCTCAGAGGCACTTGGGCACTCTGGCAAGTCCGCCAGATAGCTCCAGCTCAAGGGAGGATAGGGCTTGGGCAGCTCCTGGGAAGCATGAGCAGCCTGTGGGACAAGGAGCCAGGTCTGGCTCACATGCTCAGGGAACAGCCCATGGCCAGCACTGGGCTCAGCAAGGATCTTTTTCACCCGGGGCACATTGGCACTGGTCCCCGGCGGTTTTTTGCCTTCCTCTGCAGTTCTCAGCACCGCCTCTTGCCACCATTTCTTTGGGCCATTTGGCCTGGGAGCCGGCTGCTCATGCTCCACCATGCTGGCAGCCGCAGCTGCCACTTCTCAGCTCTCCCTGCAGGTAACACAAGTGCCTGGCAGGGACCAGAGCACTTCTCATGCATCCCTGGCCAAGAAGCACAGCAGCCAAACAAGTTGTGGAAGGCAAAAAGTCTGCTCGTCATCGCTACATGTCACGCTTTGGAAGAGATGCCACTGTACCTCTCACCTCTTCTTCCTCTTCTTCCTCTTCTTCTTTTCTACTTCTTCTTCTTCTTCCTGTTCTTCCTCTTCTTTTGTGCATGGTCAGTCCCACAACTCCTTGTCAAGGTTCTCCCTCTGCAGGAACCGCGGACAGCTTGGCCTCTATTCCTGCTGCTGCTCTCTGCACCTCTGGGACTTGCCTTTGCCAGCCTGCAAGGGATCTTTTCTCAGGCTAAACTGAAGAATGCCTCAGCCTACTCCTGGCTACACTTGGGCATGAGCTAATGCTTGTGAGCCTGGGTTCTGAAACAGAGTCACAAAGGGAAAAAATATGATACGAAGAAACATCACATGAATTAACATAAAATCAAGAAAACTAATAAATTAACAACAAAATAAAATAAAATTCATTGTGTTATGTGTCCTTGAAAATGATTTTGGAACTGAAACCCCTCTGTCCTTTCAGGCAAACAGTCTCTTAGATATTCGACTGGCGGACAGGAGAGAAGGGAGGAGAGGAGAGGAGAGGAGAGAAGAGGAGTGGAGAGGAGAGGAGAGGAGAGGAGAGGAGAGGAGTGGAGAGGAGAGGAGAGGAGAGGAGAGGAGAGGAGAGCAGTTCTGCTCTGTCAGGCCTGCAGTTCTGCGTGACAAGCCCTGAGCGAGCCCTGAGGCCTCCATACATGATACTACAGGCAGTATTGCTACTGGAAGGAAGGCTGCACTGGCAACAAATCCACACTGTCTTTTTGCAAAAAAGGGACTCTATTAGGTTGCTTACTCCCCTATTTTGTAGCTACAGGGACTGATTTGGAGCCAGCACCCCAAAGGCTTCCTCCAAAGGGCTGCACATATGCGGGTGTGTCACCCCCATGGCACAATGCCAGCACCCGGCAACGCAGTGGTCACCAGGCCCCACGCAGGATCCACAGGAGCAGCCTCCCGTGTCCACTGCCAGAGCTGGCCCGGGGGCAGCCCCAGCACATCTGACAGGAAGCACTTGAGGAGCTGCTGGAATCACAGGCCAGGGGCTGAGGGAAGAAAACCTTGCATGAGGCTGCTGGAGGTTCTCCGCTGCAAGACAATGTGCTGGCAGGGCCACTTTCCAAGCTCGGCTCATGGATGCAAATCCTTTTCAACTGGATAGCAGTGGCAAGACCAAGGCAATTCCTTCTTGAGGAGCACTGCAGAGCTCACCATCCTCATCTCCTACAGAGCAACGCTCAGGAGCCGTAAGAGATAGGATGTCGAGGGCTTGCAAGGGCTTGCAAGGGCTTGCAGTGCTTTGCAACACCCACTGGTGTCCTACACAGGAACAGCAAGGATTCTTGCCCACAAGGTCTATCAGCTCAGAGGCAGTTGGGCACTCTGGCAAGTCCGCCAGATAGCTCCAGCTCAAGGGAGGATAGGGCTTGGGCAGCTCCTGGGAAGCATGAGCAGCCTGTGGGACAAGGAGCCAGGTCTGGCTCACATGCTCAGGGAACAGCCCATGGCCAGCACTGGGCTCAGCAAGGAACTTTTTCCCCCGGGGCACATTGGCACTGGTCCCCGGCGGTTTTTTGCCTTCCTCTGCAGTTCTCAGCACCGCCCCTTGCCACCATTTCTTTGGGCCATTTGGCCTGGGAGCCGGCTGCTCATGCTCCACCATGCTGGCAGCCGCAGCTGCC
Source organism: Caloenas nicobarica (assembly GCF_036013445.1). Classification (NCBI taxonomy): domain Eukaryota; kingdom Metazoa; phylum Chordata; class Aves; order Columbiformes; family Columbidae; genus Caloenas; species Caloenas nicobarica. The sequence goes on from NW_027017722.1 coordinate 1,020,188, forward strand.
ACTTCTCAGCTCTCCCTGCAGCTAACACAAGCGCCTGGCAGGGACCAGAGCGCTTCTCATGCATCCCTGCCCAAGAAGCACAGCAGCCAAACAAGTTGTGGAAGGCAAAAAGTCTGCTCGTCATCGCTACATGTCACGCTTTGGAAGAGATGCCACGGTACCACTCACCTCTTCTTCCTCTTCTTCCTCTTCTTCTTCTTCTTCTTCTTCTTCTTCTTCTTCCTCCTCTTTTGTGCATGGTCAGTCCCACAACTCCTTGTCAAGGTTCTCCCTCTGCAGGAACCGCGGACAGCTTGGCCTCTATTCCTGCTGCTGCTCTCTGCAGCTCTGGGACTTGCCTTTGCCAGCCTGCAAGGGATCTTTTCTCCTGCTAAACTGAAGAATGCCTCAGCCTACTCCTGGCTACACTTGGGCTTGAGCTAATGCTTGTGAGCCTGGCTTCTGAAACAGAGTCACAAAGGGAAAAAAAATGACACGAAGAAACATCACATGAATTAACATCAAATCAAGAAAATTAATAAATTAACAACAAAATAAAATCAAATTAATTGTGTTATGTGTCCTTGAAATTGATTTTGGAACTGAAACCCCTCTGTCCTTTCAGGCAAACAGTCTCTTAGATATTGGACTGGCGGACAGGAGAGAAGAGGAGAGGAGAGGAGAGGAGAGGAGAGGAGAGGAGAGGAGAGGAGAGGAGAGGAGAGGAGAGGAGAGCAGTTCTGCTCTGTCAGGCCTGCAGTTCTGCGTGACAAGCCCTGAGCGAGCCCTGAGGCCTCCATACATGATACTACAGGCAGTATTGCTACTGGAAGGAAGGCTGCACTGGCAACAAATCCACACTGTCTTTTTGCAAAAAAGGGACTCTATTAGGTTGCTTACTCCCCTATTTTGTAGCTACAGGGACTGATTTGGAGCCAGCACCCCAAAGGCTTCCTCCAAAGGGCTGCACATATGCGGCTGTGTCAGCCCCATGTCACAATGCCAGCACCCGGCAACGCAGTGGTCACCAGGCCCCACGCAGGATCCAGAGGAGCAGCCTCCCGTGTCCACTGCCAGAGCTGGCCCGGGGGCAGCCCCAGCACATCTGACAGGAAGCACTTGAGGAGCTGCTGGAATCACAGGCCAGGGGCTGAGGGAAGAAAACCTTGCATGAGGCTGCTGGAGGTTCTCCGCTGCAAGGCAATCTGCTGGCAGGGCCACCTTCCAAGCTCGGCTCATGGATGCAAATCCTTTTCAACTGGATAGCAGTGGCAAGACCAAGGCAATTCCTTCTTGAGGAGCACTGCAGAGCTCACCATCCTCATCTCCCACAGAGCAACGCTCAGGAGCCGTAAGAGATAGGATGTCGAGGGCTTGCAAGGGCTTGCAGTGCTTTGGAACACCCACTGGTGTCCTACACAGGGACAGCAAGGATTCTTGCCCACAAGGTCTATCAGCTCAGAGGCACTTGGGCACTCTGGCAAGTCCGCCAGATAGCTCCAGCTCAAGGGAGGATAGGGCTTGGGCAGCTCCTGGGAAGCATGAGCAGCCTGTGGGACAAGGAGCCAGGTCTGGCTCACATGCTCAGGGAACAGCCCATGGCCAGCACTGGGCTCAGCAAGGATCTTTTTCCCCCGGGGCACATTGGCACTGGTCCCCGGCGGTTTTTTCCTTCCTCTGCAGTTCTCAGCACCGCCTCTTGCCACCATTTCTTTGGGCCATTTGGCCTGGGAGCCGGCTGCTCATGCTCCACCATGCTGGCAGCCGCAGCTGCCACTTCTCAGCTCTCCCTGCAGGTAACACAAGTGCCTGGCAGGGACCAGAGCACTTCTCATGCATCCCTGGCCAAGAAGCACAGCAGCCAAACAAGTTGTGGAAGGCAAAAAGTCTGCTCGTCATCGCTACATGTCACGCTTTGGAAGAGATGCCACGGTACCTCTCACCTCTTCTTCCTCTTCTTCCTCTTCTTCTTTTCTACTTCTTCTTCTTCTTCCTGTTCTTCCTCTTCTTTTGTGCATGGTCAGTCCCACAACTCCTTGTCAAGGTTCTCCCTCTGCAGGAACCGCGGACAGCTTGGCCTCTATTCCTGCTGCTGCTCTCTGCACCTCTGGGACTTGCCTTTGCCAGCCTGCAAGGGATCTTTTCTCAGGCTAAACTGAAGAATGCCTCAGCCTACTCCTGGCTACACTTGGGCATGAGCTAATGCTTGTGAGCCTGGGTTCTGAAACAGAGTCACAAAGGGAAAAAATATGATACGAAGAAACATCACATGAATTAACATAAAATCAAGAAAACTAATAAATTAACAACAAAATAAAATAAAATTCATTGTGTTATGTGTCCTTGACATTGATTTTGGAACTGAAACCCCTCTGTCCTTTCAGGCAAACAGTCTCTTAGATATTGGACTGGCGGACAGGAGAGAAGAGGAGAGGAGAGGAGAGGAGAGGAGAGGAGAGGAGAGGAGAGGAGAGGAGAGGAGAGGAGAGCAGTTCTGCTCTGTCAGGCCTGCAGTTCTGCGTGACAAGCCCTGAGCGAGCCCTGAGGCCTCCATACATGATACTACAGGCAGTATTGCTACTGGAAGGAAGGCTGCACTGGCAACAAATCCACACTGTCTTTTTGCAAAAAAGGGACTCTATTAGGTTGCTTACTCCCCTATTTTGTAGCTACAGGGACTGATTTGGAGCCAGCACCCCAAAGGCTTCCTCCAAAGGGCTGCACATATGCGGCTGTGTCAGCCCCATGTCACAATGCCAGCACCCGGCAACGCAGTGGTCACCAGGCCCCACGCAGGATCCAGAGGAGCAGCCTCCCGTGTCCACTGCCAGAGCTGGCCCGGGGGCAGCCCCAGCACATCTGACAGGAAGCACTTGAGGAGCTGCTGGAATCACAGGCCAGGGGCTGAGGGAAGAAAACCTTGCATGAGGCTGCTGGAGGTTCTCCGCTGCAAGGCAATCTGCTGGCAGGGCCACCTTCCAAGCTCGGCTCATGGATGCAAATCCTTTTCAACTGGATAGCAGTGGCAAGACCAAGGCAACTCCTTCTTGAGGAGCACTGCAGAGCTCACCATCCTCATCTCCTACACAGTAACGCTCAGGAGCCGTAAGAGATAGGATGTCGAGGGCTTGCAAGGGCTTGCAGTGCTTTGGAACACCCACTGGTGTCCTACACAGGGACAGCAAGGATTCTTGCCCACAAGCTCCATCAGCTCAGAGGCACTTGGGCACTCTGGCAAGTCCGCCAGATAGCTCCAGCTCAAGGGAGGATAGGGCTTGGGCAGGTCCTGGGAAGCATGAGCAGCCTGTGGGACAAGGAGCCAGGTCTGGCTCACATGCTCAGGGAACAGCCCATGGCCAGCACTGGGCTCAGCAAGGATCTTTTTCCCCCGGGGCACATTGGCACTGGTCCCCGGCGGTTTTTTCCTTCCTCTGCAGTTCTCAGCACCGCCTCTTGCCACCATTTCTTTGGGCCATTTGGCCTGGGAGCCGGCTGCTCATGCTCCACCATGCTGGCAGCCGCAGCTGCCACTTCTCAGCTCTCCCTGCAGGTAACACAAGTGCCTGGCAGGGACCAGAGCACTTCTCATGCATCCCTGGCCAAGAAGCACAGCAGCCAAACAAGTTGTGCAAGGCAAAAAGTCTGCTCGTCATCGCTACATGTCACGCTTTGGAAGAGATGCCACGGTACCTCTCACCTCTTCTTCCTCTTCTTCCTCTTCTTCTTTTCTACTTCTTCTTCTTCTTCCTGTTCTTCCTCTTCTTTTGTGCATGGTCAGTCCCACAACTCCTTGTCAAGGTTCTCCCTCTGCAGGAACCGCGGACAGCTTGGCCTCTATTCCTGCTGCTGCTCTCTGCAGCTCTGGGACTTGCCTTTGCCAGCCTGCAAGGGATCTTTTCTCAGGCTAAACTGAAGAATGCCTCAGCCTACTCCTGGCTACACTTGGGCATGAGCTAATGCTTGTGAGCCTGGGTTCTGAAACAGAGTCACAAAGGGAAAAAATATGATACGAAGAAACATCACATGAATTAACATAAAATCAAGAAAACTAATAAATTAACAACAAAATAAAATAAAATTCATTGTGTTATGTGTCCTTGAAAATGATTTTGGAACTGAAACCCCTCTGTCCTTTCAGGCAAACAGTCTCTTAGATATTGGACTGGCGGACAGGAGAGAAGGGAGGAGAGGAGAGGAGAGGAGAGAAGAGGAGTGGAGAGGAGAGGAGAGGAGAGGAGAGGAGAGGAGTGGAGAGGAGAGGAGAGGAGAGGAGAGGAGAGCAGTTCTGCTCTGTCAGGCCTGCAGTTCTGCGTGACAAGCCCTGAGCGAGCCCTGAGGCCTCCATACATGATACTACAGGCAGTATTGCTACTGGAAGTAAGGCTGCACTGGCAACAAATCCACACTGTCTTTTTGCAAAAAAGGGACTCTATGAGGTTGCTTACTCCCCTATTTTGTAGCTACAGGGACTGATTTGGAGCCAGCACCCCAAAGGCTTCCTCCAAAGGGCTGCACATATGCGGCTGTGTCACCCCCATGGCACAATGCCAGCACCCGGCAACGCAGTGGTCACCAGGCCCCACGAAGGATCCACAGGAGCAGCCTCCCGTGTCCACTGCCAGAGCTGGCCCGGGGGCAGCCCCAGCACATCTGACAGGAAGCACTTGAGGAGCTGCTGGAATCACAGGCCAGGGGCTGAGGGAAGAAAACCTTGCATGAGGCTGCTGGAGGTTCTCCGCTGCAAGACAAGCTGCTGGCAGGGCCACCTTCCAAGCTCGGCTCATGGATGCAAATCCTTTTCAACTGGATAGCAGTGGCAAGACCAAGGCAATTCCTTCTTGAGGAGCACTGCAGAGCTCACCATCCTCATCTCCTACAGAGCAACGCTCAGGAGCCGTAAGAGATAGGATGTCGAGGGCTTGCAAGGGCTTGCAAGGGCTTGCAGTGCTTTGGAACACCCACTGGTGTCCTACACAGGGACAGCAAGGATTCTTGCCCACAAGCTCCATCAGCTCAGAGGCACTTGGGCACTCTGGCAAGTCCGCCAGATAGCTCCAGCTCAAGGGAGGATAGGGCTTGGGCAGCTCCTGGGAAGCATGAGCAGCCTGTGGGACAAGGAGCCAGGTCTGGCTCACATGCTCAGGGAACAGCCCATGGCCAGCACTGGGCTCAGCAAGGATCTTTTTCCCCCGGGGCACATTGGCACTGGTCCCCGGCGGTTTTTTCCTTCCTCTGCAGTTCTCAGCACCGCCTCTTGCCACCATTTCTTTGGGCCATTTGGCCTGGGAGCCGGCTGCTCATGCTCCACCATGCTGGCAGCCGCAGCTGCCACTTCTCAGCTCTCCCTGCAGGTAACACAAGTGCCTGGCAGGGACCAGAGCACTTCTCATGCATCCCTGGCCAAGAAGCACAGCAGCCAAACAAGTTGTGCAAGGCAAAAAGTCTGCTCGTCATCGCTACATGTCACGCTTTGGAAGAGATGCCACGGTACCTCTCACCTCTTCTTCCTCTTCTTCCTCTTCTTCTTTTCTACTTCTTCTTCTTCTTCCTGTTCTTCCTCTTCTTTTGTGCATGGTCAGTCCCACAACTCCTTGTCAAGGTTCTCCCTCTGCAGGAACCGCGGACAGCTTGGCCTCTATTCCTGCTGCTGCTCTCTGCAGCTCTGGGACTTGCCTTTGCCAGCCTGCAAGGGATCTTTTCTCAGGCTAAACTGAAGAATGCCTCAGCCTACTCCTGGCTACACTTGGGCATGAGCTAATGCTTGTGAGCCTGGGTTCTGAAACAGAGTCACAAAGGGAAAAAATATGATACGAAGAAACATCACATGAATTAACATAAAATCAAGAAAACTAATAAATTAACAACAAAATAAAATAAAATTCATTGTGTTATGTGTCCTTGAAAATGATTTTGGAACTGAAACCCCTCTGTCCTTTCAGGCAAACAGTCTCTTAGATATTGGACTGGCGGACAGGAGAGAAGGGAGGAGAGGAGAGGAGAGGAGAGAAGAGGAGTGGAGAGGAGAGGAGAGGAGAGGAGAGGAGAGGAGTGGAGAGGAGAGGAGAGGAGAGGAGAGGAGAGGAGAGCAGTTCTGCTCTGTCAGGCCTGCAGTTCTGCGTGACAAGCCCTGAGCGAGCCCTGAGGCCTCCATACATGATACTACAGGCAGTATTGCTACTGGAAGTAAGGCTGCACTGGCAACAAATCCACACTGTCTTTTTGCAAAAAAGGGACTCTATGAGGTTGCTTACTCCCCTATTTTGTAGCTACAGGGACTGATTTGGAGCCAGCACCCCAAAGGCTTCCTCCAAAGGGCTGCACATATGCGGCTGTGTCACCCCCATGGCACAATGCCAGCACCCGGCAACGCAGTGGTCACCAGGCCCCACGCAGGATCCACAGGAGCAGCCTCCCGTGTCCACTGCCAGAGCTGGCCCGGGGGCAGCCCCAGCACATCTGACAGGAAGCACTTGAGGAGCTGCTGGAATCACAGGCCAGGGGCTGAGGGAAGAAAACCTTGCATGAGGCTGCTGGAGGTTCTCCGCTGCAAGACAAGCTGCTGGCAGGGCCACCTTGCAAGCTCGGCTCATGGATGCAAATCCTTTTCAACTGGATAGCAGTGGCAAGACCAAGGCAATTCCTTCTTGAGGAGCACTGCAGAGCTCACCATCCTCATCTCCTACAGAGCAACGCTCAGGAGCCGTAAGAGATAGGATGTCGAGGGCTTGCAAGGGCTTGCAAGGGCTTGCAGTGCTTTGGAACACCCACTGGTGTCCTACACAGGGACAGCAAGGATTCTTGCCCACAAGGTCTATCAGCTCAGAGGCAGTTGGGCACTCTGGCAAGTCCGCCAGATAGCTCCAGCTCAAGGGAGGATAGGGCTTGGGCAGCTCCTGGGAAGCATGAGCAGCCTGTGGGACAAGGAGCCAGGTCTGGCTCACATGCTCAGGGAACAGCCCATGGCCAGCACTGGGCTCAGCAAGGAACTTTTTCCCCCGCGGCACATTGGCACTGGTCCCCGGCGGTTTTTTGCCTTCCTCTGCACTTCTCAGCACTGCCCCTTGCCACCATTTCTTTGGGCCATTTGGCCTGGGAGCCGGCTGCTCATGCTCCACCATGCTGGCAGCCGCAGCTGCCACTTCTCAGCTCTCCCTGCAGCTAACACAAGCGCCTGGCAGGGACCAGAGCGATTCTCATGCATCCCTGCCCAAGAAGCACAGCAGCCAAACAAGTTGTGGAAGGCAAAAAGTCTGCTCGTCATCGCTACATGTCACGCTTTGGAAGAGATGCCACGGTACCACTCACCTCTTCTTCCTCTTCTTCCTCTTCTTCTTCTTCTTCTTCTTCTTCCTCCTCTTCTGTGCATGGTGAGTCCCACAAGTCCTTGTCAAGGTTCTCCCTCTGCAGGAACCGCGCACAGCTTGGCCTCTATTCCTGCTGCTGCTCTCTGCAGCTCTGGGACTTGCCTTTGCCAGCCTGCAAGGGATCTTTTCTCAGGCTAAACTGAACAATGCCTCAGCCTACTCCTGGCTACACTTGGGCTTGAGCTAATGCTTGTGAGCCTGGGTTCTGAAACAGAGTCACAAAGGGAAAAAAAATGACATGAAGAAACATAACATGAATTAACATAAAATCAAGAAAATTAATAAATTAACAACAAAATCAAATAAAATTCATTGTGTTATGTGTCCTTGAAACTGATTTTGGAACTGAAACCCCTCTGTCCTTTCAGGCAAACAGTCTCTTAGATATTGGACTGGCGGACAGGAGAGAAGAGAGGAGAGGAGAGGAGAGGAGAGGAGAGGAGAGGAGAGGAGAGGAGAGGAGAGGAGAGGAGAGGAGAGGAGAGGAGAGGAGAGGAGAGGAGAGGAGAGGAGAGGAGAGCAGTTCTGCTCTGTCAGGCCTGCAGTTCTGCGTGACAAGCCCTGAGCGAGCCCTGAGGCCTCCATACATGATACTACAGGCAGTATTGCTACTGGAAGGAAGGCTGCACTGGCAACAAATCCACACTGTCTTTTTGCAAAAAAGGGACTCTATGAGGTTGCTTACTCCCCTATTTTGTAGCTACAGGGACTGATTTGGAGCCAGCACCCCAAAGGCTTCCTCCAAAGGGCTGCACATATGCGGCTGTGTCAGCCCCGTGTCACAATGCCAGCACCCGGCAACGCAGTGGTCACCAGGCCCCACGCAGGATCCAGAGGAGCAGCCTCCCGTGTCCACTGCCAGAGCTGGCCCGGGGGCAGCCCCAGCACATCTGACAGGAAGCACTTGAGGAGCTGCTGGAATCACAGGCCAGGGGCTGAGGGAAGAAAACCTTGCATGAGGCTGCTGGAGGTTCTCCGCTGCAAGACAATCTGCTGGCAGGGCCACCTTCCAAGCTCGGCTCATGGATGCAAATCCTTTTCAACTGGATAGCAGTGGCAAGACCAAGGCAATTCCTTCTTGAGGAGCACTGCAGAGCTCACCATCCTCATCTCCTACACAGCAACGCTCAGGAGCCGTAAGAGATAGGATGTCGAGGGCTTGCAAGGGCTTGCAAGGGCTTGCAGTGCTTTGGAACACCCACTGGTGTCCTACACAGGGACAGCAAGTATTCTTGCCCACAAGGTCCATCAGCTCAGAGGCAGTTGGGCACTCTGGCAAGTCCGCCAGATAGCTCCAGCTCAAGGGAGGATAGGGCTTGGGCAGCTCCTGGGAAGCATGAGCAGCCTGTGGGACAAGGAGCCAGGTCTGGCTCACATGCTCAGGGAACAGCCCATGGCCAGCACTGGGCTCAGCAAGGAACTTTTTCCCCCGGGGCACATTGGCACTGGTCCCCGGCAGTTTTTTGCCTTCCTCTGCACTTCTCAGCACCGCCCCTTGCCACCATTTCTTTGGGCCATTTGTCCTGGGAGCTGGCTGCTCATGCTCCACCATGCTGGCAGCCGCAGCTGCCACTTCTCAGCTCTCCCTGCAGCTAACACAAGCGCCTGGCAGGGACCAGAGCGATTCTCATGCATCCCTGCCCAAGAAGCACAGCAGCCAAACAAGTTGTGGAAGGCAAAAAGTCTGCTCGTCATCGCTACATGTCACGCTTTGGAAGAGATGCCACGGTACCACTCACCTCTTCTTCCTCTTCTTCCTCTTCTTCTTCTTCTTCTTCTTCTTCCTCCTCTTCTGTGCATGGTGAGTCCCACAAGTCCTTGTCAAGGTTCTCCCTCTGCAGGAACCGCGCACAGCTTGGCCTCTATTCCTGCTGCTGCTCTCTGCAGCTCTGGGACTTGCCTTTGCCAGCCTGCAAGGGATCTTTTCTCAGGCTAAACTGAACAATGCCTCAGCCTACTCCTGGCTACACTTGGGCTTGAGCTAATGCTTGTGAGCCTGGGTTCTGAAACAGAGTCACAAAGGGAAAAAAAATGACATGAAGAAACATAACATGAATTAACATAAAATCAAGAAAACTAATAAACTAACAACAAAATAAAATCAAATTAATTGTGTTATGTGTCCTTGAAAATGATTTTGGAACTGAAACCCCTCTGTCCTTTCAGGCAAACAGTCTCTTAGATATTGGACTGGCGGACAGGAGAGAAGAGAGGAGAGGAGAGGAGAGGAGAGGACAGGAGAGGAGAGGAGAGGAGAGGAGAGGAGAGGAGAGGAGAGGAGAGCAGTTCTGCTCTGTCAGGCCTGCAGTTCTGCGTGACAAGCCCTGAGCGAGCCCTGAGGCCTCCATACATGATACTACAGGCAGTATTGCTACTGGAAGGAAGGCTGCACTGGCAACAAATCCACACTGTCTTTTTGCAAAAAAGGGACTCTATTAGGTTGCTTACTCCCCTATTTTGTAGCTACAGGGACTGATTTGGAGCCAGCACCCCAAAGGCTTCCTCCAAAGGGCTGCACATATGCGGCTGTGTCAGCCCCGTGTCACAATGCCAGCACCCGGCAACGCAGTGGTCACCAGGCCCCACGCAGGATCCAGAGGAGCAGCCTCCCGTGTCCACTGCCAGAGCTGGCCCGGGGGCAGCCCCAGCACATCTGACAGGAAGCACTTGAGGAGCTGCTGGAATCACAGGCCAGGGGCTGAGGGAAGAAAACCTTGCATGAGGCTGCTGGAGGTTCTCCGCTGCAAGACAATCTGCTGGCAGGGCCACCTTCCAAGCTCGGCTCATGGATGCAAATCCTTTTCAACTGGATAGCAGTGGCAAGACCAAGGCAATTCCTTCTTGAGGAGCACTGCAGAGCTCACCATCCTCATCTCCTACACAGCAACGCTCAGGAGCCGTAAGAGATAGGATGTCGAGGGCTTGCAAGGGCTTGCAAGGGCTTGCAGTGCTTTGGAACACCCACTGGTGTCCTACACAGGGACAGCAAGGATTCTTGCCCACAAGGTCCATCAGCTCAGAGGCAGTTGGGCACTCTGGCAAGTCCGCGACATAGCTCCAGCTCAAGGGAGGATAGGGCTTGGGCAGCTCCTGGGAAGCATGAGCAGCCTGTGGGACAAGGAGCCAGGTCTGGCTCACATGCTCAGGGAACAGCCCATGGCCAGCACTGGGCTCAGCAAGGAACTTTTTCCCCCGCGGCACATTGGCACTGGTCCCCGGCGGTTTTTTCCTTCCTCTGCAGTTCTCAGCACCGCCCCTTGCCACCATTTCTTTGGGCCATTTGGCCTGGGAGCCAGCTGCTCATGCTCCACCATGCTGGCAGCCGCAGCTGCCACTTCTCAGCTCTCCCTGCAGCTAACACAAGCGCCTGGCAGGGACCAGAGCGCTTCTCATGCATCCCTGCCCAAGAAGCACAGCAGCCAAACAAGTTGTGGAAGGCAAAAAGTCTGCTCGTCATCGCTACATGTCACGCTTTGGAAGAGATGCCACGGTACCACTCACCTCTTCTTCCTCTTCTTCCTCTTCTTCCTCTTCTTCTTCTTCTTCTTCTTCTTCTTCTTCTTCCTGTTCTTCCTCCTCTTTTGTGCATGGTCAGTCCCACAACTCCTTGTCAAGGTTCTCCCTCTGGAGGAACCGCGCACAGCTTGGCCTCTATTCCTGCTGCTGCTCTCTGCAGATCTGGGACTTGCCTTTGCCAGCCTGCAAGGGATCTTTTCTCAGGCTAAACTGAAGAATGCCTCAGCCTACTCCTGGCTACACTTGGGCTTGAGCTAATGCTTGTGAGCCTGGGTTCTGAAACAGAGTCACAAAGGGAAAAAAAATGACACGAAGAAACATAACATGAATTAACATAAAATCAAGAAAATTAATAAATTAACAACAAAATCAAATACAATTCATTGTGTTATGTGTCCTTGAAATTGATTTTGGAACTGAAACCCCTCTGTCCTTTCAGGCAAACAGTCTCTTAGATATTGGACTGGCGGACAGGAGAGAAGAGGAGAGGAGAGGAGAGGAGAGGAGAGGAGAGGAGAGGAGAGGAGAGGAGAGGAGAGCAGTTCTGCTCTGTCAGGCCTGCAGTTCTGCGTGACAAGCCCTGAGCGAGCCCTGAGGCCTCCATACATGATACTACAGGCAGTATTGCTACTGGAAGGAAGGCTGCACTGGCAACAAATCCACACTGTCTTTTTGCAAAAAAGGGACTCTATGAGGTTGCTTACTCCCCTATTTTGTAGCTACAGGGACTGATTTGGAGCCAGCACCCCAAAGGCTTCCTCCAAAGGGCTGCACATATGCGGCTGTGTCAGCCCCATGTCACAATGCCAGCACCCGGCAACGCAGTGGTCACCAGGCCCCACGCAGGATCCAGAGGAGCCAGCATCCCGTGTCCACTGCCAGAGCTGGCCCGGGGGCAGCCCCAGCACATCTGACAGGAAGCACTTGAGGAGCTGCTGGAATCACAGGCCAGGGGCTGAGGGAAGAAAACCTTGCATGAGGCTGCTGGAGGTTCTCCGCTGCAAGACAATCTGCTGGCAGGGCCACCTTCCAAGCTCGGCTCATGGATGCAAATCCTTTTCAACTGGATAGCAGTGGCAAGACCAAGGCAATTCCTTCTTGAGGAGCACTGCAGAGCTCACCATCCTCATCTCCTACACAGCAACGCTCAGGAGCCGTAAGAGATAGGATGTCGAGGGCTTGCAAGGGCTTGCAAGGGCTTGCAGTGCTTTGGAACACCCACTGGTGTCCTACACAGGGACAGCAAGGATTCTTGCCCACAAGGTCTATCAGCTCAGAGGCAGTTGGGCACTCTGGCAAGTCCGCCAGATAGCTCCAGCTCAAGGGAGGATAGGGCTTGGGCAGCTCCTGGGAAGCATGAGCAGCCTGTGGGACAAGGAGCCAGGTCTGGCTCACATGCTCAGGGAACAGCCCATGGCCAGCACTGGGCTCAGCAAGGAACTTTTTCCCCCGGGGCACATTGGCACTGGTCCCCAGCGGTTTTTTGCCTTCCTCTGCAGTTCTCAGCACGGCCCCTTGCCACCACTTCTTTGGGCCATTTGGCCTGGGAGCCAGCTGCTCATGCTCCACCATGCTGGCAGCCACAGCTGCCACTTCTCAGCTCTCCCTGCAGGTAACACAAGCACCTGGCAGGGACCAGAGCGCTTCTCATGCATCCCTGCCCAAGAAGCACAGCAGCCAAACAAGTTGTGGAAGGCAAAAAGTCTGCTCGTCATCGCTACATGTCACGCTTTGGAAGAGATGCCACGGTACCACTCACCTCTTCTTCCTCTTCTTCCTCTTCTTCCTCTTCTTCTTCTTCTTCTTCCTCCTCTTTTGTGCATGGTCAGTCCCACAACTCCTTGTCAAGGTTCTCCCTCTGCAGGAACCGCGGACAGCTTGGCCTCTATTCCTGCTGCTGCTCTCTGCAGATCTGGGACTTGCCTTTGCCAGCCTGCAAGGGATCTTTTCTCAGGCTAAACTGAAGAATGCCTCAGCCTACTCCTGGCTACACTTGGGCTTGAGCTAATGCTTGTGAGCCTGGGTTCTGAAACAGAGTCACAAAGGGAAAAAAAATGACACGAAGAAACATAACATGAATTAACATAAAATCAAGAAAATTAATAAATTAACAACAAAATAAAATAAAATTAATTGTGTTATGTGTCCTTGAAATTGATTTTGGAACTGAAACCGCTCTGTCCTTTCAGGCAAACAGTCTCTTAGATATTGGACTGGCGGACAGGAGAGAAGGGAGGAGAGGAGAGGAGAGGAGAGGAGAGGAGAGGAGAGGAGAGGAGAGGAGAGGAGAGGAGAGGAGAGGAGAGCAGTTCTGCTCTGTCAGGCCTGCAGTTCTGCGTGACAAGCCCTGAGCGAGCCCTGAGGCCTCCATACATGATACTACAGGCAGTATTGCTACTGGAAGGAAGGCTGCACTGGCAACAAATCCACACTGTCTTTTTGCAAAAAAGGGACTCTATGAGGTTGCTTACTCCCCTATTTTGTAGCTACAGGGACTGATTTGGAGCCAGCACCCCAAAGGCTTCCTCCAAAGGGCTGCACATATGCGGCTGTGTCACCCCCATGTCACAATGCCAGCACCCGGCAACGCAGTGGTCACGAGGCCCCACGCAGGATCCAGAGGAGCAGCCTCCCGTGTCCACTGCCAGAGCTGGCCCGGGGGCAGCCCCAGCACATCTGACAGGAAGCACTTGAGGAGCTGCTGGAATCACAGGCCAGGGGCTGAGGGAAGAAAACCTTGCATGAGGCTGCTGGAGGTTCTCCGCTGCAAGACAAGCTGCTGGCAGGGCCACCTTCCAAGCTCGGCTCATGGATGCAAATCCTTTTCAACTGGATAGCAGTGGCAAGACCAAGGCAATTCCTTCTTGAGGAGCACTGCAGAGCTCACCATCCTCATCTCCTACACAGCAACGCTCAGGAGCCGTAAGAGATAGGATGTCGAGGGCTTGCAAGGGCTTGCAAGGGCTTGCAGTGCTTTGGAACACCCACTGGTGTCCTACACAGGGACAGCAAGGATTCTTGCCCACAAGGTCCATCAGCTCAGAGGCAGTTGGGCACTCTGGCAAGTCCGCCAGATAGCTCCAGCTCAAGGGAGGATAGGGCTTGGGCAGCTCCTGGGAAGCATGAGCAGCCTGTGGGACAAGGAGCCAGGTCTGGCTCACATGCTCAGGGAACAGCCCATGGCCAGCACTGGGCTCAGCAAGGAACTTTTTCCCCCGGGGCACATTGGCACTGATCCCCGGCAGTTTTTTGCCTTCCTCTGCAGTTCTCAGCACCGCCCCTTGCCACCATTTCTTTGGGCCATTTGGCCTGGGAGCCGGCTGCTCATGCTCCACCATGCTGGCAGCCGCAGCTGCCACTTCTCAGCTCTCCCTGCAGCTAACACAAGCGCCTGGCAGGGACCAGAGCACTTCTCATGAATCCCTGCCCAAGAAGCACAGCAGCCAAACAAGTTGTGGAAGGCAAAAAGTCTGCTCGTCATCGCTACATGTCACGCTTTGGAAGAGATGCCACGGTACCACTCACCTCTTCTTCCTCTTCTTCCTCTTCTTCTTTTCTACTTCTTCTTCTTCTTCCTGTTCTTCCTCTTCTTTTGTGCATGGTCAGTCCCACAACTCCTTGTCAAGGTTCTCCCTCTGCAGGAACCGCGGACAGCTTGGCCTCTATTCCTGCTGCTGCTCTCTGCACCTCTGGGACTTGCCTTTGCCAGCCTGCAAGGGATCTTTTCTCAGGCTAAACTGAAGAATGCCTCAGCCTACTCCTGGCTACACTTGGGCATGAGCTAATGCTTGTGAGCCTGGGTTCTGAAACAGAGTCACAAAGGGAAAAAATATGATACGAAGAAACATCACATGAATTAACATAAAATCAAGAAAACTAATAAATTAACAACAAAATAAAATCAAATTAATTGTGTTATGTGTCCTTGACATTGATTTTGGAACTGAAACCCCTCTGTCCTTTCAGGCAAACAGTCTCTTAGATATTGGACTGGCGGACAGGAGAGAAGAGGAGAGGAGAGGAGAGGAGAGGAGAGGAGAGGAGAGGAGAGGAGAGGAGAGGAGAGCAGTTCTGCTCTGTCAGGCCTGCAGTTCTGCGTGACAAGCCCTGAGCGAGCCCTGAGGCCTCCATACATGATACTACAGGCAGTATTGCTACTGGAAGGAAGGCTGCACTGGCAACAAATCCACACTGTCTTTTTGCAAAAAAGGGACTCTATTAGGTTGCTTACTCCCCTATTTTGTAGCTACAGGGACTGATTTGGAGCCAGCACCCCAAAGGCTTCCTCCAAAGGGCTGCACATATGCGGCTGTGTCAGCCCCATGTCACAATGCCAGCACCCGGCAACGCAGTGGTCACCAGGCCCCACGCAGGATCCAGAGGAGCAGCCTCCCGTGTCCACTGCCAGAGCTGGCCCGGGGGCAGCCCCAGCACATCTGACAGGAAGCACTTGAGGAGCTGCTGGAATCACAGGCCAGGGGCTGAGGGAAGAAAACCTTGCATGAGGCTGCTGGAGGTTCTCCGCTGCAAGGCAATCTGCTGGCAGGGCCACCTTCCAAGCTCGGCTCATGGATGCAAATCCTTTTCAACTGGATAGCAGTGGCAAGACCAAGGCAACTCCTTCTTGAGGAGCACTGCAGAGCTCACCATCCTCATCTCCTACACAGTAACGCTCAGGAGCCGTAAGAGATAGGATGTCGAGGGCTTGCAAGGGCTTGCAGTGCTTTGGAACACCCACTGGTGTCCTACACAGGGACAGCAAGGATTCTTGCCCACAAGCTCCATCAGCTCAGAGGCACTTGGGCACTCTGGCAAGTCCGCCAGATAGCTCCAGCTCAAGGGAGGATAGGGCTTGGGCAGGTCCTGGGAAGCATGAGCAGCCTGTGGGACAAGGAGCCAGGTCTGGCTCACATGCTCAGGGAACAGCCCATGGCCAGCACTGGGCTCAGCAAGGATCTTTTTCCCCCGGGGCACATTGGCACTGGTCCCCGGCGGTTTTTTCCTTCCTCTGCAGTTCTCAGCACCGCCTCTTGCCACCATTTCTTTGGGCCATTTGGCCTGGGAGCCGGCTGCTCATGCTCCACCATGCTGGCAGCCGCAGCTGCCACTTCTCAGCTCTCCCTGCAGGTAACACAAGTGCCTGGCAGGGACCAGAGCACTTCTCATGCATCCCTGGCCAAGAAGCACAGCAGCCAAACAAGTTGTGCAAGGCAAAAAGTCTGCTCGTCATCGCTACATGTCACGCTTTGGAAGAGATGCCACGGTACCTCTCACCTCTTCTTCCTCTTCTTCCTCTTCTTCTTTTCTACTTCTTCTTCTTCTTCCTGTTCTTCCTCTTCTTTTGTGCATGGTCAGTCCCACAACTCCTTGTCAAGGTTCTCCCTCTGCAGGAACCGCGGACAGCTTGGCCTCTATTCCTGCTGCTGCTCTCTGCAGCTCTGGGACTTGCCTTTGCCAGCCTGCAAGGGATCTTTTCTCAGGCTAAACTGAAGAATGCCTCAGCCTACTCCTGGCTACACTTGGGCATGAGCTAATGCTTGTGAGCCTGGGTTCTGAAACAGAGTCACAAAGGGAAAAAATATGATACGAAGAAACATCACATGAATTAACATAAAATCAAGAAAACTAATAAATTAACAACAAAATAAAATAAAATTCATTGTGTTATGTGTCCTTGAAAATGATTTTGGAACTGAAACCCCTCTGTCCTTTCAGGCAAACAGTCTCTTAGATATTGGACTGGCGGACAGGAGAGAAGGGAGGAGAGGAGAGGAGAGGAGAGAAGAGGAGTGGAGAGGAGAGGAGAGGAGAGGAGAGGAGAGGAGAGGAGAGGAGAGGAGAGGAGAGGAGAGCAGTTCTGCTCTGTCAGGCCTGCAGTTCTGCGTGACAAGCCCTGAGCGAGCCCTGAGGCCTCCATACATGATACTACAGGCAGTATTGCTACTGGAAGTAAGGCTGCACTGGCAACAAATCCACACTGTCTTTTTGCAAAAAAGGGACTCTATGAGGTTGCTTACTCCCCTATTTTGTAGCTACAGGGACTGATTTGGAGCCAGCACCCCAAAGGCTTCCTCCAAAGGGCTGCACATATGCGGCTGTGTCACCCCCATGGCACAATGCCAGCACCCGGCAACGCAGTGGTCACCAGGCCCCACGAAGGATCCAGAGGAGCAGCCTCCCGTGTCCACTGCCAGAGCTGGCCCGGGGGCAGCCCCAGCACATCTGACAGGAAGCACTTGAGGAGCTGCTGGAATCACAGGCCAGGGGCTGAGGGAAGAAAACCTTGCATGAGGCTGCTGGAGGTTCTCCGCTGCAAGACAAGCTGCTGGCAGGGCCACCTTCCAAGCTCGGCTCATGGATGCAAATCCTTTTCAACTGGATAGCAGTGGCAAGACCAAGGCAATTCCTTCTTGAGGAGCACTGCAGAGCTCACCATCCTCATCTCCTACAGAGCAACGCTCAGGAGCCGTAAGAGATAGGATGTCGAGGGCTTGCAAGGGCTTGCAAGGGCTTGCAGTGCTTTGGAACACCCACTGGTGTCCTACACAGGGACAGCAAGGATTCTTGCCCACAAGCTCCATCAGCTCAGAGGCACTTGGGCACTCTGGCAAGTCCGCCAGATAGCTCCAGCTCAAGGGAGGATAGGGCTTGGGCAGGTCCTGGGAAGCATGAGCAGCCTGTGGGACAAGGAGCCAGGTCTGGCTCACATGCTCAGGGAACAGCCCATGGCCAGCACTGGGCTCAGCAAGGATCTTTTTCCCCCGGGGCACATTGGCACTGGTCCCCGGCGGTTTTTTCCTTCCTCTGCAGTTCTCAGCACCGCCTCTTGCCACCATTTCTTTGGGCCATTTGGCCTGGGAGCCGGCTGCTCATGCTCCACCATGCTGGCAGCCGCAGCTGCCACTTCTCAGCTCTCCCTGCAGGTAACACAAGTGCCTGGCAGGGACCAGAGCACTTCTCATGCATCCCTGGCCAAGAAGCACAGCAGCCAAACAAGTTGTGCAAGGCAAAAAGTCTGCTCGTCATCGCTACATGTCACGCTTTGGAAGAGATGCCACGGTACCTCTCACCTCTTCTTCCTCTTCTTCCTCTTCTTATTTTCTACTTCTTCTTCTTCTTCCTGTTCTTCCTCTTCTTTTGTGCATGGTCAGTCCCACAACTCCTTGTCAAGGTTCTCCCTCTGCAGGAACCGCGGACAGCTTGGCCTCTATTCCTGCTGCTGCTCTCTGCAGCTCTGGGACTTGCCTTTGCCAGCCTGCAAGGGATCTTTTCTCAGGCTAAACTGAAGAATGCCTCAGCCTACTCCTGGCTACACTTGGGCATGAGCTAATGCTTGTGAGCCTGGGTTCTGAAACAGAGTCACAAAGGGAAAAAATATGATACGAAGAAACATCACATGAATTAACATAAAATCAAGAAAACTAATAAATTAACAACAAAATAAAATAAAATTCATTGTGTTATGTGTCCTTGAAAATGATTTTGGAACTGAAACCCCTCTGTCCTTTCAGGCAAACAGTCTCTTAGATATTGGACTGGCGGACAGGAGAGAAGGGAGGAGAGGAGAGGAGAGGAGAGAAGAGGAGTGGAGAGGAGAGGAGAGGAGAGGAGAGGAGAGGAGTGGAGAGGAGAGGAGAGGAGAGGAGAGGAGAGGAGAGCAGTTCTGCTCTGTCAGGCCTGCAGTTCTGCGTGACAAGCCCTGAGCGAGCCCTGAGGCCTCCATACATGATACTACAGGCAGTATTGCTACTGGAAGTAAGGCTGCACTGGCAACAAATCCACACTGTCTTTTTGCAAAAAAGGGACTCTATGAGGTTGCTTACTCCCCTATTTTGTAGCTACAGGGACTGATTTGGAGCCAGCACCCCAAAGGCTTCCTCCAAAGGGCTGCACATATGCGGCTGTGTCACCCCCATGGCACAATGCCAGCACCCGGCAACGCAGTGGTCACCAGGCCCCACGCAGGATCCACAGGAGCAGCCTCCCGTGTCCACTGCCAGAGCTGGCCCGGGGGCAGCCCCAGCACATCTGACAGGAAGCACTTGAGGAGCTGCTGGAATCACAGGCCAGGGGCTGAGGGAAGAAAACCTTGCATGAGGCTGCTGGAGGTTCTCCGCTGCAAGACAAGCTGCTGGCAGGGCCACCTTCCAAGCTCGGCTCATGGATGCAAATCCTTTTCAACTGGATAGCAGTGGCAAGACCAAGGCAATTCCTTCTTGAGGAGCACTGCAGAGCTCACCATCCTCATCTCCTACAGAGCAACGCTCAGGAGCCGTAAGAGATAGGATGTCGAGGGCTTGCAAGGGCTTGCAAGGGCTTGCAGTGCTTTGGAACACCCACTGGTGTCCTACACAGGGACAGCAAGGATTCTTGCCCACAAGGTCCATCAGCTCAGAGGCACTTGGGCACTCTGGCAAGTCCGCCAGATAGCTCCAGCTCAAGGGAGGATAGGGCTTGGGCAGCTCCTGGGAAGCATGAGCAGCCTGTGGGACAAGGAGCCAGGTCTGGCTCACATGCTCAGGGAACAGCCCATGGCCAGCACTGGGCTCAGCAAGGAACTTTTTCCCCCGCGGCACATTGGCACTGGTCCCCGGCGGTTTTTTGCCTTCCTCTGCACTTCTCAGCACTGCCCCTTGCCACCATTTCTTTGGGCCATTTGGCCTGGGAGCCGGCTGCTCATGCTCCACCATGCTGGCAGCCGCAGCTGCCACTTCTCAGCTCTCCCTGCAGCTAACACAAGCGCCTGGCAGGGACCAGAGCGATTCTCATGCATCCCTGCCCAAGAAGCACAGCAGCCAAACAAGTTGTGGAAGGCAAAAAGTCTGCTCGTCATCGCTACATGTCACGCTTTGGAAGAGATGCCACGGTACCACTCACCTCTTCTTCCTCTTCTTCCTCTTCTTCTTCTTCTTCTTCTTCTTCCTCCTCTTCTGTGCATGGTGAGTCCCACAAGTCCTTGTCAAGGTTCTCCCTCTGCAGGAACCGCGCACAGCTTGGCCTCTATTCCTGCTGCTGCTCTCTGCAGCTCTGGGACTTGCCTTTGCCAGCCTGCAAGGGATCTTTTCTCAGGCTAAACTGAACAATGCCTCAGCCTACTCCTGGCTACACTTGGGCTTGAGCTAATGCTTGTGAGCCTGGGTTCTGAAACAGAGTCACAAAGGGAAAAAAAATGACATGAAGAAACATAACATGAATTAACATAAAATCAAGAAAATTAATAAATTAACAACAAAATCAAATAAAATTCATTGTGTTATGTGTCCTTGAAACTGATTTTGGAACTGAAACCCCTCTGTCCTTTCAGGCAAACAGTCTCTTAGATATTGGACTGGCGGACAGGAGAGAAGAGAGGAGAGGAGAGGAGAGGAGAGGAGAGGAGAGGAGAGGAGAGGAGAGGAGAGGAGAGGAGAGGAGAGGAGAGGAGAGGAGAGGAGAGGAGAGGAGAGGAGAGGAGAGGAGAGGAGAGCAGTTCTGCTCTGTCAGGCCTGCAGTTCTGCGTGACAAGCCCTGAGCGAGCCCTGAGGCCTCCATACATGATACTACAGGCAGTATTGCTACTGGAAGGAAGGCTGCACTGGCAACAAATCCACACTGTCTTTTTGCAAAAAAGGGACTCTATGAGGTTGCTTACTCCCCTATTTTGTAGCTACAGGGACTGATTTGGAGCCAGCACCCCAAAGGCTTCCTCCAAAGGGCTGCACATATGCGGCTGTGTCAGCCCCGTGTCACAATGCCAGCACCCGGCAACGCAGTGGTCACCAGGCCCCACGCAGGATCCAGAGGAGCAGCCTCCCGTGTCCACTGCCAGAGCTGGCCCGGGGGCAGCCCCAGCACATCTGACAGGAAGCACTTGAGGAGCTGCTGGAATCACAGGCCAGGGGCTGAGGGAAGAAAACCTTGCATGAGGCTGCTGGAGGTTCTCCGCTGCAAGACAATCTGCTGGCAGGGCCACCTTCCAAGCTCGGCTCATGGATGCAAATCCTTTTCAACTGGATAGCAGTGGCAAGACCAAGGCAATTCCTTCTTGAGGAGCACTGCAGAGCTCACCATCCTCATCTCCTACACAGCAACGCTCAGGAGCCGTAAGAGATAGGATGTCGAGGGCTTGCAAGGGCTTGCAAGGGCTTGCAGTGCTTTGGAACACCCACTGGTGTCCTACACAGGGACAGCAAGTATTCTTGCCCACAAGGTCCATCAGCTCAGAGGCAGTTGGGCACTCTGGCAAGTCCGCCAGATAGCTCCAGCTCAAGGGAGGATAGGGCTTGGGCAGCTCCTGGGAAGCATGAGCAGCCTGTGGGACAAGGAGCCAGGTCTGGCTCACATGCTCAGGGAACAGCCCATGGCCAGCACTGGGCTCAGCAAGGAACTTTTTCCCCCGGGGCACATTGGCACTGGTCCCCGGCAGTTTTTTGCCTTCCTCTGCACTTCTCAGCACCGCCCCTTGCCACCATTTCTTTGGGCCATTTGGCCTGGGAGCTGGCTGCTCATGCTCCACCATGCTGGCAGCCGCAGCTGCCACTTCTCAGCTCTCCCTGCAGCTAACACAAGCGCCTGGCAGGGACCAGAGCGATTCTCATGCATCCCTGCCCAAGAAGCACAGCAGCCAAACAAGTTGTGGAAGGCAAAAAGTCTGCTCGTCATCGCTACATGTCACGCTTTGGAAGAGATGCCACGGTACCACTCACCTCTTCTTCCTCTTCTTCCTCTTCTTCTTCTTCTTCTTCTTCTTCCTCCTCTTCTGTGCATGGTGAGTCCCACAAGTCCTTGTCAAGGTTCTCCCTCTGCAGGAACCGCGCACAGCTTGGCCTCTATTCCTGCTGCTGCTCTCTGCAGCTCTGGGACTTGCCTTTGCCAGCCTGCAAGGGATCTTTTCTCAGGCTAAACTGAACAATGCCTCAGCCTACTCCTGGCTACACTTGGGCTTGAGCTAATGCTTGTGAGCCTGGCTTCTGAAACAGAGTCACAAAGGGAAAAAAAATGACATGAAGAAACATAACATGAATTAACATAAAATCAAGAAAACTAATAAACTAACAACAAAATAAAATCAAATTAATTGTGTTATGTGTCCTTGAAAATGATTTTGGAACTGAAACCCCTCTGTCCTTTCAGGCAAACAGTCTCTTAGATATTGGACTGGCGGACAGGAGAGAAGAGAGGAGAGGAGAGGAGAGGAGAGGAGAGGACAGGAGAGGAGAGGAGAGGAGAGGAGAGGAGAGGAGAGGAGAGCAGTTCTGCTCTGTCAGGCCTGCAGTTCTGCGTGACAAGCCCTGAGCGAGCCCTGAGGCCTCCATACATGATACTACAGGCAGTATTGCTACTGGAAGGAAGGCTGCACTGGCAACAAATCCACACTGTCTTTTTGCAAAAAAGGGACTCTATTAGGTTGCTTACTCCCCTATTTTGTAGCTACAGGGACTGATTTGGAGCCAGCACCCCAAAGGCTTCCTCCAAAGGGCTGCACATATGCGGCTGTGTCAGCCCCGTGTCACAATGCCAGCACCCGGCAACGCAGTGGTCACCAGGCCCCACGCAGGATCCAGAGGAGCAGCCTCCCGTGTCCACTGCCAGAGCTGGCCCGGGGGCAGCCCCAGCACATCTGACAGGAAGCACTTGAGGAGCTGCTGGAATCACAGGCCAGGGGCTGAGGGAAGAAAACCTTGCATGAGGCTGCTGGAGGTTCTCCGCTGCAAGACAATCTGCTGGCAGGGCCACCTTCCAAGCTCGGCTCATGGATGCAAATCCTTTTCAACTGGATAGCAGTGGCAAGACCAAGGCAATTCCTTCTTGAGGAGCACTGCAGAGCTCACCATCCTCATCTCCTACACAGCAACGCTCAGGAGCCGTAAGAGATAGGATGTCGAGGGCTTGCAAGGGCTTGCAAGGGCTTGCAGTGCTTTGGAACACCCACTGGTGTCCTACACAGGGACAGCAAGGATTCTTGCCCACAAGGTCCATCAGCTCAGAGGCAGTTGGGCACTCTGGCAAGTCCGCGACATAGCTCCAGCTCAAGGGAGGATAGGGCTTGGGCAGCTCCTGGGAAGCATGAGCAGCCTGTGGGACAAGGAGCCAGGTCTGGCTCACATGCTCAGGGAACAGCCCATGGCCAGCACTGGGCTCAGCAAGGAACTTTTTCCCCCGCGGCACATTGGCACTGGTCCCCGGCGGTTTTTTCCTTCCTCTGCAGTTCTCAGCACCGCCCCTTGCCACCATTTCTTTGGGCCATTTGGCCTGGGAGCCAGCTGCTCATGCTCCACCATGCTGGCAGCCGCAGCTGCCACTTCTCAGCTCTCCCTGCAGCTAACACAAGCGCCTGGCAGGGACCAGAGCGCTTCTCATGCATCCCTGCCCAAGAAGCACAGCAGCCAAACAAGTTGTGGAAGGCAAAAAGTCTGCTCGTCATCGCTACATGTCACGCTTTGGAAGAGATGCCACGGTACCACTCACCTCTTCTTCCTCTTCTTCCTCTTCTTCCTCTTCTTCTTCTTCTTCTTCTTCTTCTTCTTCTTCCTGTTCTTCCTCCTCTTTTGTGCATGGTCAGTCCCACAACTCCTTGTCAAGGTTCTCCCTCTGGAGGAACCGCGCACAGCTTGGCCTCTATTCCTGCTGCTGCTCTCTGCAGATCTGGGACTTGCCTTTGCCAGCCTGCAAGGGATCTTTTCTCAGGCTAAACTGAAGAATGCCTCAGCCTACTCCTGGCTACACTTGGGCTTGAGCTAATGCTTGTGAGCCTGGGTTCTGAAACAGAGTCACAAAGGGAAAAAAAATGACACGAAGAAACATAACATGAATTAACATAAAATCAAGAAAATTAATAAATTAACAACAAAATCAAATACAATTCATTGTGTTATGTGTCCTTGAAATTGATTTTGGAACTGAAACCCCTCTGTCCTTTCAGGCAAACAGTCTCTTAGATATTGGACTGGCGGACAGGAGAGAAGAGGAGAGGAGAGGAGAGGAGAGGAGAGGAGAGGAGAGGAGAGGAGAGGAGAGGAGAGGAGAGCAGTTCTGCTCTGTCAGGCCTGCAGTTCTGCGTGACAAGCCCTGAGCGAGCCCTGAGGCCTCCATACATGATACTACAGGCAGTATTGCTACTGGAAGGAAGGCTGCACTGGCAACAAATCCACACTGTCTTTTTGCAAAAAAGGGACTCTATGAGGTTGCTTACTCCCCTATTTTGTAGCTACAGGGACTGATTTGGAGCCAGCACCCCAAAGGCTTCCTCCAAAGGGCTGCACATATGCGGCTGTGTCAGCCCCATGTCACAATGCCAGCACCCGGCAACGCAGTGGTCACCAGGCCCCACGCAGGATCCAGAGGAGCCAGCATCCCGTGTCCACTGCCAGAGCTGGCCCGGGGGCAGCCCCAGCACATCTGACAGGAAGCACTTGAGGAGCTGCTGGAATCACAGGCCAGGGGCTGAGGGAAGAAAACCTTGCATGAGGCTGCTGGAGGTTCTCCGCTGCAAGACAATCTGCTGGCAGGGCCACCTTCCAAGCTCGGCTCATGGATGCAAATCCTTTTCAACTGGATAGCAGTGGCAAGACCAAGGCAATTCCTTCTTGAGGAGCACTGCAGAGCTCACCATCCTCATCTCCTACACAGCAACGCTCAGGAGCCGTAAGAGATAGGATGTCGAGGGCTTGCAAGGGCTTGCAAGGGCTTGCAGTGCTTTGGAACACCCACTGGTGTCCTACACAGGGACAGCAAGGATTCTTGCCCACAAGGTCTATCAGCTCAGAGGCAGTTGGGCACTCTGGCAAGTCCGCCAGATAGCTCCAGCTCAAGGGAGGATAGGGCTTGGGCAGCTCCTGGGAAGCATGAGCAGCCTGTGGGACAAGGAGCCAGGTCTGGCTCACATGCTCAGGGAACAGCCCATGGCCAGCACTGGGCTCAGCAAGGAACTTTTTCCCCCGGGGCACATTGGCACTGGTCCCCAGCGGTTTTTTGCCTTCCTCTGCAGTTCTCAGCACGGCCCCTTGCCACCACTTCTTTGGGCCATTTGGCCTGGGAGCCAGCTGCTCATGCTCCACCATGCTGGCAGCCACAGCTGCCACTTCTCAGCTCTCCCTGCAGGTAACACAAGCACCTGGCAGGGACCAGAGCGCTTCTCATGCATCCCTGCCCAAGAAGCACAGCAGCCAAACAAGTTGTGGAAGGCAAAAAGTCTGCTCGTCATCGCTACATGTCACGCTTTGGAAGAGATGCCACGGTACCACTCACCTCTTCTTCCTCTTCTTCCTCTTCTTCCTCTTCTTCTTCTTCTTCTTCCTCCTCTTTTGTGCATGGTCAGTCCCACAACTCCTTGTCAAGGTTCTCCCTCTGCAGGAACCGCGGACAGCTTGGCCTCTATTCCTGCTGCTGCTCTCTGCAGATCTGGGACTTGCCTTTGCCAGCCTGCAAGGGATCTTTTCTCAGGCTAAACTGAAGAATGCCTCAGCCTACTCCTGGCTACACTTGGGCTTGAGCTAATGCTTGTGAGCCTGGGTTCTGAAACAGAGTCACAAAGGGAAAAAAAATGACACGAAGAAACATAACATGAATTAACATAAAATCAAGAAAATTAATAAATTAACAACAAAATAAAATCAAATTAATTGTGTTATGTGTCCTTGAAATTGATTTTGGAACTGAAACCGCTCTGTCCTTTCAGGCAAACAGTCTCTTAGATATTGGACTGGCGGACAGGAGAGAAGGGAGGAGAGGAGAGGAGAGGAGAGGAGAGGAGAGGAGAGGAGAGGAGAGGAGAGGAGAGGAGAGGAGAGCAGTTCTGCTCTGTCAGGCCTGCAGTTCTGCGTGACAAGCCCTGAGCGAGCCCTGAGGCCTCCATACATGATACTACAGGCAGTATTGCTACTGGAAGGAAGGCTGCACTGGCAACAAATCCACACTGTCTTTTTGCAAAAAAGGGACTCTATGAGGTTGCTTACTCCCCTATTTTGTAGCTACAGGGACTGATTTGGAGCCAGCACCCCAAAGGCTTCCTCCAAAGGGCTGCACATATGCGGCTGTGTCACCCCCATGTCACAATGCCAGCACCCGGCAACGCAGTGGTCACCAGGCCCCACGCAGGATCCAGAGGAGCAGCCTCCCGTGTCCACTGCCAGAGCTGGCCCGGGGGCAGCCCCAGCACATCTGACAGGAAGCACTTGAGGAGCTGCTGGAATCACAGGCCAGGGGCTGAGGGAAGAAAACCTTGCATGAGGCTGCTGGAGGTTCTCCGCTGCAAGACAAGCTGCTGGCAGGGCCACCTTCCAAGCTCGGCTCATGGATGCAAATCCTTTTCAACTGGATAGCAGTGGCAAGACCAAGGCAATTCCTTCTTGAGGAGCACTGCAGAGCTCACCATCCTCATCTCCTACACAGCAACGCTCAGGAGCCGTAAGAGATAGGATGTCGAGGGCTTGCAAGGGCTTGCAAGGGCTTGCAGTGCTTTGGAACACCCACTGGTGTCCTACACAGGGACAGCAAGGATTCTTGCCCACAAGGTCCATCAGCTCAGAGGCAGTTGGGCACTCTGGCAAGTCCGCCAGATAGCTCCAGCTCAAGGGAGGATAGGGCTTGGGCAGCTCCTGGGAAGCATGAGCAGCCTGTGGGACAAGGAGCCAGGTCTGGCTCACATGCTCAGGGAACAGCCCATGGCCAGCACTGGGCTCAGCAAGGAACTTTTTCCCCCGGGGCACATTGGCACTGATCCCCGGCAGTTTTTTGCCTTCCTCTGCAGTTCTCAGCACCGCCCCTTGCCACCATTTCTTTGGGCCATTTGGCCTGGGAGCCGGCTGCTCATGCTCCACCATGCTGGCAGCCGCAGCTGCCACTTCTCAGCTCTCCCTGCAGCTAACACAAGCGCCTGGCAGGGACCAGAGCACTTCTCATGAATCCCTGCCCAAGAAGCACAGCAGCCAAACAAGTTGTGGAAGGCAAAAAGTCTGCTCGTCATCGCTACATGTCACGCTTTGGAAGAGATGCCACGGTACCACTCACCTCTTCTTCCTCTTCTTCTTCTTCTTCTTCTTCTTCTTCTTCTTCTTCTTCTTCTTCTTCCTCCTCTTTTGTGCATGGTCAGTCCCACAACTCCTTGTCAAGGTTCTCCCTCTGCAGGAACCGCGGACAGCTTGGCCTCTATTCCTGCTGCTGCTCTCTGCAGATCTGGGACTTGCCTTTGCCAGCCTGCAAGGGATCTTTTCTCAGGCTAAACTGAAGAATGCCTCAGCCTACTCCTGGCTACACTTGGGCTTGAGCTAATGCTTGTGAGCCTGGGTTCTGAAACAGAGTCACAAAGGGAAAAAAAATGATACGAAGAAACATAACATGAATTAACATAAAATCAAGAAAACTAATAAATTAACAAGAAAATAAAATAAAATTCATTGTGTTATGTGTCCTTGAAATTGATTTTGGAACTGAAACCCCTCTGTCCTTTCAGGCAAACAGTCTCTTAGATATTGGACTGGCGGACAGGAGAGAAGGGAGGAGAGGAGAGGAGAGGAGAGGAGAGGAGAGGAGAGGAGAGGAGAGGAGAGGAGAGGAGAGGAGAGGAGAGCAGTTCTGCTCTGTCAGGCCTGCAGTTCTGCGTGACAAGCCCTGAGCGAGCCCTGAGGCCTCCATACATGATACTACAGGCAGTATTGCTACTGGAAGGAAGGCTGCACTGGCAACAAATCCACACTGTCTTTTTGCAAAAAAGGGACTCTATTAGGTTGCTTACTCCCCTATTTTGTAGCTACAGGGACTGATTTGGAGCCAGCACCCCAAAGGCTTCCTCCAAAGGGCTGCACATATGCGGCTGTGTCAGCCCCATGTCACAATGCCAGCACCCGGCAACGCAGTGGTCACCAGGCCCCACGCAGGATCCAGAGGAGCAGCCTCCCGTGTCCACTGCCAGAGCTGGCCCGGGGGCAGCCCCAGCACATCTAACAGGAAGCACTTGAGGAGCTGCTGGAATCACAGGCCAGGGGCTGAGGGAAGAAAACCTTGCATGAGGCTGCTGGAGGTTCTCCGCTGCAAGACAAGCTGCTGGCAGGGCCACCTTCCAAGCTCGGCTCATGGATGCAAATCCTTTTCAACTGGATAGCAGTGGCAAGACCAAGGCAATTCCTTCTTGAGGAGCACTGCACAGCTCACCATCCTCATCTCCTACACAGCAACGCTCAGGAGCCGTAAGAAATAGGATGTCGAGGGCTTGCAAGGGCTTGCAAGGGCTTGCAGTGCTTTGGAACACCCACTGGGGTCCTACACAGGGACAGCAAGTATTCTTGCCCACAAGGTCCATCAGCTCAGAGGCAGTTGGGCACTCTGGCAAGTCCGCCAGATAGCTCCAGCTCAAGGGAGGATAGGGCTTGGGCAGCTCCTGGGAAGCATGAGCAGCCTGTGGGACAAGGAGCCAGGTCTGGCTCACATGCTCAGGGAACAGCCCATGGCCAGCACTGGGCTCAGCAAGGAACTTTTTCCCCCGGGGCACATTGGCACTGGTCCCCGGCGGTTTTTTGCCCTCCTCTGCAGTTCTCAGCACCGCCCCTTGCCACCATTTCTTTGGGCCATTTGACCTGGGAGCCGGCTGCTCATGCTCCACCATGCTGGCAGCCGCAGCTGCCACTTCTCAGCTCTCCCTGCAGCTAACACAAGCGCCTGGCAGGGACCAGAGCGCTTCTCATGCATCCCTGCCCAAGAAGCACAGCAGCCAAACAAGTTGTGGAAGGCAAAACGTCTGCTCGTCATCGCTACATGTCACGCTTTGGAAGAGATGCCACGGTACCACTCACCTCTTCTTCCTCTTCTTCCTCTTCTTCTTCTTCTTCTTCTTCTTCTTCTTCCTGTTCTTCCTCCTCTTTTGTGCATGGTCAGTCCCACAACTCCTTGTCAAGGTTCTCCCTCTGCAGGAACCGCGCACAGCTTGGCCTCTATTCCTGCTGCTGCTCTCTGCAGATCTGGGACTTGCCTTTGCCAGCCTGCAAGGGATCTTTTCTCAGGCTAAACTGAAGAATGCCTCAGCCTACTCCTGGCTACACTTGGGCTTGAGCTAATGCTTGTGAGCCTGGGTTCTGAAACAGAGTCACAAAGGGAAAAAAAATGACATGAAATAACATAACATGAATTAACATAAAATCAAGAAAATTAATAAATTAACAACAAAATAAAATCAAATTCATTGTGTTATGTGTCCTTGACATTGATTTTGGAACTGAAAACCCTCTGTCCTTTCAGGCAAACAGTCTCTTAGATATTGGACTGGTGCACAGGAGAGGAGAGGAGAGGAGAGGAGAGGAGAGGAGAGGAGAGGAGAGGAGAGGAGAGGAGAGCAGTTCTGCTCTGTCAGGCCTGCAGTTCTGCGTGACAAGCCCTGAGCGAGCCCTGAGGCCTCCATACATGATACTACAGGCAGTATTGCTACTGGAAGTAAGGCTGCACTGGCAACAAATCCACACTGTCTTTTTGCAAAAAAGGGACTCTATTAGGTTGCTTACTCCCCTATTTTGTAGCTACAGGGACTGATTTGGAGCCAGCACCCCAAAGGCTTCCTCCAAAGGGCTGCACATATGCGGCTGTGTCACCCCCATGTCACAATGCCAGCACCCGGCAACGCAGTGGTCACCAGGCCCCACGCAGGATCCAGAGGAGCAGCCTCCCGTGTCCACTGCCAGAGCTGGCCCGGGGGCAGCCCCAGCACATCTGACAGGAAGCACTTGAGGAGCTGCTGGAATCACAGGCCAGGGGCTGAGGGAAGAAAACCTTGCATGAGGCTGCTGGAGGTTCTCCGCTGCAAGACAATCTGCTGGCAGGGCCACCTTCCAAGCTCGGCTCATGGATGCAAATCCTTTCCAACTGGATAGCAGTGGCAAGACCAAGGCAATTCCTTCTTGAGGAGCACTGCAGAGCTCACCATCCTCATCTCCTACACAGCAACGCTCAGGAGCCGTAAGAGATAGGATGTCGAGGGCTTGCAAGGGCTTGCAAGGGCTTGCAGTGCTTTGGAACACCCACTGGTGTCCTACACAGGGACAGCAAGGATTCTTGCCCACAAGGTCCATCAGCTCAGAGGCAGTTGGGCACTCTGGCAAGTCCGCCAGATAGCTCCAGCTCAAGGGAGGATAGGGCTTGGGCAGCTCCTGGGAAGCATGAGCAGCCTGTGGGACAAGGAGCCAGGTCTGGCTCACATGCTCAGGGAACAGCCCATGGCCAGCACTGGGCTCAGCAAGGAACTTTTTCCCCCGGGGCACATTGGCACTGATCCCCGGCAGTTTTTTGCCTTCCTCTGCAGTTCTCAGCACCGCCCCTTGCCACCATTTCTTTGGGCCATTTGGCCTGGGAGCCGGCTGCTCATGCTCCACCATGCTGGCAGCCGCAGCTGCCACTTCTCAGCTCTCCCTGCAGCTAACACAAGCGCCTGGCAGGGACCAGAGCACTTCTCATGAATCCCTGCCCAAGAAGCACAGCAGCCAAACAAGTTGTGGAAGGCAAAAAGTCTGCTCGTCATCGCTACATGTCACGCTTTGGAAGAGATGCCACGGTACCACTCACCTCTTCTTCCTCTTCTTCTTCTTCTTCTTCTTCTTCTTCTTCTTCTTCTTCTTCCTCCTCTTTTGTGCATGGTCAGTCCCACAACTCCTTGTCAAGGTTCTCCCTCTGCAGGAACCGCGGACAGCTTGGCCTCTATTCCTGCTGCTGCTCTCTGCAGATCTGGGACTTGCCTTTGCCAGCCTGCAAGGGATCTTTTCTCAGGCTAAACTGAAGAATGCCTCAGCCTACTCCTGGCTACACTTGGGCTTGAGCTAATGCTTGTGAGCCTGGGTTCTGAAACAGAGTCACAAAGGGAAAAAAAATGATACGAAGAAACATAACATGAATTAACATAAAATCAAGAAAACTAATAAATTAACAAGAAAATAAAATAAAATTCATTGTGTTATGTGTCCTTGAAATTGATTTTGGAACTGAAACCCCTCTGTCCTTTCAGGCAAACAGTCTCTTAGATATTGGACTGGCGGACAGGAGAGAAGGGAGGAGAGGAGAGGAGAGGAGAGGAGAGGAGAGGAGAGGAGAGGAGAGGAGAGGAGAGGAGAGGAGAGGAGAGGAGAGCAGTTCTGCTCTGTCAGGCCTGCAGTTCTGCGTGACAAGCCCTGAGCGAGCCCTGAGGCCTCCATACATGATACTACAGGCAGTATTGCTACTGGAAGGAAGGCTGCACTGGCAACAAATCCACACTGTCTTTTTGCAAAAAAGGGACTCTATTAGGTTGCTTACTCCCCTATTTTGTAGCTACAGGGACTGATTTGGAGCCAGCACCCCAAAGGCTTCCTCCAAAGGGCTGCACATATGCGGCTGTGTCAGCCCCATGTCACAATGCCAGCACCCGGCAACGCAGTGGTCACCAGGCCCCACGCAGGATCCAGAGGAGCAGCCTCCCGTGTCCACTGCCAGAGCTGGCCCGGGGGCAGCCCCAGCACATCTAACAGGAAGCACTTGAGGAGCTGCTGGAATCACAGGCCAGGGGCTGAGGGAAGAAAACCTTGCATGAGGCTGCTGGAGGTTCTCCGCTGCAAGACAAGCTGCTGGCAGGGCCACCTTCCAAGCTCGGCTCATGGATGCAAATCCTTTTCAACTGGATAGCAGTGGCAAGACCAAGGCAATTCCTTCTTGAGGAGCACTGCACAGCTCACCATCCTCATCTCCTACACAGCAACGCTCAGGAGCCGTAAGAAATAGGATGTCGAGGGCTTGCAAGGGCTTGCAAGGGCTTGCAGTGCTTTGGAACACCCACTGGGGTCCTACACAGGGACAGCAAGTATTCTTGCCCACAAGGTCCATCAGCTCAGAGGCAGTTGGGCACTCTGGCAAGTCCGCCAGATAGCTCCAGCTCAAGGGAGGATAGGGCTTGGGCAGCTCCTGGGAAGCATGAGCAGCCTGTGGGACAAGGAGCCAGGTCTGGCTCACATGCTCAGGGAACAGCCCATGGCCAGCACTGGGCTCAGCAAGGAACTTTTTCCCCCGGGGCACATTGGCACTGGTCCCCGGCGGTTTTTTGCCTTCCTCTGCAGTTCTCAGCACCGCCCCTTGCCACCATTTCTTTGGGCCATTTGGCCTGGGAGCCGGCTGCTCATGCTCCACCATGCTGGCAGCCGCAGCTGCCACTTCTCAGCTCTCCCTGCAGCTAACACAAGCGCCTGGCAGGGACCAGAGCGCTTCTCATGCATCCCTGCCCAAGAAGCACAGCAGCCAAACAAGTTGTGCAAGGCAAAACGTCTGCTCGTCATCGCTACATGTCACGCTTTGGAAGAGATGCCACGGTACCACTCACCTCTTCTTCCTCTTCTTCCTCTTCTTCTTCTTCTTCTTCTTCTTCTTCTTCCTGTTCTTCCTCCTCTTTTGTGCATGGTCAGTCCCACAACTCCTTGTCAAGGTTCTCCCTCTGCAGGAACCGCGCACAGCTTGGCCTCTATTCCTGCTGCTGCTCTCTGCAGATCTGGGACTTGCCTTTGCCAGCCTGCAAGGGATCTTTTCTCAGGCTAAACTGAAGAATGCCTCAGCCTACTCCTGGCTACACTTGGGCTTGAGCTAATGCTTGTGAGCCTGGGTTCTGAAACAGAGTCACAAAGGGAAAAAAAATGACATGAAATAACATAACATGAATTAACATAAAATCAAGAAAATTAATAAATTAACAACAAAATAAAATCAAATTCATTGTGTTATGTGTCCTTGACATTGATTTTGGAACTGAAAACCCTCTGTCCTTTCAGGCAAACAGTCTCTTAGATATTGGACTGGTGCACAGGAGAGGAGAGGAGAGGAGAGGAGAGGAGAGGAGAGGAGAGGAGAGGAGAGGAGAGGAGAGGAGAGGAGAGGAGAGCAGTTCTGCTCTGTCAGGCCTGCAGTTCTGCGTGACAAGCCCTGAGCGAGCCCTGAGGCCTCCATACATGATACTACAGGCAGTATTGCTACTGGAAGGAAGGCTGCACTGGCAACAAATCCACACTGTCTTTTTGCAAAAAAGGGACTCTATTAGGTTGCTTACTCCCCTATTTTGTAGCTACAGGGACTGATTTGGAGCCAGCACCCCAAAGGCTTCCTCCAAAGGGCTGCACATATGCGGCTGTGTCAGCCCCATGTCACAATGCCAGCACCCGGCAACGCAGTGGTCACCAGGCCCCACGCAGGATCCAGAGGAGCAGCCTCCCGTGTCCACTGCCAGAGCTGGCCCGGGGGCAGCCCCAGCACATCTAACAGGAAGCACTTGAGGAGCTGCTGGAATCACAGGCCAGGGGCTGAGGGAAGAAAACCTTGCATGAGGCTGCTGGAGGTTCTCCGCTGCAAGACAAGCTGCTGGCAGGGCCACCTTCCAAGCTCGGCTCATGGATGCAAATCCTTTTCAACTGGATAGCAGTGGCAAGACCAAGGCAATTCCTTCTTGAGGAGCACTGCACAGCTCACCATCCTCATCTCCTACACAGCAACGCTCAGGAGCCGTAAGAAATAGGATGTCGAGGGCTTGCAAGGGCTTGCAAGGGCTTGCAGTGCTTTGGAACACCCACTGGGGTCCTACACAGGGACAGCAAGTATTCTTGCCCACAAGGTCCATCAGCTCAGAGGCAGTTGGGCACTCTGGCAAGTCCGCCAGATAGCTCCAGCTCAAGGGAGGATAGGGCTTGGGCAGCTCCTGGGAAGCATGAGCAGCCTGTGGGACAAGGAGCCAGGTCTGGCTCACATGCTCAGGGAACAGCCCATGGCCAGCACTGGGCTCAGCAAGGAACTTTTTCCCCCGGGGCACATTGGCACTGGTCCCCGGCGGTTTTTTGCCCTCCTCTGCAGTTCTCAGCACCGCCCCTTGCCACCATTTCTTTGGGCCATTTGGCCTGGGAGCCGGCTGCTCATGCTCCACCATGCTGGCAGCCGCAGCTGCCACTTCTCAGCTCTCCCTGCAGCTAACACAAGCGCCTGGCAGGGACCAGAGCGCTTCTCATGCATCCCTGCCCAAGAAGCACAGCAGCCAAACAAGTTGTGGAAGGCAAAACGTCTGCTCGTCATCGCTACATGTCACGCTTTGGAAGAGATGCCACGGTACCACTCACCTCTTCTTCCTCTTCTTCCTCTTCTTCTTCTTCTTCTTCTTCTTCTTCTTCCTGTTCTTCCTCCTCTTTTGTGCATGGTCAGTCCCACAACTCCTTGTCAAGGTTCTCCCTCTGCAGGAACCGCGCACAGCTTGGCCTCTATTCCTGCTGCTGCTCTCTGCAGATCTGGGACTTGCCTTTGCCAGCCTGCAAGGGATCTTTTCTCAGGCTAAACTGAAGAATGCCTCAGCCTACTCCTGGCTACACTTGGGCTTGAGCTAATGCTTGTGAGCCTGGGTTCTGAAACAGAGTCACAAAGGGAAAAAAAATGACATGAAATAACATAACATGAATTAACATAAAATCAAGAAAATTAATAAATTAACAACAAAATAAAATCAAATTCATTGTGTTATGTGTCCTTGACATTGATTTTGGAACTGAAAACCCTCTGTCCTTTCAGGCAAACAGTCTCTTAGATATTGGACTGGTGCACAGGAGAGGAGAGGAGAGGAGAGGAGAGGAGAGGAGAGGAGAGGAGAGGAGAGGAGAGCAGTTCTGCTCTGTCAGGCCTGCAGTTCTGCGTGACAAGCCCTGAGCGAGCCCTGAGGCCTCCATACATGATACTACAGGCAGTATTGCTACTGGAAGTAAGGCTGCACTGGCAACAAATCCACACTGTCTTTTTGCAAAAAAGGGACTCTATTAGGTTGCTTACTCCCCTATTTTGTAGCTACAGGGACTGATTTGGAGCCAGCACCCCAAAGGCTTCCTCCAAAGGGCTGCACATATGCGGCTGTGTCACCCCCATGTCACAATGCCAGCACCCGGCAACGCAGTGGTCACGAGGCCCCACGCAGGATCCAGAGGAGCAGCCTCCCGTGTCCACTGCCAGAGCTGGCCCGGGGGCAGCCCCAGCACATCTGACAGGAAGCACTTGAGGAGCTGCTGGAATCACAGGCCAGGGGCTGAGGGAAGAAAACCTTGCATGAGGCTGCTGGAGGTTCTCCGCTGCAAGACAATCTGCTGGCAGGGCCACCTTCCAAGCTCGGCTCATGGATGCAAATCCTTTCCAACTGGATAGCAGTGGCAAGACCAAGGCAATTCCTTCTTGAGGAGCACTGCAGAGCTCACCATCCTCATCTCCTACACAGCAACGCTCAGGAGCCGTAAGAGATAGGATGTCGAGGGCTTGCAAGGGCTTGCAAGGGCTTGCAGTGCTTTGGAACACCCACTGGTGTCCTACACAGGGACAGCAAGGATTCTTGCCCACAAGGTCCATCAGCTCAGAGGCAGTTGGGCACTCTGGCAAGTCCGCCAGATAGCTCCAGCTCAAGGGAGGATAGGGCTTGGGCAGCTCCTGGGAAGCATGAGCAGCCTGTGGGACAAGGAGCCAGGTCTGGCTCACATGCTCAGGGAACAGCCCATGGCCAGCACTGGGCTCAGCAAGGAACTTTTTCCCCCGGGGCACATTGGCACTGATCCCCGGCAGTTTTTTGCCTTCCTCTGCAGTTCTCAGCACGGCCCCTTGCCACCATTTCTTTGGGCCATTTGGCCTGGGAGCCGGCTGCTCATGCTCCACCATGCTGGCAGCCGCAGCTGCCACTTCTCAGCTCTCCCTGCAGCTAACACAAGCGCCTGGCAGGGACCAGAGCACTTCTCATGAATCCCTGCCCAAGAAGCACAGCAGCCAAACAAGTTGTGGAAGGCAAAAAGTCTGCTCGTCATCGCTACATGTCACGCTTTGGAAGAGATGCCACGGTACCACTCACCTCTTCTTCCTCTTCTTCTTCTTCTTCTTCTTCTTCTTCTTCTTCTTCTTCTTCCTCCTCTTTTGTGCATGGTCAGTCCCACAACTCCTTGTCAAGGTTCTCCCTCTGCAGGAACCGCGGACAGCTTGGCCTCTATTCCTGCTGCTGCTCTCTGCAGATCTGGGACTTGCCTTTGCCAGCCTGCAAGGGATCTTTTCTCAGGCTAAACTGAAGAATGCCTCAGCCTACTCCTGGCTACACTTGGGCTTGAGCTAATGCTTGTGAGCCTGGGTTCTGAAACAGAGTCACAAAGGGAAAAAAAATGATACGAAGAAACATAACATGAATTAACATAAAATCAAGAAAACTAATAAATTAACAAGAAAATAAAATAAAATTCATTGTGTTATGTGTCCTTGAAATTGATTTTGGAACTGAAACCCCTCTGTCCTTTCAGGCAAACAGTCTCTTAGATATTGGACTGGCGGACAGGAGAGAAGGGAGGAGAGGAGAGGAGAGGAGAGGAGAGGAGAGGAGAGGAGAGGAGAGGAGAGGAGAGGAGAGCAGTTCTGCTCTGTCAGGCCTGCAGTTCTGCGTGACAAGCCCTGAGCGAGCCCTGAGGCCTCCATACATGATACTACAGGCAGTATTGCTACTGGAAGGAAGGCTGCACTGGCAACAAATCCACACTGTCTTTTTGCAAAAAAGGGACTCTATTAGGTTGCTTACTCCCCTATTTTGTAGCTACAGGGACTGATTTGGAGCCAGCACCCCAAAGGCTTCCTCCAAAGGGCTGCACATATGCGGCTGTGTCAGCCCCATGTCACAATGCCAGCACCCGGCAACGCAGTGGTCACCAGGCCCCACGCAGGATCCAGAGGAGCAGCCTCCCGTGTCCACTGCCAGAGCTGGCCCGGGGGCAGCCCCAGCACATCTGACAGGAAGCACTTGAGGAGCTGCTGGAATCACAGGCCAGGGGCTGAGGGAAGAAAACCTTGCATGAGGCTGCTGGAGGTTCTCCGCTGCAAGACAAGCTGCTGGCAGGGCCACCTTCCAAGCTCGGCTCATGGATGCAAATCCTTTTCAACTGGATAGCAGTGGCAAGACCAAGGCAATTCCTTCTTGAGGAGCACTGCACAGCTCACCATCCTCATCTCCTACACAGCAACGCTCAGGAGCCGTAAGAAATAGGATGTCGAGGGCTTGCAAGGGCTTGCAAGGGCTTGCAGTGCTTTGGAACACCCACTGGTGTCCTACACAGGGACAGCAAGGATTCTTGCCCACAAGGTCCATCAGCTCAGAGGCAGTTGGGCACTCTGGCAAGTCCGCCAGATAGCTCCAGCTCAAGGGAGGATAGGGCTTGGGCAGCTCCTGGGAAGCATGAGCAGCCTGTGGGACAAGGAGCCAGGTCTGGCTCACATGCTCAGGGAACAGCCCATGGCCAGCACTGGGCTCAGCAAGGAACTTTTTCCCCCGGGGCACATTGGCACTGGTCCCCGGCGGTTTTTTGCCCTCCTCTGCAGTTCTCAGCACCGCCCCTTGCCACCATTTCTTTGGGCCATTTGGCCTGGGAGCCGGCTGCTCATGCTCCACCATGCTGGCAGCCGCAGCTGCCACTTCTCAGCTCTCCCTGCAGCTAACACAAGCGCCTGGCAGGGACCAGAGCGCTTCTCATGCATCCCTGCCCAAGAAGCACAGCAGCCAAACAAGTTGTGCAAGGCAAAACGTCTGCTCGTCATCGCTACATGTCACGCTTTGGAAGAGATGCCACGGTACCACTCACCTCTTCTTCCTCTTCTTCCTCTTCTTCTTCTTCTTCTTCTTCTTCTTCTTCCTGTTCTTCCTCCTCTTTTGTGCATGGTCAGTCCCACAACTCCTTGTCAAGGTTCTCCCTCTGCAGGAACCGCGCACAGCTTGGCCTCTATTCCTGCTGCTGCTCTCTGCAGATCTGGGACTTGCCTTTGCCAGCCTGCAAGGGATCTTTTCTCAGGCTAAACTGAAGAATGCCTCAGCCTACTCCTGGCTACACTTGGGCTTGAGCTAATGCTTGTGAGCCTGGGTTCTGAAACAGAGTCACAAAGGGAAAAAAAATGACATGAAATAACATAACATGAATTAACATAAAATCAAGAAAATTAATAAATTAACAACAAAATAAAATCAAATTCATTGTGTTATGTGTCCTTGACATTGATTTTGGAACTGAAAACCCTCTGTCCTTTCAGGCAAACAGTCTCTTAGATATTGGACTGGTGCACAGGAGAGGAGAGGAGAGGAGAGGAGAGGAGAGGAGAGGAGAGGAGAGGAGAGGAGAGGAGAGCAGTTCTGCTCTGTCAGGCCTGCAGTTCTGCGTGACAAGCCCTGAGCGAGCCCTGAGGCCTCCATACATGATACTACAGGCAGTATTGCTACTGGAAGGAAGGCTGCACTGGCAACAAATCCACACTGTCTTTTTGCAAAAAAGGGACTCTATTAGGTTGCTTACTCCCCTATTTTGTAGCTACAGGGACTGATTTGGAGCCAGCACCCCAAAGACTTCCTCCAAAGGGCTGCACATATGCGGCTGTGTCACCCCCATGTCACAATGCCAGCACCCGGCAACGCAGTGGTCACCAGGCCCCACGCAGGATCCAGAGGAGCAGCCTCCCGTGTCCACTGCCAGAGCTGGCCCGGGGGCAGCCCCAGCACATCTGACAGGAAGCACTTGAGGAGCTGCTGGAATCACAGGCCAGGGGCTGAGGGAAGAAAACCTTGCATCAGGCTGCTGGAGGTTCTCCGCTGCAAGACAATCTGCTGGCAGGGCCACCTTCCAAGCTCGGCTCATGGATGCAAATCCTTTTCAACTGGATAGCAGTGGCAAGACCAAGGCAATTCCTTCTTGAGGAGCACTGCAGAGCTCACCATCCTCATCTCCTACACAGCAACGCTCAGGAGCCGTAAGAGATAGGATGTCGAGGGCTTGCAAGGGCTTGCAAGGGCTTGCAGTGCTTTGGAACACCCACTGGTGTCCTACACAGGGACAGCAAGGATTCTTGCCCACAAGGTCCATCAGCTCAGAGGCAGTTGGGCACTCTGGCAAGTCCGCCAGATAGCTCCAGCTCAAGGGAGGATAGGGCTTGGGCAGCTCCTGGGAAGCATGAGCAGCCTGTGGGACAAGGAGCCAGGTCTGGCTCACATGCTCAGGGAACAGCCCATGGCCAGCACTGGGCTCAGCAAGGAACTTTTTCCCCCGGGGCACATTGGCACTGGTCCCCGGCAGTTTTTTGCCTTCCTCTGCACTTCTCAGCACCGCCCCTTGCCACCATTTCTTTGGGCCATTTGGCCTGGGAGCCGGCTGCTCATGCTCCACCATGCTGGCAGCCGCAGCTGCCACTTCTCAGCTCTCCCTGCAGCTAACACAAGCGCCTGGCAGGGACCAGAGCGCTTCTCATGCATCCCTGGCCAAGAAGCACAGCAGCCAAACAAGTTGTGCAAGGCAAAACGTCTGCTCGTCATCGCTACATGTCACGCTTTGGAAGAGATGCCACGGTACCACTCACCTCTTCTTCCTCTTCTTCCTCTTCTTCTTCTTCTTCTTCTTCTTCTTCTTCCTGTTCTTCCTCCTCTTTTGTGCATGGTCAGTCCCACAACTCCTTGTCAAGGTTCTCCCTTTGCAGGAACCGCGCACAGCTTGGCCTCTATTCCTGCTGCTGCTCTCTGCAGCTCTGGGACTTGCCTTTGCCAGCCTGCAAGGGATCTTTTCTCAGGCTAAACTGAAGAATGTCTCAGCCTACTCCTGGCTACACTTGGGCTTGAGCTAATGCTTGTGAGCCTGGGTTCTGAAACAGAGTCACAAAGGGAAAAAAAATGACACGAAGAAACATAACATGAATTAACATCAAATCAAGAAAATTAATAAATTAACAACAAAATAAAATCAAATTAATTGTGTTATGTGTCCTTGAAATTGATTTTGGAACTGAAACCCCTCTGTCCTTTCAGGCAAACAGTCTCTTAGATATTGGACTGGCGGACAGGAGAGAAGGGAGGAGAGGAGAGGAGAGGAGAGGAGAGGAGAGGAGAGGAGAGGAGAGGAGAGGAGAGGAGAGGAGAGGAGAGGAGAGCAGTTCTGCTCTGTCAGGCCTGCAGTTCTGCGTGACAAGCCCTGAGCGAGCCCTGAGGCCTCCATACATGATACTACAGGCAGTATTGCTACTGGAAGGAAGGCTGCACTGGCAACAAATCCACACTGTCTTTTTGCAAAAAAGGGACTCTATGAGGTTGCTTACTCCCCTATTTTGTAGCTACAGGGACTGATTTGGAGCCAGCACCCCAAAGGCTTCCTCCAAAGGGCTGCACATATGCGGCTGTGTCACCCCCATGTCACAATGCCAGCACCCGGCAACGCAGTGGTCACGAGGCCCCACGCAGGATCCAGAGGAGCAGCCTCCCGTGTCCACTGCCAGAGCTGGCCCGGGGGCAGCCCCAGCACATCTGACAGGAAGCACTTGAGGAGCTGCTGGAATCACAGGCCAGGGGCTGAGGGAAGAAAACCTTGCATGAGGCTGCTGGAGGTTCTCCGCTGCAAGACAAGCTGCTGGCAGGGCCACCTTCCAAGCTCGGCTCATGGATGCAAATCCTTTTCAACTGGATAGCAGTGGCAAGACCAAGGCAATTCCTTCTTGAGGAGCACTGCAGAGCTCACCATCCTCATCTCCTACACAGCAACGCTCAGGAGCCGTAAGAGATAGGATGTCGAGGGCTTGCAAGGGCTTGCAAGGGCTTGCAGTGCTTTGGAACACCCACTGGTGTCCTACACAGGGACAGCAAGGATTCTTGCCCACAAGGTCCATCAGCTCAGAGGCAGTTGGGCACTCTGGCAAGTCCGCCAGATAGCTCCAGCTCAAGGGAGGATAGGGCTTGGGCAGCTCCTGGGAAGCATGAGCAGCCTGTGGGACAAGGAGCCAGGTCTGGCTCACATGCTCAGGGAACAGCCCATGGCCAGCACTGGGCTCAGCAAGGAACTTTTTCCCCCGGGGCACATTGGCACTGATCCCCGGCAGTTTTTTGCCTTCCTCTGCAGTTCTCAGCACCGCCCCTTGCCACCATTTCTTTGGGCCATTTGGCCTGGGAGCCGGCTGCTCATGCTCCACCATGCTGGCAGCCGCAGCTGCCACTTCTCAGCTCTCCCTGCAGCTAACACAAGCGCCTGGCAGGGACCAGAGCACTTCTCATGAATCCCTGCCCAAGAAGCACAGCAGCCAAACAAGTTGTGGAAGGCAAAAAGTCTGCTCGTCATCGCTACATGTCACGCTTTGGAAGAGATGCCACGGTACCACTCACCTCTTCTTCCTCTTCTTCTTCTTCTTCTTCTTCTTCTTCTTCTTCTTCTTCTTCCTCCTCTTTTGTGCATGGTCAGTCCCACAACTCCTTGTCAAGGTTCTCCCTCTGCAGGAACCGCGGACAGCTTGGCCTCTATTCCTGCTGCTGCTCTCTGCAGATCTGGGACTTGCCTTTGCCAGCCTGCAAGGGATCTTTTCTCAGGCTAAACTGAAGAATGCCTCAGCCTACTCCTGGCTACACTTGGGCTTGAGCTAATGCTTGTGAGCCTGGGTTCTGAAACAGAGTCACAAAGGGAAAAAAAATGACACGAAGAAACATAACATGAATTAACATAAAATCAAGAAAATTAATAAATTAACAACAAAATAAAATCAAATTAATTGTGTTATGTGTCCTTGAAATTGATTTTGGAACTGAAACCCCTCTGTCCTTTCAGGCAAACAGTCTCTTAGATATTGGACTGGCGGACAGGAGAGAAGGGAGGAGAGGAGAGGAGAGGAGAGGAGAGGAGAGGAGAGGAGAGGAGAGGAGAGGAGAGGAGAGGAGAGGAGAGGAGAGCAGTTCTGCTCTGTCAGGCCTGCAGTTCTGCGTGACAAGCCCTGAGCGAGCCCTGAGGCCTCCATACATGATACTACAGGCAGTATTGCTACTGGAAGGAAGGCTGCACTGGCAACAAATCCACACTGTCTTTTTGCAAAAAAGGGACTCTATGAGGTTGCTTACTCCCCTATTTTGTAGCTACAGGGACTGATTTGGAGCCAGCACCCCAAAGGCTTCCTCCAAAGGGCTGCACATATGCGGCTGTGTCACCCCCATGTCACAATGCCAGCACCCGGCAACGCAGTGGTCACGAGGCCCCACGCAGGATCCAGAGGAGCAGCCTCCCGTGTCCACTGCCAGAGCTGGCCCGGGGGCAGCCCCAGCACATCTGACAGGAAGCACTTGAGGAGCTGCTGGAATCACAGGCCAGGGGCTGAGGGAAGAAAACCTTGCATGAGGCTGCTGGAGGTTCTCCGCTGCAAGACAATCTGCTGGCAGGGCCACCTTCCAAGCTCGGCTCATGGATGCAAATCCTTTCCAACTGGATAGCAGTGGCAAGACCAAGGCAATTCCTTCTTGAGGAGCACTGCAGAGCTCACCATCCTCATCTCCTACACAGCAACGCTCAGGAGCCGTAAGAGATAGGATGTCGAGGGCTTGCAAGGGCTTGCAAGGGCTTGCAGTGCTTTGGAACACCCACTGGTGTCCTACACAGGGACAGCAAGGATTCTTGCCCACAAGGTCCATCAGCTCAGAGGCAGTTGGGCACTCTGGCAAGTCCGCCAGATAGCTCCAGCTCAAGGGAGGATAGGGCTTGGGCAGCTCCTGGGAAGCATGAGCAGCCTGTGGGACAAGGAGCCAGGTCTGGCTCACATGCTCAGGGAACAGCCCATGGCCAGCACTGGGCTCAGCAAGGAACTTTTTCCCCCGGGGCACATTGGCACTGATCCCCGGCAGTTTTTTGCCTTCCTCTGCAGTTCTCAGCACCGCCCCTTGCCACCATTTCTTTGGGCCATTTGGCCTGGGAGCCGGCTGCTCATGCTCCACCATGCTGGCAGCCGCAGCTGCCACTTCTCAGCTCTCCCTGCAGCTAACACAAGCGCCTGGCAGGGACCAGAGCACTTCTCATGAATCCCTGCCCAAGAAGCACAGCAGCCAAACAAGTTGTGGAAGGCAAAAAGTCTGCTCGTCATCGCTACATGTCACGCTTTGGAAGAGATGCCACGGTACCACTCACCTCTTCTTCCTCTTCTTCTTCTTCTTCTTCTTCTTCTTCTTCTTCTTCTTCTTCCTCCTCTTTTGTGCATGGTCAGTCCCACAACTCCTTGTCAAGGTTCTCCCTCTGCAGGAACCGCGGACAGCTTGGCCTCTATTCCTGCTGCTGCTCTCTGCAGATCTGGGACTTGCCTTTGCCAGCCTGCAAGGGATCTTTTCTCAGGCTAAACTGAAGAATGCCTCAGCCTACTCCTGGCTACACTTGGGCTTGAGCTAATGCTTGTGAGCCTGGGTTCTGAAACAGAGTCACAAAGGGAAAAAAAATGATACGAAGAAACATAACATGAATTAACATAAAATCAAGAAAACTAATAAATTAACAAGAAAATAAAATAAAATTCATTGTGTTATGTGTCCTTGAAATTGATTTTGGAACTGAAACCCCTCTGTCCTTTCAGGCAAACAGTCTCTTAGATATTGGACTGGCGGACAGGAGAGAAGGGAGGAGAGGAGAGGAGAGGAGAGGAGAGGAGAGGAGAGGAGAGGAGAGGAGAGGAGAGGAGAGGAGAGGAGAGCAGTTCTGCTCTGTCAGGCCTGCAGTTCTGCGTGACAAGCCCTGAGCGAGCCCTGAGGCCTCCATACATGATACTACAGGCAGTATTGCTACTGGAAGGAAGGCTGCACTGGCAACAAATCCACACTGTCTTTTTGCAAAAAAGGGACTCTATTAGGTTGCTTACTCCCCTATTTTGTAGCTACAGGGACTGATTTGGAGCCAGCACCCCAAAGGCTTCCTCCAAAGGGCTGCACATATGCGGCTGTGTCAGCCCCATGTCACAATGCCAGCACCCGGCAACGCAGTGGTCACCAGGCCCCACGCAGGATCCAGAGGAGCAGCCTCCCGTGTCCACTGCCAGAGCTGGCCCGGGGGCAGCCCCAGCACATCTCACAGGAAGCACTTGAGGAGCTGCTGGAATCACAGGCCAGGGGCTGAGGGAAGAAAACCTTGCATGAGGCTGCTGGAGGTTCTCCGCTGCAAGACAAGCTGCTGGCAGGGCCACCTTCCAAGCTCGGCTCATGGATGCAAATCCTTTTCAACTGGATAGCAGTGGCAAGACCAAGGCAATTCCTTCTTGAGGAGCACTGCACAGCTCACCATCCTCATCTCCTACACAGCAACGCTCAGGAGCCGTAAGAAATAGGATGTCGAGGGCTTGCAAGGGCTTGCAAGGGCTTGCAGTGCTTTGGAACACCCACTGGGGTCCTACACAGGGACAGCAAGTATTCTTGCCCACAAGGTCCATCAGCTCAGAGGCAGTTGGGCACTCTGGCAAGTCCGCCAGATAGCTCCAGCTCAAGGGAGGATAGGGCTTGGGCAGCTCCTGGGAAGCATGAGCAGCCTGTGGGACAAGGAGCCAGGTCTGGCTCACATGCTCAGGGAACAGCCCATGGCCAGCACTGGGCTCAGCAAGGAACTTTTTCCCCCGGGGCACATTGGCACTGGTCCCCGGCGGTTTTTTGCCCTCCTCTGCAGTTCTCAGCACCGCCCCTTGCCACCATTTCTTTGGGCCATTTGGCCTGGGAGCCGGCTGCTCATGCTCCACCATGCTGGCAGCCGCAGCTGCCACTTCTCAGCTCTCCCTGCAGCTAACACAAGCGCCTGGCAGGGACCAGAGCGCTTCTCATGCATCCCTGCCCAAGAAGCACAGCAGCCAAACAAGTTGTGGAAGGCAAAACGTCTGCTCGTCATCGCTACATGTCACGCTTTGGAAGAGATGCCACGGTACCACTCACCTCTTCTTCCTCTTCTTCCTCTTCTTCTTCTTCTTCTTCTTCTTCTTCTTCCTGTTCTTCCTCCTCTTTTGTGCATGGTCAGTCCCACAACTCCTTGTCAAGGTTCTCCCTCTGCAGGAACCGCGCACAGCTTGGCCTCTATTCCTGCTGCTGCTCTCTGCAGATCTGGGACTTGCCTTTGCCAGCCTGCAAGGGATCTTTTCTCAGGCTAAACTGAAGAATGCCTCAGCCTACTCCTGGCTACACTTGGGCTTGAGCTAATGCTTGTGAGCCTGGGTTCTGAAACAGAGTCACAAAGGGAAAAAAAATGACATGAAATAACATAACATGAATTAACATAAAATCAAGAAAATTAATAAATTAACAACAAAATAAAATCAAATTCATTGTG
This sequence comes from Caloenas nicobarica, assembly GCF_036013445.1. Classification (NCBI taxonomy): domain Eukaryota; kingdom Metazoa; phylum Chordata; class Aves; order Columbiformes; family Columbidae; genus Caloenas; species Caloenas nicobarica. Next base: position 1,065,108 of record NW_027017722.1, read on the forward strand.
TTATGTGTCCTTGACATTGATTTTGGAACTGAAAACCCTCTGTCCTTTCAGGCAAACAGTCTCTTAGATATTGGACTGGTGCACAGGAGAGGAGAGGAGAGGAGAGGAGAGGAGAGGAGAGGAGAGGAGAGGAGAGGAGAGGAGAGGAGAGCAGTTCTGCTCTGTCAGGCCTGCAGTTCTGCGTGACAAGCCCTGAGCGAGCCCTGAGGCCTCCATACATGATACTACAGGCAGTATTGCTACTGGAAGTAAGGCTGCACTGGCAACAAATCCACACTGTCTTTTTGCAAAAAAGGGACTCTATTAGGTTGCTTACTCCCCTATTTTGTAGCTACAGGGACTGATTTGGAGCCAGCACCCCAAAGGCTTCCTCCAAAGGGCTGCACATATGCGGCTGTGTCACCCCCATGTCACAATGCCAGCACCCGGCAACGCAGTGGTCACGAGGCCCCACGCAGGATCCAGAGGAGCAGCCTCCCGTGTCCACTGCCAGAGCTGGCCCGGGGGCAGCCCCAGCACATCTGACAGGAAGCACTTGAGGAGCTGCTGGAATCACAGGCCAGGGGCTGAGGGAAGAAAACCTTGCATGAGGCTGCTGGAGGTTCTCCGCTGCAAGACAATCTGCTGGCAGGGCCACCTTCCAAGCTCGGCTCATGGATGCAAATCCTTTCCAACTGGATAGCAGTGGCAAGACCAAGGCAATTCCTTCTTGAGGAGCACTGCAGAGCTCACCATCCTCATCTCCTACACAGCAACGCTCAGGAGCCGTAAGAGATAGGATGTCGAGGGCTTGCAAGGGCTTGCAAGGGCTTGCAGTGCTTTGGAACACCCACTGGTGTCCTACACAGGGACAGCAAGGATTCTTGCCCACAAGGTCCATCAGCTCAGAGGCAGTTGGGCACTCTGGCAAGTCCGCCAGATAGCTCCAGCTCAAGGGAGGATAGGGCTTGGGCAGCTCCTGGGAAGCATGAGCAGCCTGTGGGACAAGGAGCCAGGTCTGGCTCACATGCTCAGGGAACAGCCCATGGCCAGCACTGGGCTCAGCAAGGAACTTTTTCCCCCGGGGCACATTGGCACTGATCCCCGGCAGTTTTTTGCCTTCCTCTGCAGTTCTCAGCACCGCCCCTTGCCACCATTTCTTTGGGCCATTTGGCCTGGGAGCCGGCTGCTCATGCTCCACCATGCTGGCAGCCGCAGCTGCCACTTCTCAGCTCTCCCTGCAGCTAACACAAGCGCCTGGCAGGGACCAGAGCACTTCTCATGAATCCCTGCCCAAGAAGCACAGCAGCCAAACAAGTTGTGGAAGGCAAAAAGTCTGCTCGTCATCGCTACATGTCACGCTTTGGAAGAGATGCCACGGTACCACTCACCTCTTCTTCCTCTTCTTCTTCTTCTTCTTCTTCTTCTTCTTCTTCTTCTTCTTCCTCCTCTTTTGTGCATGGTCAGTCCCACAACTCCTTGTCAAGGTTCTCCCTCTGCAGGAACCGCGGACAGCTTGGCCTCTATTCCTGCTGCTGCTCTCTGCAGATCTGGGACTTGCCTTTGCCAGCCTGCAAGGGATCTTTTCTCAGGCTAAACTGAAGAATGCCTCAGCCTACTCCTGGCTACACTTGGGCTTGAGCTAATGCTTGTGAGCCTGGGTTCTGAAACAGAGTCACAAAGGGAAAAAAAATGATACGAAGAAACATAACATGAATTAACATAAAATCAAGAAAACTAATAAATTAACAAGAAAATAAAATAAAATTCATTGTGTTATGTGTCCTTGAAATTGATTTTGGAACTGAAACCCCTCTGTCCTTTCAGGCAAACAGTCTCTTAGATATTGGACTGGCGGACAGGAGAGAAGGGAGGAGAGGAGAGGAGAGGAGAGGAGAGGAGAGGAGAGGAGAGGAGAGGAGAGGAGAGGAGAGGAGAGCAGTTCTGCTCTGTCAGGCCTGCAGTTCTGCGTGACAAGCCCTGAGCGAGCCCTGAGGCCTCCATACATGATACTACAGGCAGTATTGCTACTGGAAGGAAGGCTGCACTGGCAACAAATCCACACTGTCTTTTTGCAAAAAAGGGACTCTATTAGGTTGCTTACTCCCCTATTTTGTAGCTACAGGGACTGATTTGGAGCCAGCACCCCAAAGGCTTCCTCCAAAGGGCTGCACATATGCGGCTGTGTCAGCCCCATGTCACAATGCCAGCACCCGGCAACGCAGTGGTCACCAGGCCCCACGCAGGATCCAGAGGAGCAGCCTCCCGTGTCCACTGCCAGAGCTGGCCCGGGGGCAGCCCCAGCACATCTAACAGGAAGCACTTGAGGAGCTGCTGGAATCACAGGCCAGGGGCTGAGGGAAGAAAACCTTGCATGAGGCTGCTGGAGGTTCTCCGCTGCAAGACAAGCTGCTGGCAGGGCCACCTTCCAAGCTCGGCTCATGGATGCAAATCCTTTTCAACTGGATAGCAGTGGCAAGACCAAGGCAATTCCTTCTTGAGGAGCACTGCACAGCTCACCATCCTCATCTCCTACACAGCAACGCTCAGGAGCCGTAAGAAATAGGATGTCGAGGGCTTGCAAGGGCTTGCAAGGGCTTGCAGTGCTTTGGAACACCCACTGGGGTCCTACACAGGGACAGCAAGTATTCTTGCCCACAAGGTCCATCAGCTCAGAGGCAGTTGGGCACTCTGGCAAGTCCGCCAGATAGCTCCAGCTCAAGGGAGGATAGGGCTTGGGCAGCTCCTGGGAAGCATGAGCAGCCTGTGGGACAAGGAGCCAGGTCTGGCTCACATGCTCAGGGAACAGCCCATGGCCAGCACTGGGCTCAGCAAGGAACTTTTTCCCCCGGGGCACATTGGCACTGGTCCCCGGCGGTTTTTTGCCCTCCTCTGCAGTTCTCAGCACCGCCCCTTGCCACCATTTCTTTGGGCCATTTGGCCTGGGAGCCGGCTGCTCATGCTCCACCATGCTGGCAGCCGCAGCTGCCACTTCTCAGCTCTCCCTGCAGCTAACACAAGCGCCTGGCAGGGACCAGAGCGCTTCTCATGCATCCCTGCCCAAGAAGCACAGCAGCCAAACAAGTTGTGGAAGGCAAAACGTCTGCTCGTCATCGCTACATGTCACGCTTTGGAAGAGATGCCACGGTACCACTCACCTCTTCTTCCTCTTCTTCCTCTTCTTCTTCTTCTTCTTCTTCTTCTTCTTCCTGTTCTTCCTCCTCTTTTGTGCATGGTCAGTCCCACAACTCCTTGTCAAGGTTCTCCCTCTGCAGGAACCGCGCACAGCTTGGCCTCTATTCCTGCTGCTGCTCTCTGCAGATCTGGGACTTGCCTTTGCCAGCCTGCAAGGGATCTTTTCTCAGGCTAAACTGAAGAATGCCTCAGCCTACTCCTGGCTACACTTGGGCTTGAGCTAATGCTTGTGAGCCTGGGTTCTGAAACAGAGTCACAAAGGGAAAAAAAATGACATGAAATAACATAACATGAATTAACATAAAATCAAGAAAATTAATAAATTAACAACAAAATAAAATCAAATTCATTGTGTTATGTGTCCTTGACATTGATTTTGGAACTGAAAACCCTCTGTCCTTTCAGGCAAACAGTCTCTTAGATATTGGACTGGTGCACAGGAGAGGAGAGGAGAGGAGAGGAGAGGAGAGGAGAGGAGAGGAGAGGAGAGGAGAGCAGTTCTGCTCTGTCAGGCCTGCAGTTCTGCGTGACAAGCCCTGAGCGAGCCCTGAGGCCTCCATACATGATACTACAGGCAGTATTGCTACTGGAAGTAAGGCTGCACTGGCAACAAATCCACACTGTCTTTTTGCAAAAAAGGGACTCTATTAGGTTGCTTACTCCCCTATTTTGTAGCTACAGGGACTGATTTGGAGCCAGCACCCCAAAGGCTTCCTCCAAAGGGCTGCACATATGCGGCTGTGTCACCCCCATGTCACAATGCCAGCACCCGGCAACGCAGTGGTCACCAGGCCCCACGCAGGATCCAGAGGAGCAGCCTCCCGTGTCCACTGCCAGAGCTGGCCCGGGGGCAGCCCCAGCACATCTGACAGGAAGCACTTGAGGAGCTGCTGGAATCACAGGCCAGGGGCTGAGGGAAGAAAACCTTGCATGAGGCTGCTGGAGGTTCTCCGCTGCAAGACAATCTGCTGGCAGGGCCACCTTCCAAGCTCGGCTCATGGATGCAAATCCTTTTCAACTGGATAGCAGTGGCAAGACCAAGGCAATTCCTTCTTGAGGAGCACTGCAGAGCTCACCATCCTCATCTCCTACACAGCAACGCTCAGGAGCCGTAAGAGATAGGATGTCGAGGGCTTGCAAGGGCTTGCAAGGGCTTGCAGTGCTTTGGAACACCCACTGGTGTCCTACACAGGGACAGCAAGGATTCTTGCCCACAAGGTCCATCAGCTCAGAGGCAGTTGGGCACTCTGGCAAGTCCGCCAGATAGCTCCAGCTCAAGGGAGGATAGGGCTTGGGCAGCTCCTGGGAAGCATGAGCAGCCTGTGGGACAAGGAGCCAGGTCTGGCTCACATGCTCAGGGAACAGCCCATGGCCAGCACTGGGCTCAGCAAGGAACTTTTTCCCCCGGGGCACATTGGCACTGGTCCCCGGCAGTTTTTTGCCTTCCTCTGCACTTCTCAGCACCGCCCCTTGCCACCATTTCTTTGGGCCATTTGGCCTGGGAGCCGGCTGCTCATGCTCCACCATGCTGGCAGCCGCAGCTGCCACTTCTCAGCTCTCCCTGCAGCTAACACAAGCGCCTGGCAGGGACCAGAGCGCTTCTCATGCATCCCTGGCCAAGAAGCACAGCAGCCAAACAAGTTGTGCAAGGCAAAAAGTCTGCTCGTCATCGCTACATGTCACGCTTTGGAAGAGATGCCACGGTACCACTCACCTCTTCTTCCTCTTCTTCCTCTTCTTCTTCTTCTTCTTCTTCTTCTTCTTCCTGTTCTTCCTCCTCTTTTGTGCATGGTCAGTCCCACAACTCCTTGTCAAGGTTCTCCCTTTGCAGGAACCGCGCACAGCTTGGCCTCTATTCCTGCTGCTGCTCTCTGCAGCTCTGGGACTTGCCTTTGCCAGCCTGCAAGGGATCTTTTCTCAGGCTAAACTGAAGAATGTCTCAGCCTACTCCTGGCTACACTTGGGCTTGAGCTAATGCTTGTGAGCCTGGGTTCTGAAACAGAGTCACAAAGGGAAAAAAAATGACACGAAGAAACATCACATGAATTAACATCAAATCAAGAAAATTAATAAATTAACAACAAAATAAAATAAAATTAATTGTGTTATGTGTCCTTGAAATTGATTTTGGAACTGAAACCCCTCTGTCCTTTCAGGCAAACAGTCTCTTAGATATTGGACTGGCGCACAGGAGAGGAGAGGAGAGGAGAGGAGAGGAGAGGAGAGGAGAGGAGAGGAGAGGAGAGCAGTTCTGCTCTGTCAGGCCTGCAGTTCTGCGTGACAAGCCCTGAGCGAGCCCTGAGGCCTCCATACATGATACTACAGGCAGTATTGCTACTGGAAGTAAGGCTGCACTGGCAACAAATCCACACTGTCTTTTTGCAAAAAAGGGACTCTATTAGGTTGCTTACTCCCCTATTTTGTAGCTACAGGGACTGATTTGGAGCCAGCACCCCAAAGGCTTCCTCCAAAGGGCTGCACATATGCGGCTGTGTCAGCCCCATGTCACAATGCCAGCACCCGGCAACGCAGTGGTCACGAGGCCCCACGCAGGATCCAGAGGAGCAGCCTCCTGTGTCCACTGCCAGAGCTGGCCCGGGGGCAGCCCCAGCACATCTGACAGGAAGCACTTGAGGAGCTGCTGGAATCACAGGCCAGGGGCTGAGGGAAGAAAACCTTGCATGAGGCTGCTGGAGGTTCTCCGCTGCAAGACAATCTGCTGGCAGGGCCACCTTCCAAGCTCGGCTCATGGATGCAAATCCTTTTCAACTGGATAGCAGTGGCAAGACCAAGGCAATTCCTTCTTGAGGAGCACTGCAGAGCTCACCATCCTCATCTCCTACAGAGCAACGCTCAGGAGCCGTAAGAGATAGGATATCGAGGGCTTGCAAGGGCTTGCAAGGGCTTGCAGTGCTTTGCAACACCCACTGGTGTCCTACACAGGGACAACAAGGATTCTTGCCCACAAGATCTATCAGCTCAGAGGCAGTTGGGCACTCTGGCAAGTCCGCCAGATAGCTCCAGCTCAAGGGAGGATAGGGCTTGGGCAGCTCCTGGGAAGCATGAGCAGCCTGTGGGACAAGGAGCCAGGTCTGGCTCACATGCTCAGGGAACAGCCCATGGCCAGCACTGGGCTCAGCAAGGAACTTTTTCCCCCGGGGCACATTGGCACTGGTCCCCGGCGGTTTTTTGCCTTCCTCTGCAGTTCTCAGCACCGCCCCTTGCCACCATTTCTTTGGGCCATTTGGCCTGGGAGCCAGCTGCTCATGCTCCACCATGCTGGCAGCCGCAGCTGCCACTTCTCAGCTCTCCCTGCAGCTAACACAAGCGCCTGGCAGGGACCAGAGCGCTTCTCATGCATCCCTGCCCAAGAAGCACAGCAGCCAAACAAGTTGTGGAAGGCAAAAAGTCTGCTCGTCATCGCTACATGTCACGCTTTGGAAGAGATGCCACGGTACCACTCACCTCTTCTTCCTCTTCTTCCTCTTCTTCCTCTTCTTCTTCTTCTTCTTCTTCTTCTTCTTCTTCCTCCTCTTTTGTGCATGGTCAGTCCCACAACTCCTTGTCAAGGTTCTCCCTCTGCAGGAACCGCGGACAGCTTGGCCTCTATTCCTGCTGCTGCTCTCTGCAGCTCTGGGACTTGCCTTTGCCAGCCTGCAAGGGATCTTTTCTCAGGCTAAACTGAAGAATGCCTCAGCCTACTCCTGGCTACACTTGGGCTTGAGCTAATGCTTGTGAGCCTGGGTTCTGAAACAGAGTCACAAAGGGAAAAAAAATGACACGAAGAAACATAACATGAATTAACATAAAATCAAGAAAATTAATAAATTAACAACAAAATAAAATAAAATTCATTGTGTTATGTGTCCTTGAAATTGATTTTGGAACTGAAACCCCTCTGTCCTTTCAGGCAAACAGTCTCTTAGATATTGGACTGGTGCACAGGAGAGGAGAGGAGAGGAGAGGAGAGGAGAGGAGAGGAGAGGAGAGGAGAGCAGTTCTGCTCTGTCAGGCCTGCAGTTCTGCATGACAAGCCCTGAGCGAGCCCTGAGGCCTCCATACATGATACTACAGGCAGTATTGCTACTGGAAGTAAGGCTGCACTGGCAACAAATCCACACTGTCTTTTTGCAAAAAAGGGACTCTATTAGGTTGCTTACTCCCCTATTTTGTAGCTACAGGGACTGATTTGGAGCCAGCACCCCAAAGGCTTCCTCCAAAGGGCTGCACATATGCGGCTGTGTCACCCCCATGTCACAATGCCAGCACCCGGCAACGCAGTGGTCACCAGGCCCCACGCAGGATCCAGAGGAGCAGCCTCCCGTGTCCACTGCCAGAGCTGGCCCGGGGGCAGCCCCAGCACATCTGACAGGAAGCACTTGAGGAGCTGCTGGAATCACAGGCCAGGGGCTGAGGGAAGAAAACCTTGCATGAGGCTGCTGGAGGTTCTCCGCTGCAAGACAATGTGCTGGCAGGGCCACCTTCCAAGCTCGGCTCATGGATGCAAATCCTTTTCAACTGGATAGCAGTGGCAAGACCACGGCAATTCCTTCTTGAGGAGCACTGCAGAGCTCAGCATCCTCATCTCCTACAGAGCAACGCTCAGGAGCCGTAAGAGATAGGATGTCGAGGGCTTGCAAGGGCTTGCAAGGGCTTGCAGTGCTTTGCAACACCCACTGGTGTCCTCCACAGGGACAGCAAGGATTCTTGCCCACAAGGTCTATCAGCTCAGAGGCAGTTGGGCACTCTGGCAAGTCCGCCAGATAGCTCCAGCTCAAGGGAGGATAGGGCTTGGGCAGCTCCTGGAAAGCATGAGCAGCCTGTGGGACAAGGAGCCAGGTCTGGCTCACATGCTCAGGGAACAGCCCATGGCCAGCACTGGGCTCAGCAAGGAACTTTTTCCCCCGGGGCACATTGGCACTGGTCCCCGGCGGTTTTTTGCCTTCCTCTGCAGTTCTCAGCACCGCCCCTTGCCACCATTTCTTTGGGCCATTTGGCCTGGGAGCCAGCTGCTCATGCTCCACCATGCTGGCAGCCGCAGCTGCCACTTCTCAGCTCTCCCTGCAGCTAACACAAGCGCCTGGCAGGGACCAGAGCGCTTCTCATGCATCCCTGCCCAAGAAGCACAGCAGCCAAACAAGTTGTGCAAGGCAAAAAGTCTGCTCGTCATCGCTACATGTCACGCTTTGGAAGAGATGCCACGGTACCACTCGCCTCTTCTTCCTCTTCTTCCTCTTCTTCCTCTTCTTCTTCTTCTTCTTCTTCTTCTTCTTCCTCCTCTTTTGTGCATGGTCAGTCCCACAACTCCTTGTCAAGGTTCTCCCACTGCAGGAACCGCGCACAGCTTGGCCTCTATTCCTGCTGCTGCTCTCTGCAGCTCTGCGACTTGCCTTTGCCAGCCTGCAAGGGATCTTTTCTCAGGCTAAACTGAAGAATGCCTCAGCCTACTCCTGGCTACACTTGGGCTTGAGCTAATGCTTGTGAGCCTGGCTTCTGAAACAGAGTCACAAAGGGAAAAAAAATGACACGAAGAAACATAACATGAATTAACATAAAATCAAGAAAACTAATAAATTAACAACAAAATAAAATCAAATTAATTGTGTTATGTGTCCTTGAAAATGATTTTGGAACTGAAACCCCTCTGTCCTTTCAGGCAAACAGTCTCTTAGATATTGGACTGGCGGACAGGAGAGAAGAGGAGAGGAGAGGAGAGGAGAGGAGAGGAGAGGAGAGGAGAGGAGAGGAGAGGAGAGGAGAGGAGAGGAGAGGAGAGGAGAGGAGAGGAGAGGAGAGGAGAGCAGTTCTGCTCTGTCAGGCCTGCAGTTCTGCGTGACAAGCCCTGAGCGAGCCCTGAGGCCTCCATACATGATACTACAGGCAGTATTGCTACTGGAAGTAAGGCTGCACTGGCAACAAATCCACACTGTCTTTTTGCAAAAAAGGGACTCTATTAGGTTGCTTACTCCCCTATTTTGTAGCTACAGGGACTGATTTGGAGCCAGCACCCCAAAGGCTTCCTCCAAAGGGCTGCACATATGTGGCTGTGTCAGCCCCATGTCACAATGCCAGCACCCGGCAACGCAGTGGTCACCAGGCCCCACGCAGGATCCAGAGGAGCAGCCTCCCGTGTCCACTGCCAGAGCTGGCCCGGGGGCAGCCCCAGCACATCTGACAGGAAGCACTTGAGGAGCTGCTGGAATCACAGGCCAGGGGCTGAGGGAAGAAAACCTTGCATGAGGCTGCTGGAGGTTCTCCGCTGCAAGACAATGTGCTGGCAGGGCCACCTTCCAAGCTCGGCTCATGGATGCAAATCCTTTTCAACTGGATAGCAGTGGCAAGACCACGGCAATTCCTTCTTGAGGAGCACTGCAGAGCTCAGCATCCTCATCTCCTACAGAGCAACGCTCAGGAGCCGTAAGAGATAGGATGTCGAGGGCTTGCAAGGGCTTGCAAGGCCTTGCAGTGCTTTGGAACACCCACTGGTGTCCTCCACAGGGACAGCAAGGATTCTTGCCCACAAGGTCTAGCAGCTCAGAGGCACTTGGGCACTCTGGCAAGTCCACGACATAGCTCCAGCTCAAGGGAGGATAGGGCTTGGGCAGCTCCTGGGAAGCATGAGCAGCCTGTGGGACAAGGAGCCAGGTCTGGCTCACATGCTCAGGGAACAGCCCATGGCCAGCACTGGGCTCAGCAAGGAACTTTTTCCCCCGGGGCACATTGGCACTGGTCCCCGGCGGTTTTTTGCCTTCCTCTGCAGTTCCCAGCACCGCCCCTTGCCACCATTTTTTTCGGCCATTTGGCCTGGGAGCTGGCTGCTCATGCTCCACCATGCTGGCAGCCGCAGCTGCCGCTTCTCAGCTCTCCCTGCAGCTAACACAAGCGCCTGGCAGGGACCAGAGCGCTTCTCATGCATCCCTGCCCAAGAAGCACAGCAGCCAAACAAGTTGTGGAAGGCAAAAAGTCTGCTCGTCATCGCTACATGTCACGCTTTGGAAGAGATGCCACGGTACCACTCACCTCTTCTTCCTCTTCTTCCTCTTCTTCCTCTTCTTCTTCTTCTTCTTCTTCTTCTTCTTCTTCTTCCTCCTCCTCTTTTGTGCATGGTCAGTCCCACAACTCCTTGTCAAGGTTCTCCCTCTGCAGGAACCACGGACAGCTTGGCCTCTATTCCTGCTGCTGCTCTCTGCAGCTCTGGGACTTGCCTTTGCCAGCCTGCAAGGGATCTTTTCTCAGGCTAAACTGAAGAATGCCTCAGCCTACTCCTGGCTACACTTGGGCTTGAGCTAATGCTTGTGAGCCTGGCTTCTGAAACAGAGTCACAAAGGGAAAAAAAATGACATGAAATAACATAACATGAAATAACATCAAATCAAGAAAACTAATAAATTAACAAGAAAATAAAATAAAATTCATTGTGTTATGTGTCCTTGAAATTGATTTTGGAACTGAAACCCCTCTGTCCTTTCAGGCAAACAGTCTCTTAGATATTGGACTGGCGGACAGGAGAGAAGGGAGGAGAGGAGAGGAGAGGAGAGGAGAGGAGAGGAGAGGAGAGGAGAGGAGAGGAGAGGAGAGGAGAGCAGTTCTGCTCTGTCAGGCCTGCAGTTCTGCGTGACAAGCCCTGAGCGAGCCCTGAGGCCTCCATACATGATACTACAGGCAGTATTGCTACTGGAAGTAAGGCTGCACTGGCAACAAATCCACACTGTCTTTTTGCAAAAAAGGGACTCTATTAGGTTGCTTACTCCCCTATTTTGTAGCTACAGGGACTGATTTGGAGCCAGCACCCCAAAGGCTTCCTCCAAAGGGCTGCACATATGCGGCTGTGTCACCCCCATGTCACAATGCCAGCACCCGGCAACGCAGTGGTCACCAGGCCCCACGCAGGATCCAGAGGAGCAGCCTCCCGTGTCCACTGCCAGAGCTGGCCCGGGGGCAGCCCCAGCACATCTGACAGGAAGCACTTGAGGAGCTGCTGGAATCACAGGCCAGGGGCTGAGGGAAGAAAACCTTGCATGAGGCTGCTGGAGGTTCTCCGCTGCAAGACAATCTGCTGGCAGGGCCACCTTCCAAGCTCGGCTCATGGATGCAAATCCTTTTCAACTGCATAGCAGTGGCAAGACCAAGGCAATTCCTTCTTGAGGAGCACTGCAGAGCTCACCATCCTCATCTCCTACACAGCAACGCTCAGGAGCCGTAAGAGATAGGATGTCGAGGGCTTGCAAGGGCTTGCAAGGGCTTGCAGTGCTTTGGAACACCCACTGGTGTCCTACACAGGGACAGCAAGGATTCTTGCCCACAAGGTCCATCAGCTCAGAGGCAGTTGGGCACTCTGGCAAGTCCGCCAGATAGCTCCAGCTCAAGGGAGGATAGGGCTTGGGCAGCTCCTGGGAAGCATGAGCAGCCTGTGGGACAAGGAGCCAGGTCTGGCTCACATGCTCAGGGAACAGCCCATGGCCAGCACTGGGCTCAGCAAGGAACTTTTTCCCCCGGGGCACATTGGCACTGGTCCCCGGCAGTTTTTTGCCTTCCTCTGCATTTCTCAGCACCGCCCCTTGCCACCATTTCTTTGGGCCATTTGGCCTGGGAGCCGGCTGCTCATGCTCCACCATGCTGGCAGCCGCAGCTGCCACTTCTCAGCTCTCCCTGCAGCTAACACAAGCGCCTGGCAGGGACCAGAGCGCTTCTCATGCATCCCTGGCCAAGAAGCACAGCAGCCAAACAAGTTGTGCAAGGCAAAAAGTCTGCTCGTCATCGCTACATGTCACGCTTTGGAAGAGATGCCACGGTACCACTCACCTCTTCTTCCTCTTCTTCCTCTTCTTCTTCTTCTTCTTCTTCTTCTTCTTCCTGTTCTTCCTCCTCTTTTGTGCATGGTCAGTCCCACAACTCCTTGTCAAGGTTCTCCCTTTGCAGGAACCGCGCACAGCTTGGCCTCTATTCCTGCTGCTGCTCTCTGCAGCTCTGGGACTTGCCTTTGCCAGCCTGCAAGGGATCTTTTCTCAGGCTAAACTGAAGAATGTCTCAGCCTACTCCTGGCTACACTTGGGCTTGAGCTAATGCTTGTGAGCCTGGGTTCTGAAACAGAGTCACAAAGGGAAAAAAAATGACACGAAGAAACATAACATGAATTAACATCAAATCAAGAAAATTAATAAATTAACAACAAAATAAAATAAAATTCATTGTGTTATGTGTCCTTGAAATTGATTTTGGAACTGAAACCCCTCTGTCCTTTCAGGCAAACAGTCTCTTAGATATTGGACTGGCGCACAGGAGAGGAGATGAGAGGAGAGGAGAGGAGAGGAGAGGAGAGGAGAGGAGAGGAGAGGAGAGCAGTTCTGCTCTGTCAGGCCTGCAGTTCTGCGTGACAAGCCCTGAGCGAGCCCTGAGGCCTCCATACATGATACTACAGGCAGTATTGCTACTGGAAGTAAGGCTGCACTGGCAACAAATCCACACTGTCTTTTTGCAAAAAAGGGACTCTATTAGGTTGCTTACTCCCCTATTTTGTAGCTACAGGGACTGATTTGGAGCCAGCACCCCAAAGGCTTCCTCCAAAGGGCTGCACATATGTGGCTGTGTCAGCCCCATGTCACAATGCCAGCACCCGGCAACGCAGTGGTCACCAGGCCCCACGCAGGATCCAGAGGAGCAGCCTCCCGTGTCCACTGCCAGAGCTGGCCCGGGGGCAGCCCCAGCACATCTGACAGGAAGCACTTGAGGAGCTGCTGGAATCACAGGCCAGGGGCTGAGGGAAGAAAACCTTGCATGAGGCTGCTGGAGGTTCTCCGCTGCAAGACAATCTGCTGGCAGGGCCACCTTCCAAGCTCGGCTCATGGATGCAAATCCTTTTCAACTGGATAGCAGTGGCAAGACCAAGGCAATTCCTTCTTGAGGAGCACTGCACAGCTCACCATCCTCATCTCCTACACAGCAACGCTCAGGAGCCGTAAGAGATAGGATGTCGAGGGCTTGCAAGGGCTTGCAAGGCCTTGCAGTGCTTTGGAACACCCACTGGTGTCCTACACAGGGACAGCAAGGATTCTTGCCCACAAGGTCTAGCAGCTCAGAGGCACTTGGGCACTCTGGCAAGTCCGCGACATAGCTCCAGCTCAAGGGAGGATAGGGCTTGGGCAGCTCCTGGGAAGCATGAGCAGCCTGTGGGACAAGGAGCCAGGTCTGGCTCACATGCTCAGGGAACAGCCCATGGCCAGCACTGGGCTCAGCAAGGAACTTTTTCCCCCGGGGCACATTGGCACTGGTCCCCGGCGGTTTTTTGCCTTCCTCTGCAGTTCCCAGCACCGCCCCTTGCCACCATTTTTTTGGGCCATTTGGCCTGGGAGCTGGCTGCTCATGCTCCACCATGCTGGCAGCCGCAGCTGCCGCTTCTCAGCTCTCCCTGCAGGTAACACAAGCGCCTGGCAGGGACCAGAGCGCTTCTCATGCATCCCTGGCCAAGAAGCACAGCAGCCAAACAAGTTGTGGAAGGCAAAAAGTCTGCTCGTCATCGCTACATGTCACGCTTTGGAAGAGATGCCACGGTACCACTCACCTCTTCTTCCTCTTCTTCCTCTTCTTCCTCTTCTTCTTCTTCTTCTACTTCTTCTTCTTCTTCTTCCTCCTCCTCTTTTGTGCATGGTCAGTCCCACAACTCCTTGTCAAGGTTCTCCCTCTGCAGGAACCACGGACAGCTTGGCCTCTATTCCTGCTGCTGCTCTCTGCAGCTCTGGGACTTGCCTTTGCCAGCCTGCAAGGGATCTTTTCTCAGGCTAAACTGAAGAATGCCTCAGCCTACTCCTGGCTACACTTGGGCTTGAGCTAATGCTTGTGAGCCTGGCTTCTGAAACAGAGTCACAAAGGGAAAAAAAATGACATGAAATAACATAACATGAAATAACATCAAATCAAGAAAACTAATAAATTAACAAGAAAATAAAATAAAATTCATTGTGTTATGTGTCCTTGAAATTGATTTTGGAACTGAAACCCCTCTGTCCTTTCAGGCAAACAGTCTCTTAGATATTGGACTGGCGGACAGGAGAGAAGGGAGGAGAGGAGAGGAGAGGAGAGGAGAGGAGAGGAGAGGAGAGGAGAGGAGAGGAGAGGAGAGCAGTTCTGCTCTGTCAGGCCTGCAGTTCTGCGTGACAAGCCCTGAGCGAGCCCTGAGGCCTCCATACATGATACTACAGGCAGTATTGCTACTGGAAGTAAGGCTGCACTGGCAACAAATCCACACTGTCTTTTTGCAAAAAAGGGACTCTATTAGGTTGCTTACTCCCCTATTTTGTAGCTACAGGGACTGATTTGGAGCCAGCACCCCAAAGGCTTCCTCCAAAGGGCTGCACATATGCGGCTGTGTCACCCCCATGTCACAATGCCAGCACCCGGCAACGCAGTGGTCACCAGGCCCCACGCAGGATCCAGAGGAGCAGCCTCCCGTGTCCACTGCCAGAGCTGGCCCGGGGGCAGCCCCAGCACATCTCACAGGAAGCACTTGAGGAGCTGCTGGAATCACAGGCCAGGGGCTGAGGGAAGAAAACCTTGCATGAGGCTGCTGGAGGTTCTCCGCTGCAAGACAATCTGCTGGCAGGGCCACCTTCCAAGCTCGGCTCATGGATGCAAATCCTTTTCAACTGGATAGCAGTGGCAAGACCAAGGCAATTCCTTCTTGAGGAGCACTGCAGAGCTCACCATCCTCATCTCCTACACAGCAACGCTCAGGAGCCGTAAGAGATAGGATGTCGAGGGCTTGCAAGGGCTTGCAAGGGCTTGCAGTGCTTTGGAACACCCACTGGTGTCCTACACAGGGACAGCAAGGATTCTTGCCCACAAGGTCCATCAGCTCAGAGGCAGTTGGGCACTCTGGCAAGTCCGCCAGATAGCTCCAGCTCAAGGGAGGATAGGGCTTGGGCAGCTCCTGGGAAGCATGAGCAGCCTGTGGGACAAGGAGCCAGGTCTGGCTCACATGCTCAGGGAACAGCCCATGGCCAGCACTGGGCTCAGCAAGGAACTTTTTCCCCCGGGGCACATTGGCACTGGTCCCCGGCAGTTTTTTGCCTTCCTCTGCACTTCTCAGCACCGCCCCTTGCCACCATTTCTTTGGGCCATTTGGCCTGGGAGCCGGCTGCTCATGCTCCACCATGCTGGCAGCCGCAGCTGCCACTTCTCAGCTCTCCCTGCAGCTAACACAAGCGCCTGGCAGGGACCAGAGCGCTTCTCATGCATCCCTGGCCAAGAAGCACAGCAGCCAAACAAGTTGTGCAAGGCAAAAAGTCTGCTCGTCATCGCTACATGTCACGCTTTGGAAGAGATGCCACGGTACCACTCACCTCTTCTTCCTCTTCTTCCTCTTCTTCTTCTTCTTCTTCTTCTTCTTCTTCCTGTTCTTCCTCCTCTTTTGTGCATGGTCAGTCCCACAACTCCTTGTCAAGGTTCTCCCTTTGCAGGAACCGCGCACAGCTTGGCCTCTATTCCTGCTGCTGCTCTCTGCAGCTCTGGGACTTGCCTTTGCCAGCCTGCAAGGGATCTTTTCTCAGGCTAAACTGAAGAATGTCTCAGCCTACTCCTGGCTACACTTGGGCTTGAGCTAATGCTTGTGAGCCTGGGTTCTGAAACAGAGTCACAAAGGGAAAAAAAATGACACGAAGAAACATAACATGAATTAACATCAAATTAAGAAAATTAATAAATTAACAACAAAATAAAATAAAATTCATTGTGTTATGTGTCCTTGAAATTGATTTTGGAACTGAAACCCCTCTGTCCTTTCAGGCAAACAGTCTCTTAGATATTGGACTGGCGCACAGGAGAGGAGATGAGAGGAGAGGAGAGGAGAGGAGAGGAGAGGAGAGGAGAGGAGAGGAGAGGAGAGCAGTTCTGCTCTGTCAGGCCTGCAGTTCTGCGTGACAAGCCCTGAGCGAGCCCTGAGGCCTCCATACATGATACTACAGGCAGTATTGCTACCGGAAGTAAGGCTGCACTGGCAACAAATCCACACTGTCTTTTTGCAAAAAAGGGACTCTATTAGGTTGCTTACTCCCCTATTTTGTAGCTACAGGGACTGATTTGGAGCCAGCACCCCAAAGGCTTCCTCCAAAGGGCTGCACATATGCGGCTGTGTCAGCCCCATGTCACAATGCCAGCACCCGGCAACGCAGTGGTCACGAGGCCCCACGCAGGATCCAGAGGAGCAGCCTCCTGTGTCCACTGCCAGAGCTGGCCCGGGGGCAGCCCCAGCACATCTGACAGGAAGCACTTGAGGAGCTGCTGGAATCACAGGCCAGGGGATGAGGGAAGAAAACCTTGCATGAGGCTGCTGGAGGTTCTCCGCTGCAAGACAATCTGCTGGCAGGGCCACCTTCCAAGCTCGGCTCATGGATGCAAATCCTTTTCAACTGGATAGCAGTGGCAAGACCAAGGCAAATCCTTCTTGAGGAGCACTGCAGAGCTCACCATCCTCATCTCCTACAGAGCAACGCTCAGGAGCCATAAGAGATAGGATATCGAGGGCTTGCAAGGGCTTGCAAGGGCTTGCAGTGCTTCGCAACACCCACTGGTGTCCTACACAGGGACAACAAGGATTCTTGCCCACAAGATCTATCAGCTCAGAGGCAGTTGGGCACTCTGGCAAGTCCGCCAGATAGCTCCAGCTCAAGGGAGGATAGGGCTTGGGCAGCTCCTGGGAAGCATGAGCAGCCTGTGGGACAAGGAGCCAGGTCTGGCTCACATGCTCAGGGAACAGCCCATGGCCAGCACTGGGCTCAGCAAGGAACTTTTTCCCCCGGGGCACATTGGCACTGGTCCCCGGCGGTTTTTTGCCTTCCTCTGCAGTTCTCAGCACCGCCCCTTGCCACCATTTCTTTGGGCCATTTGGCCTGGGAGCCAGCTGCTCATGCTCCACCATGCTGGCAGCCGCAGCTGCCACTTCTCAGCTCTCCCTGCAGCTAACACAAGCGCCTGGCAGGGACCAGAGCGCTTCTCATGCATCCCTGCCCAAGAAGCACAGCAGCCAAACAAGTTGTGGAAGGCAAAAAGTCTGCTCGTCATCGCTACATGTCACGCTTTGGAAGAGATGCCACGGTACCACTCACCTCTTCTTCCTCTTCTTCCTCTTCTTCTTCTTCTTCTTCTTCTTCTTCTTCTTCTTCCTCCTCTTTTGTGCATGGTCAGTCCCACAACTCCTTGTCAAGGTTCTCCCTCTGCAGGAACCGCGGACAGCTTGGCCTCTATTCCTGCTGCTGCTCTCTGCAGCTCTGGGACTTGCCTTTGCCAGCCTGCAAGGGATCTTTTCTCAGGCTAAACTGAAGAATGCCTCAGCCTACTCCTGGCTACACTTGGGCTTGAGCTAATGCTTGTGAGCCTGGGTTCTGAAACAGAGTCACAAAGGGAAAAAAAATGACACGAAGAAACATAACAAGAATTAACATCAAATCAAGAAAATTAATAAATTAACAACAAAATAAAATAAAATTCATTGTGTTATGTGTCCTTGAAATTGATTTTGGAACTGAAACCCCTCTGTCCTTTCAGGCAAACAGTCTCTTAGGTATTGGACTGGTGCACAGGAGAGGAGAGGAGAGGAGAGGAGAGGAGAGGAGAGGAGAGGAGAGGAGAGGAGAGAAGAGGAGAGGAGAGGAGAGGAGAGGAGAGGAGAGGAGAGGAGAGCAGTTCTGCTCTGTCAGGCCTGCAGTTCTGCATGACAAGCCCTGAGCGAGCCCTGAGGCCTCCATACATGATACTACAGGCAGTATTGCTACTGGAAGTAAGGCTGCACTGGCAACAAATCCACACTGTCTTTTTGCAAAAAAGGGACTCTATTAGGTTGCTTACTCCCCTATTTTGTAGCTACAGGGACTGATTTGGAGCCAGCACCCCAAAGGCTTCCTCCAAAGGGCTGCACATATGCGGCTGTGTCACCCCCATGTCACAATGCCAGCACCCGGCAACGCAGTGGTCACCAGGCCCCACGCAGGATCCAGAGGAGCAGCCTCCCGTGTCCACTGCCAGAGCTGGCCCGGGGGCAGCCCCAGCACATCTGACAGGAAGCACTTGAGGAGCTGCTGGAATCACAGGCCAGGGGCTGAGGGAAGAAAACCTTGCATGAGGCTGCTGGAGGTTCTCGGCTGCAAGACAATGTGCTGGCAGGGCCACCTTCCAAGCTCGGCTCATGGATGCAAATCCTTTTCAACTGGATAGCAGTGGCAAGACCACGGCAATTCCTTCTTGAGGAGCACTGCAGAGCTCAGCATCCTCATCTCCTACAGAGCAACGCTCAGGAGCCGTAAGAGATAGGATGTCGAGGGCTTGCAAGGGCTTGCAAGGGCTTGCAGTGCTTTGCAACACCCACTGGTGTCCTCCACAGGGACAGCAAGGATTCTTGCCCACAAGCTCCATCAGCTCAGAGGCAGTTGGGCACTCTGGCAAGTCCGCCAGATAGCTCCAGCTCAAGGGAGGATAGGGCTTGGGCAGCTCCTGGAAAGCATGAGCAGCCTGTGGGACAAGGAGCCAGGTCTGGCTCACATGCTCAGGGAACAGCCCATGGCCAGCACTGGGCTCAGCAAGGAACTTTTTCCCCCGGGGCACATTGGCACTGGTCCCCGGCGGTTTTTTGCCTTCCTCTGCACTTCTCAGCACCGCCCCTTGCCACCATTTCTTTGGGCCATTTGGCCTGGGAGCCAGCTGCTCATGCTCCACCATGCTGGCAGCCGCAGCTGCCACTTCTCAGCTCTCCCTGCAGCTAACACAAGCGCCTGGCAGGGACCAGAGCGCTTCTCATGCATCCCTGCCCAAGAAGCACAGCAGCCAAACAAGTTGTGCAAGGCAAAAAGTCTGCTCGTCATCGCTACATGTCACGCTTTGGAAGAGATGCCACGGTACCACTCACCTCTTCTTCCTCTTCTTCCTCTTCTTCCTCTTCTTCTTCTTCTTCTTCTTCTTCTTCTTCCTCCTCTTTTGTGCGTGGTCAGTCCCACAACTCCTTGTCAAGGTTCTCCCTCTGCAGGAACCGCGGACAGCTTGGCCTCTATTCCTGCTGCTGCTCTCTGCAGCTCTGGGACTTGCCTTTGCCAGCCTGCAAGGGATCTTTTCTCAGGCTAAACTGAAGAATGCCTCAGCCTACTCCTGGCTACACTTGGGCTTGAGCTAATGCTTGTGAGCCTGGCTTCTGAAACAGAGTCACAAAGGGAAAAAAAATGACACGAAGAAACATAACATGAATTAACATAAAATCACAGAATCACAGAATCACACAGAATCACAGAATGTTAGGGATTGGAAGGGACCTCAAAAGATCATCTAGTCCAATCCCCCTGCCAGAGCAGGAAAACTTAGGTGAGGTTACACAGGAAGGCGTCCAGGCGGGTTTTGAATGTCTCCAGAGAAGGAGAATCCACAACCCCCCTGGGCAGCCTGTTCCAGTGTTCTGTCACCCTCACTGAGAAGAAGTTTCTTCTCACATTTAAGTGGAACCTCTTGTGTTCCAGCTTGAACCCATTACCCCTTGTCTTACTGTTGGTTGTCACCGAGAAGAGCCTAGCTCCATCCTCGTGACACCCACCCTTTATATATTTATAAACATTAATGAGGTCACCCCTCAGTCTCCTCTTCTCCAAGCTAAAGAGACCCAGCTCCCTCAGCCTTTCCTCATAAGGGAGATGCTCCACTCCCTTAATCATCTTTGTGGCCCTGCGCTGGACTCTCTCCAGCAGTTCCCTGTCCTTCTTGAACTGAGGGGCCCAGAACTGGACACAATATTCCAGATGAGGTCTCACCAGGGCAGAGTAGAGGGGAAGGAGAACCTCTCTGGACCTACTAACCACCCCCCTTCTAATACACCCCAGGATGCCATTGGCCTTCTTGGCCACAAGGGCACAGTGCTGGCTCATGGTCATCCTGCTGTCCACCAGGACCCCCAGGTCCCTTTCCCCTACACTGCTCTCTAATAGGTCATTCCCCAACCTGTACTGGAACCTGGGGTTGTTCCTGCCCAGATGCAAGACTCTACATTTCCCCTTGTTATATTTCATTAAATTTTTCCCCGCCCAACTCTCTAGCCTGTCCAGATCTCGCTGGATGGCAGCACAGCCTTCTGGCGTGTCAGCCACTCCTCCCAGCTTGGTGTCATCAGCAAACTTGCTGATAGTACACTCAATTCCCTCATCCAAGTCATTGATGAATATATTGAACAGTATTGGTCCCAGAACTGACCCTTGAGGCACTCCACTAGATACAGGCCTCCAACCAGACTCCGCCCCATTGATCACAACTCTCTGGCTTCTCTCCTTCAGCCAGTTTGCAGTCCACCTCACTACCCGATCATCCAGTCCACACTTCCTCAGTTTTGCCGTGAGGATGCTGTGGGAGACGGTGTCAAATGCTTTGCTGAAGTCAAGGTAGACCACATCCACTGCTCTGCCATCGTCAATCCACCTTGTTACGTCTTCATAAAAGGCTATGAGGTTGGTCAAACACGACTTCCCCTTGGTGAAGCCATGTTGACTGTCCCTGATGACCCTCTTATCCTTGATATGTCTTAAGATGGCACCAAGGATAAGGTGTTCCATCACTTTCCCAGGGATGGAGGTGAGGCTGACCGGTCTATAGTTGCCCGGGTCCTCCTTCTTGCCCTTTTTGAAGACCGGAGTGACATTTGCTTTCCTCCAGGAGGAAACACTTAAGGAGCTAATGCTTATAGAGCAAACCCTTAACCCAGAATGCTTAGAACCCTTATCCCACATTACAATTGCCTAGCTTTGCTTATCCTTGTGTATGAGAAGCAAAAGTTTATTGACTACTTTACATGCCTCGCAGGGAGGCAAAATCATGGATGCATCCTTGGTGCATCCTTGGGTGGATTAGATAACCAAAACTTGGACACAGGGCAGGAGATATGCCAACTCAGCAGTCTGAGTCCCAGCCAACTCATCACACCAGGCCAGAGGTGAACATGTACAGAGAAGATGACCCCGATCCATGATCACTGCACAGGCACAACCAGGAGGGGCCAAGGGTGGAGACTATGGAAATGAGTTCCCAGAACTCATTGTAATAAGAACCGCCTTCTCGGGGACAGGTTATGAATTTGTGTAGGCGTTCCTAGAACTTTCATGAATATGTAACTACTTTACAGTATTTAACTAAGCTCACAGTTACTGGAAATTTGCACACGTCTTTGTTGAAAATTATTTCCCCGTGTGTCCAGCGCTGAAATAAACATACCTGCTTTACAATCTTACAGGTTGTAAGGTCACTTTCCGGACGTCATTTGGCGAGCCAGCCAGGAGGGAGTTCTGCTTGGCTGCATGAACATCTGAGAACGGATGACTTTGGCGTGCCCCGAAGCTTTTCTTTCGGAAGACCTCCACTCCCAGCTGGTCACTGCAGGAGTAGACTGAGACCTCTGGCTTTACAGCGTGTAAGGTATGTTGCAATAAATTGCAATTGCATTTTAACGCAGGGAGCCAGTAAGTCGTAGTGGGATGCCTTACGTGTGGCCAAGGTTTCCGCAGTGGTGTACCCTGGAAATGGTGGGCATTTGCTGTCCGAGAGTTGTCTGCTAGCGATCCTGGGAGTGGATTGAGCAACCCTGAGATTCTGCATCCCGGTTTCGGGAGCCAGGACAGACCTCTGCTAATAATTTTAGCAAAGAGGAGAAGGGTAATGCAGAATCAGTTTTGCAGCTGCTGAGAAGCAATAGTCAGTTTGTAGCTGTGTGTTATTTCTTGTAAGTGCCCAGGCATTCCATGCATTCCATTCTAAGCAGTATCCGAGATAGCTATCTGTCGTAAAATTAGCCAGCTGTTGAAAGTGTCTGTGTGTCTGTGTGAGTGTGTGTGTGTGTGCTAATTACAGTAATTACTGTTTAAATGTATGGTGGTACACTTTAGCCTGTGATCTGTATAAAGTGGAAGACGAGCTTTAAACACCTCGATTTAAGTTATGTGGCAAGAGTTAAATTACAGTGTGCGCGGTGTAAGAAAGTATATGCAGATATGTTTTTCACCCTCTGAAACGGGGGACTTAATAACAAAATGGGAACCGGTTCCGTTAAAATATTAAAATACCATTTTCCTCCCCTTAGGATGCATCCTTACACATTAGAGTAATTGGGGCAATCCTGATAAAAGAAAGTTTGAAACAATATTGTATTCACTTGTGGCTTGAATGTGGGATTATAGCAACTAGTGGCAATTAATGTTGTTCTGCAGAACTTGGGAAAAATAGGATGAAGTACAGTACTGAAGTTAATTTGCTCTTATTGTTATCTAATAATTTTGAGACCAGAAAAGGGTTTAAGTTATTAAACTCTGATTCGTATTGAATTTATGTGCTAGTCGGAGATATGGAAAAAACAACAAACTAAATGTTATGATGGATGTGAGCTTGGGAGAGGTTGTATTTAAAAGTGGTTTAAAAGTGGCTAGAATATGAACTGAATTGGATCTAGGAAAATGGAAGGAATGGACTTAGGTTTAATATGCTGTTTTTCTGGCATTTGTAAGAAATTGCAAAAGGTAAATGGGACTGAGGAATGTAGCTATTGCTGAACTAATTGGAATTGCATATAAAGTGTACTATGACTGGAATTAAGTGGAAAAAGAAAAAAAACACACACAGAAAAAAAAGAAGAAAGTGAAATATCCCAGGCCTGGGCTGTCCAGCTTGAACATAAATTTCAGCCCTATGCCAAGCTGTAAGACAAGCTCAACCTCCTCCGTCCACGTGGCCTTGCCTTGTGTCTAAACTGCAGCAAGAAGAAAAAAGAAAAAAAAATAGAGAAACCGCTGCTAGAAGCGGCGAAGGTGGGGGAGGAACGCGGAGCGTCGGGGAGGATGGGACCGTGGTGGGGGCAGTCGGATACCTCTCAGGGTAGCCCTGTATCCTCTCACACCTGAAGCGAGGAAACATTGCAAGCTCCCCTCAGAGGGCCAGTGGCCCAGAGGGGGAGTCAGTCTTAATAAGGGTACCTTTCTCTTCATTTGATCTTGAAACACGGAAAACAGTAACCAAGAATTATCGGAGCGATTCTGTGGGGGTCACCAGACATTTCCAGTTTCTGATCAAACAACATAACCCCGATTGGAACGACATACAATTGTTATTAGAATGTATGACATAAACTGAAAAACAGCTAATATTGAAAACAACCCAAGATTTGGCTATTAACCAAATTGGCGATGCAGGAAGAGATGTGAAAAACTACTTCCCTTTACAGGATCCCCATTGGGATCCAAATAGGGGACCGCACATGGGATTATTAAACCAATATAGAGACTGGGTTGTGAAAGGGATGGAACGAGCCATCCTGCAAACGATTAATTGCTCAGCCTTGTACAGTATCAGGCAAGGGCCAAAAGAAACCCCCACAGAACTCCTAAATAAGTTGCGAGATACTATGAGAAAACATACACCTCTTGACGCGGGTTCAGAAGTAGGGATACAGCAGTTAGTGTCATTATTTACAGGTCAGTCAGCAGATGAAGTTACAGAAACTGAGAGCAACAGAAAGTAGACATTTGGAAATGTTGTTAGATGAAGCTTGGAGAGTATTTAGTAACACAGAAGAGTAAGATTGTCGAAAGGATAAGAGTAGGGAACTAAAGAGGTTGGAAGGCTTTGAAAGCCTTTAGAGAGAGATCAACATACAGTGGGAAAACAAATGTCAGGGAAGGTACAGAGGAAGTAGGCAGAGAGAGAATTGGACAGTAGGAAGTTTTGAAAAGGACTGATGGGACGGGAACCTGGGGAACCTAGTGGATCCATTAGTTATAATGAAGCTAGGGAAAAAACAAAAACAAGTGGAATTTTTGGTAGATTGCCAATAAGTAACAATTACATAGTAGGTAAAGGGAGTCACTGGCCAAAGTGAAAAAGCATATTTTGTGAACCTCTGAAATACAAATTGGATAAACAAGTGGGCATTCATAAATTTTTATATATGTCCAACTCCCTGAAACCTCTTTTGGGGAGAAATCTGTTGGAACAAATGGGTGCAGATTTGAAAAAGGAGAAATTACTCTGGAGGTAAATGATCAGCAATATGTGCAAATAATGAGCTTGCTTTTAGCAACTATTCCCACAGAGGGCAAGATTACTGAAGCAGTCGTGAACCAAGTGTATCCCGGGGTATGGGCTACTGATGTACCTGGAAGGGCCAAAATTGCTCCACCTGTCGAGGTAAAAATCAAAGAAGGACAAAAACCGGTGAGGATAAAACCATACCCTTTGAAAAGGGAGGGAATTCGGCTGGTGATAGAGAAATTCCTGCAAATCGGGTTATAAACAAAATAACAGAGGATCTCTACCCAGTGGTAGCAAACCCATACACCATTCTGACTGTATTAACCCTGATTTGGTTTACTGTTTTAGATTTAAAGGATGCCTTTTTTTGCCTCCCTCTCCGTGAAGCCAGCCAGACAATATTTACGTAAAACCCAGCTCACATGGATGATGTTGCCACAAGGATTTAAGAACAGCCCGACAATATTTGGAAATCAACTTGCTAAAGATCTTGAATCTTGAGAAACCCTGTCTGATGAAGGACAGATGCTACAATACGTGGATAATATTTTGATCGCTACCAGAATAAAGGAGATGTGCATAACCTGGACCTCACAGAACAGAAACACCTACAATGGAATAAAGAAGCTACATAAGCCTTTGAAGAACTTGGTAAGGCTTTGATGTCAGCCCCTGCTTTAGGACTCCCAGATGTGAATAAACCATTTTTTCTATTCTCTCACGAGGAGCAGGGAATAGCCTTGGGTATACTGGCACAGGATCTTGGCCTGTACCGACGAGAAGTGGCCTGGATGCCTACAGGCAGCTGCAGCGGTGGTACTGAACATACAGGAGGCCTGGAAATTTACCATGGGTCAGAAAATGACTGTGCTAGTATCCCACACGGTGTCTACAGTTTTGGAAGCAAAAGGGGGACATTGGTTTTCCCCACAAAGATTTCTTAAATATCAGGCTATAATGGTGGAACAGAATGAGGTAGAAATCATTGTCACTAACGTTGTCAACCCAGCCTCTTTCCTCAGTGGTGACATCAGAGAACCAGTTCATCACGATTGCCTGGAAACCATCGAAGCAACATACTCCAGCTGACCCGATCTAAAGGACAAGTCTATGGAAAACACGGAGGACTGCTTTACGGACTGAAGCAGCTATATCAAGAACAGTGAAAGGCATGCTGGTTGTGCTATAATGGCTAGCCACAAAGTGATGGAATCTGGACCTCTGCCTAGAAGTACTTCCACACAAAAGGCAGAAATAATCACCCTTACTTGTGATCTGGAACTAGCTCAAGGTAAAACTGTGAATTTTATATGGACTCTAAGTATGCTTTTAGGGTCGTGCATGCGCGCGGAGCAATTTGGAAAGAAAGAGGACTCTTGAACTCTCAAGGCAAACATATCAAACATGCAAACGAGATCTTGAAATTATCGGAAGCAGCAACTTCCTAAGAAGGTGGCAATCATGCATATCAAGGCACACCAGAAAGTGAGCTCAGAATTGGAAAAAGCAAACGAGTTGGCGGACAGAGAGGCAAAATTGGCAGCTAAGCAAAAGGTAAAAATAGAAAGTGCCCTAGTCCCCGATGGGCAGGTCTCTTTGGAAGGTAAGCCAGAGTATACTAAAGGAAGACCGGAAACTTATTATAGATTTAGAAGGGTCATATGATAAGGAAGGGTGGGCTCACACCCCACAAGGAAAACTTATTGTTCTCTCCTATTTAGTTTGGTCTTTAGTAAGGGAAGAGCACAGAAAGGGACACTGGGGAGCAGAAGCACTATATAAACATGTGATCAGAAAATAATAGCTAGAAATCTGTATACTACCATAAGACACAGCAATGTGATCTTTGCCTCCAGACTAATCCCAAGAATACACCCAAGCCAGAAATAGGTCAAATTGGGAAAGGAAAAGGACCTGGGCCACAATGGCAAATTGATTTTTCGGAACTCCCAAGAAAAGGGGGGTACCGATATTTGTTGGTACTGATTGATACCTTTTCAGGTTGGCCAGAAGCATTCCCTACCAGAACAGCAGGAGGTAACTAGAACATTAGCACAAGAAATAATACCAAGGTTTGGAGTTCCAGCTGTCGTATTCTTTGATAGAGGGCCATATTTTATTCCAAAAGTTATACAGCAAGTTAGTCAGCACTTGGAAATAGACTGGCAGCTACATACCCCTTACTGTCCTCAATCCAGTGGCCAGGTAGAAAAAATGAATCATCTAATTAAACAACAAATGGTAAAACTGAGGCAGGAGGTGAACTTAGCTTGGCCTCAATCTTTGTCTTTGGCCCTCTTGCGTATACGAACAAGGCCAAGAGCAAAGCAAGGGTTAAGTCCTTTTGAAATCCTGTATGGGAGACTCTATAATGTATAGAAGTGGATGCCTACACAAATAGGGGATGAAATTATGACTTCTTACATGGTGACATTGGGTAAACAACTTAACGAAATTGGGAAACGTGTTTGGGACTCGGAGCAGGAGTTTGGATGGGCCAGTACATAACATCCAGCTGGGAGATTATGTATATGTGAAGTCTCTTGCAGAAAACACTTGGGAACCACAATAGGTAGGTCCATTTCAAGCCCTCCTGACATCTTTCACTGCTATCAAGATTAAAGAACAGAATGCCTGGATCCATCATTCTGAAGTGAAGAAAGCCTGCAAAGCACCATGCAGGGTAACCCAGGTGCAACCTGGAAAATTGTATTTCTTATGGTCATAGCCTTAGCACGTGGGTGGGATGAAAATCAGCACGGGCAAAATCTGAATAAAACCATGGGGGGACACTTTAAATTGGTGCTTTGGAATCAAACCAATCAGAGTATATATGTTACATTGCCCACTTCTGTAGGAGAGAGTTTTAAGTTTGTGGTAATTAACCAAAATATTTCTGAAATTCTATCAAAGAAATTAGGTTACATCCACCTTGACATGTTTTGGTCCTTCTGGACCTTCTGGGTGACCTTTTGGTCCTTTTGGTCCTTCTGGTCCTTATGGGTGACCGGCCCAGGTGGCACTTACTACATCGGCAAGAAGAAACCCAAAAGAAGAGACGAATGCTACAACTGCAGTGAGCGGGGTCACCACGCCAAAGAATGCAAGCTCGCGACGCAGCCCAAAAGATGCCGTTTCTGCCGGAGCACCAGCCATATGATCACCAGCTGCCCCAAAAGAGCTTAGCAGCATGGCGGACAAACACTGGGAGCCTGACTTTTGCATTAACATTAAAATCTGTTCTTTGAAGGATAGAGATGGGTTTTCTCAGGTAGAAGTACCCTTCTTACCTGTGGTCAGAGAAAACATAGAAAAAGAATCATCATATTAGTAAAAGAATTTACTAACCTCTTAGAAAAGGGGGGGCTGATACAAGGAATTAACTAGTTAACACTTGACTAATCAATACTTAAAGAACTAACACTTAAGGAGCTAATGCTTAGAGAGCAAACCCTTAACCCACAACGCTTAGAACCCTTAACCCACATTACAATTGCCTAGCTTTGCTTAGCCTTGTGCATGAGAAACAAAAGTTTATTGATGACTTTACAGGCCTTGCAGGAAGACAAAATCTTGGATGCATCCTTGGGTGCATTAGATAACCAAAACTTGGGCACAGGACAGGAGATACATCAGTTCTAACCAACTCAGCAGTCTGAGTCCCAGCCAACTCATCACACCAGGCCAGAGGTGAACGTGTACAGAGAAGATGACCACGGTCCATGACCACTGTGCAGGCGCAACCAGGAGGGGCCAAAGGTGGAGACTATGGAAATGATTTCCCGGAACTCATTGTAATAAGAACCGCCTTCTCAGGGACAGGTTATGAATATGTGTAGGCGTTCCTAGAACTTTCATGAATATGTAACACTTTACAGTATTTAACTAAGCTCACAGCTACTGGAAATTTGCACACGTCTTTGTTGAAAATTATTTCCCCGTGTGTCCAGTGCTGAAATAAACATGCCTGCTTTACAATCTCACAGGTTGTAAGGTCATTTACCGTGTGTCAATCTTATGTTGTTTTAGGATGTTCTTTGGCATTTCACCACGTTTCAGATGTCAGACCAGGGTCAATCAACATGCTGCCCAAAGTACTCTTGCTCTGAAACAGCTCGTAAAGGGCAGCATTTGCATTCGTTAGAACTTTCTCTTGGAATACATGCTGGGAGATGCAGACAAATATCTGCAGGGGAGATTGGTGATTTGTGCATTAGAGCCTTTGTTCCAGCCCCACAAAAACATATAATGCCAGCAAACCCTGCACAAGCCTGGAAAACACCGGCACAATCTGGGAACACCGGCACAATCTGGGAACACAGGCACAACCTGGAAACACAGGAACAACCTGGGAACACAGGAACAACCTGGAAACACAGGCGTGAGCTGGAAACACAGGAACAACCTGGGAACACAGGCAGCAGGAGACCGAGACACGAGCGTGGAGAACTGCCCAGAGCAGGAGGAGGGGGCTCGGTGCCCACAGGCTTCTGCTGGTGGCCAGAGGGCAGGGGTGGCCATCGGACAGGGCAGCACTCACAGACCAAGGGAAGAGCAAAGTCTGGGTCCAAGCTCAAGACATTTGAGAACATCCGCTGCCTCAGGCACCTCTGGGGTAGAGACATCTCACCTGAGGTCGAAGTGCCTGTGGCTTCCACATTTCAGTTTTAAACTCCAGAGCTTAATAGGAAATATTTAAACATGTTTATATATGATATATACTTAAGACCTGGAGGAATTCAGATGATCAGGGAAAAGGAAGAATTACAAATTGGAAAAGGATTCCTGAAAGTTGCCTTTGCAAAGAAAGGGCAGAGACCACTCAAGCCTGGATGAAAGGGGAAACTGTTCAGAGCCCAGACCAGCACATCCAGATGCTGAAGGCTGTTTCCCTTCCCTGCAGTAGCTGAGCTGCGTGGAAAAGCCTGTTCCAAACAGCCAAGGAAAGAAGGGCACAAGGACTCTGTCCTGGGCAAAGCAGCTCTGTTCCACTCCCCTCCACTGGCCTGGCGCTCAGCCCAGGCTGCTCTGCTCAGCCACGTGTTTGCTCTGATGTGAAGGAGAAATTCCAATTGTAACCACTCAGCAGTGTTAATTTGTGACCAGGGAAGCTCTGCTTCTCTGCCTTTTTGCAACAGCAACTGAAGCTCCTCAGCTCTCCTCATGGAGGATGAGAAGGGGCCAAGCAGGCTGGAAGCAGGAATGGCAGAGCCAGAGGGGCCCCATGTCAGGGAGGGAGGTTTCCCTGGCTGGCAAGGGGAGAAGCTCAGCAGTTCTCCTTGTCCTGTAGCTGTGGTGCAACATGGGGGAGCTAACGACACCTTTGGCCAGCAGAGCTGGCACTGGAGCATGGACTCTACACCAGGCTGAGGCACCCCATGCTGCTGCCCAGCGGATCAGCGCTGGTGCTGGTCTCTGAAGAACAGCCACAAGCTGCTTAAAGCTTCTTGTGGGTAAGAATCAGAGAGCAAGTCAACAAAGGAAACCATGTG
Source organism: Caloenas nicobarica (assembly GCF_036013445.1). Classification (NCBI taxonomy): domain Eukaryota; kingdom Metazoa; phylum Chordata; class Aves; order Columbiformes; family Columbidae; genus Caloenas; species Caloenas nicobarica. Next base: position 1,094,798 of record NW_027017722.1, read on the forward strand.
GATGGTGTCTACGACAGGCCCCCTGATCAAGGGGAGACTATTGATGAAGCCTCTTAGTCCAGCTGCAGGAGGCATTGTGCTTGCAGGCTCTTGTCCTGCTGGGGGACTTCAACCGTCCTGTCACCTGCTGGAAAAGTAGCATGGCAAGCTGTAGGCAATCCAGGAGCATCCTGGAGTGCATGGAGGATAAGTTCTCAAGCCAGGGAATAGCCCTGGGGGATGAAAGATTGGACATGAGCTGGCAATGCGTGCTTGCAGCCCAGACGGCTTGTTGTATCTTGGGCTGCACCTTGGGCTATGAGGCCACAGAGCTGTGCTGTGTCACGTCCTGATGTGCAGCGCTGTGCCGTGGCACCGCTCCGGCAGTGTTGGCAGTGGCGGCAGCAGCAGTGGTGGCAGTGGCTGAAACATTGGAGGCAGCAGCAGCAGCAGGAGCAGCAGTGCCATGGTCCAGGCACAGGGGGCCGTAACCCCCACTCTACTCTTTTTCCTCCTCCTGGTGGCCCTGCAAGTCCAGGATGTCGGGGCTGCTCCGTGGCAAGGACAGCGATTAGGTAGGGGGCAGCAAGGGTCAGCACCCAGGCCTGGCAGCAGCTGGGGGTGACAGTGGAGCTGGGCTGTGGTGGGGCAGGGCTGGGAGAACATGGGCCGGGCTGGGCCAGGTGAGCCCTGGCAGCTCCGTGGGCAGTGGGAGGCAGATGCCCCGCAGAGAGGTCCAGGGGGCTGCAGCTGCTGTGGGGGCATTTTCCAGCTGAAAGGTGGGGCCAGGAGCAACGCTGCCAGGAGACAAACTGTCCCTAGAGCTGTCCTGGTGCCACCCTGCCCTGGAGCAGCCTTCCCCCAGCCTGCATGTTGGGGCTGGAGCGGTACCGCAGGGCCAGGCAAGAGCCTGTGGGAGCACTTCATCCCCGGGCTGGTCACAGCCATGCTCGGGGCTGTGGCTCTGATGCTTCCCAGCTGGATCCTGCCTTTCAGCCCCGGGGATGTCTGTCCTTGGGAGATGTCTGCTTAGGAAAACAGGAGCACTCCTGCTCTTGCCCTGCAGTGCTCTCCTTGGGGCAACCCAGGTCCTCATGGGACACACAAACCATGGGGAACAAAGGGGGCAGTGCTGGTGCGGCCTCTCACTGGCCAGCAGGTTCTTCTCCATGAGATGTGGGAATGATCATTTTTTTCCTCCAGTGCTTTTGTGTGGGCTTCTTTTGTGCACAGTAGAGATCTCCCAGTCAGATATCTCTGAGGGATCATATGATTGTCCTTGAAGGGTGTTGCACGTGGCCTGGAAACAGTATTTTGAGAGCTGCCAGGTGCCAGCAAACAGGTCACCCCAGCTCCTCTGCAGCTTTGGGAATCTCCACCCACGTCTGGGTGCCCTGTCATTACCTGACACCCCCTCCAGTCACTGCAGGTCACTGAGAAAGAAGTAGATGACAAGATCTAATGGAAATGTGCTTGATTACAGCTGTGCCTGGAGCAAAGGGCCACCCAACTTCCCAGCAGGATCTCGTCTGGGAGCCTCAGGGCAAACCCCCAGGTGTAAAAACCAGGTGCTTTTGAAAGCTCCCCTGCTCTCTGCTGACGTTCCAAATCTGTCTCATGTGCACCCTGAAAATACGCATTGAGGCAGGAAAGCAGACCTCAGGAAGGTCTGGCCCTGCAGGCTGGACATCCCCAGCCCTGGATCAGCCGGGTGATGCAATAGCACAGCCTCCCGATGTCATAGTGCGTTTCCATGACACTCCCAGGCTGTCCCCAGGCCACTAACACCACAACCTCTCTTGCCAGATCTCTGGCTGCCCTCACTGCTCGCCACGCTCTGTGCCACAGAGACGAAGCAGATGCAGACATTGTCGTCCTCATCCCTTTTGACGGTCACAGCTGAGACAGGTGGAGTCCTGAGACTCCTCCTTCCCTGCCCTAGTTCAGCATCAGGGATGAGCTCTATTGCGCCTGAGGGGATTTGCATCCCCAGGCCTTGAGCAAATCCAGTGATGAGGAATACACAGCTGCTCTGGGCAACCTGTTCCAGGGTCTTGCCAACCTCATAGTAAAAGATGTTCTTTTATCGAGAACATTGGTATTCTCTGGTAAGACAGGACTCTCATGGTACAGGAACAAGATGTCACCAATGGGTGATTGAGATGGCTTAGAGAACCCCTGTCAAAGATATTAGCAAAAGTGCTTTTAATATGATGTTGTAAAAGTGCAACTTAACGAAGTTTGATGGCAAATTCACTCTATCAGTGTACGGCACAACCATTTGAACAGTGATTGAAAACTCCTAAGGCACAGCTCAAAGTAGCAAGACACTCTTCTGCTCTTTCCTCAGGCTTTATCAGCATCTCACAGCATGGACGGAGCCCGGGTGGGGACTTGGAGACCTCATGGCCCATGGGGCCCCATCATGGCCCAGTTCACCTGCCCTGGACCCAAATACTCAGTCTGAGGAACAACAGGTAAAACAAGGATCAGAGTGGTGTGTTGAGCTCACCCGTGGTAAAATCAGCTACAAACCCGTTTCCCTTTTTCCCCCTTCTCAGAGAAGCCCCCTGCTCCTAAAACCTTCCCACGCAAACCCAGTACATGTGAGGTTTGTTTGTTTGTTTGTTAATTTTTATTTCTCTATGATTATCACTGGAGCCAGACTGTCAGGAGGTCCAGTTTCTCTTTAAGATTATTTAGCAATGCAGTTGCAGAAGCATTTATGCTTAGAGATTTACTGTTTGTTACTACAAGGCACAGTACAGCTCACCTTTATTACTCTTGGAGGAAAAAGGATGGGAATTTGGTGAGCTCGGCAGCTCAGTCTCCTGCAGCTTCAAAGGAGCTTTGAAATGGGGTTGCCTGCAGGTGGCCTTTCACGTGCTGTTCTTCATAGGTTACCTGAACCACAACCCCCTAAAGCCCCCACTTACCCCTGTCAAGGGGCAGAACCTCCTGCAGAAGGCAGCTGCTCGCCAGGTCCTCGATATTGCGTGGAGCCTCAATGGCCAGGAATGGGGAGTACGTGGCTCCAGCCTCTCCCATGGGTGGACTTCCCGAGATAAACTTCGAGATCATGCTTGGACCAAGTGAGTAACATTTCTCCAACTGTTTGTTCAGATAAGACTAGGATATTTTCACATTTCCCTGCAATAGTGGCACAAAAGTTAGATGGATGCAAAAGAGAGATGGGTACAAAAGGCTCAGCTCACCCCTTCAATGAGTTGTAGATGTTTTCCAGCAGCTGACACTTCTGCAGTGGTTAAGGAGAGCAGCTCTTGTTGAAATTGCCTCCTTGGCTTGAGAAAAAAGGCTACATCTTCACTGCTTTTGTGCTGTTGTCCTCTGCCCTAGGCGATTACTGCCCTGAGAAGTCCAACAGACACGTCCTTAAGTGCCCTCCTGTGCAGTCCACGTCCTTCCGGCACAGGGGCATCAAAACCGACCTCCCTCCAGGTAAGTGACTGCGGGGAGACGCCTACCCTTGCGTAGCGTGTGAGGCACGGACTCTCGATAAGGTGCAGGGAGAGACATTTATTACAAATTCAGGCTTGTATTTATACTTGATAGGATGCTTGCTCCAGCATTGCTGATTTGCTAAGTTAGGCATTACATAAGTGATACATTTTGTGTTCCTACCAAAGTTGCTACCAGAAAAGCATTTTTTTATGTCACAAGTTACCCCCTGTCCTTGATGTATCAGTCCTGTATCAATCCCTCTGGCCTTAATGTATCAATCAGTACAGTCCTTGCTTCTTGTTTTTCCACCAATGCTTGTTCCCCCACCGTTGACTCTTGTAGTTTCTCACAGGCTCAATGTCAGAATACCACTACACCCTTGCAGCTCAAGCATCCTCTACTGACAATCTGCTGCTCAGCTTCTTAACCAGGGCCAGTTCAAAGCCTCCACTGCAGGACACAGCTGTTTCCTGACAAGCTTCCTTCATGTGCAGTAGAAGCCAGTGGGGAGTGCTCCTGGTTGGCTGCAGATGCCTTGGCAGGTGCTTGTGCTCATCTCTCATCCCCAAGGTCTGATCTGTGCCTTTCCCCCCACCCAAGCTGTGCTGCTGGCTCTGAGGAAATAGGGGTACAGCGGGCGGATGGTTTTACCAGAGCTGTGAAGTTCCAGTGAACCCCTCGGGGATTTCTTCTTCCTGGTTCTTGCAGTTCCAGCACAAACTCATCTCATCCCACAGAAGCACTGACAGCTCAGTTTCGGAGCTGCCAACAGTGCCCCAGCATGGCAGAAGGTGGAAGGATGGGGAAAGGGGGCAGACATCCTTCCTGCTCCTCTGAGCAGGTGTCATGGAAGCACCTCAAAGTCAGTTTTAGGTGAACAACAAGTTCAAACCAGACTTTATTCTGGCCGGAAAAGTGTAGCAAATACACCGACTAGAAACAGAGTTTATACAATTAATTAGCACTGCAATAACATAAAATACAGGTTCAGATATCAGTTGAGGGAATTATTGTGGTACAACAACATAAGAATAATGACGATGCACAATGTGCACGCATTCAGTCACAAGAAACAAAACCAGAGGCCTCTGAGTCCAGGGAACCCACAAGAAATAATCACTCACCTGGGTTAGGTGAGGGCTCACACTTGCCTGGTTATACAAGGACTCATTCAAGGATCTATCCAGTAAATAACCACTCACCAAACGAGGAGCTGAGGCGCTCTCAATCCCAGGAAAACTCCTTAGATGGTGTCCCAGTCTAAGGAAAGGGCTCCAGTTCACAGACCCGCAGCTCCGAGAAGACCACCCAAAGGGGTCTTCTGTGGGAACCCCGTTTTATAGTCTGGTCAGGTGTGGCTGTGGGCATTAAAACATGGTGCAGAAGACTTGCAGCTTCTCTGGGCACCTCCTCTGCTAACGACTCTGTCAACCAACTCAGGGTCCTATTAAGGACCCTGTCAATTGACCGAGGGTCCCACCCTTCCTGCCCCCCCAGCTGGTGGAGGTGAAGTCACCCTGCCGGGGCAGGGGAGGATGTGACTGACAGCACCTTGGTACCACTCTGGTGCGTACGTGGGGACAGGCACAGTGGGGCACGAAAGGTGCTAAAGAGCCATCAACTGCCTCAGTGAAGGCTCCAGATCCCAGGGGGACGTGCAAGTGCCACAGCAGCCTTTGCAGGGTGCCTGTCTCTGCCCCAGAAGTTTCTTCTCTTCCCATTCCTCTTGCAGGTCCAGGCACCTACATGTTGCCCAGGGTGCTGGGCCCCAGCACGGTGCACACAGCTGCCAGCCCGTGCGATTCCATGAGGTGGAAGAGTCAGCAGAATCACTACAGTGCCAATCTCGCCACGGTGAGCTCTGCTTCTCTGCCTTTTTGTAACAGCAGCTGAAGCTGCTCTGCTCTCCTCATGGCAGAAGAGCTGCAAAGCCTGCAGGATCCTTTCTTAGCACATCCTTGGCTGCAATAGGAGCAGAACCCAAGAGTGCACGTGCCCGCTGGCAGGGCCACAGGATTCTCCTGCCATTCCAGCAGGACAGGGGAGGCTCTGCCTCCACCGCTGTCCCTTGTTTTCTAACAGTTACAGTTTTGCTGATGTAGCACTCATCAGCTCTCATGGGAATCTCCCTCCTGCTCTGAGATAAGCCTCATCTCTGCTCCTAGTCCTTGCGGGTTGAATTCACTTTGCTTGATTGTCACTGTGGAGAGCTGGCAGTGGAGATGAAGGTGGAGGAGAAAAATCCTCAGAGCAATTCCTGAAACATATTTCTGGCAGAAAAACCAACCCCTTCTTTCAGCTCTGAGCTACTTAGGATCAGGATTTCACATCCAGTGGCCACAAAAACACACAAAAAGAAAAATGGCTGCCCACACCTCCACCAACTTGCAATAGAAGGGCTGTGGTGTTTCCAAATCCTTTACATTCCTGCAGAATTTAAAAACCCTTGGGAAATACCCAGTGATGATCACAAACCCTTGGTGATCTGCTGCCATACACATGAACTCCCATTGCGCTCGAGATTGGTCCCTTGGCAACCTGGCAGTGTGAAGAGCCGGCGAGAACTGATGGGAACAGCTCCAGGGGATCTCCACCTGGAGGTCACAGCTGCTGCAAGGCTGAGCTGTTGCAATGAAAAGTTGAAATCTGCCATCACAGATTCATAGTGTCAAAGGCTTTACTGAAGTCCAAGTACACAGCATCCTCAGCCTTTCCCTCATCAAGTAAGCAGGTCACCTTGTCACAGGAGATCAGGCTGGTCAAGCAGGACCTGCCTTTCATAAACCCATGCTGACTGGGCCTGATTGCTTGGTTGTCCTGTGTGTGCCATGTGATGTCACTCAGGATGACCTGTTCCATGAGCTTCCCTGGCACCAAGGTCAGATTGACAGGCCTGTAATTCCCTGGATCCTCCTTCTGACCCTTCTTGTAGACGGGCGTCACATTCGCCAACTTCCAGTTGACTGGACCTCCCCAGTTAGCCAGGGTTGCTGATTCACAATTGAAAGTGGCTTAGTGATCACGTCTGCAAGCTCCCTCAGCAGCCTTGGATGGATCCCATCTGGCCCCATAGACTTGTGTGTGTCTAAGTGGTGTAACAGGTCACCAACCACTTCCCCTCGGATTATTGGACTACATTCTGCTCCCTGTCCCTGTCTTCTGGCTCAGGGGTATGTGTACCTGGAGCACAACTGGTTTGACTGTAAAAGACTGAGGCAAAGGCGGCATTCCACTTCTTTCCAGCTATGTCATTTCGCCTGTCAAAACTAGAGTTAGGTCCAGAAATCACCGTTTCATTGTCCCATCATTGGTCAGGACACCCAGGGAGGGTCAGGAATGGATCTCCTTTAGTCCTGCCAAGGGAAGGCATCCAGCTGAGTAAATTGGGGCATCTCACTCTGGGTTTATACTCAGAATCACAGAATGGTTGCAGCTGGAAGGGACCCCTGGTGATCATGTGATCCAACCCACCTGCTAAAGTAGGATCACCTAGAGTGGATTTCACAGGAAGTGTCCAGGCGGGTTTGAATGTCTCCAGAGAAGGGAACTCCAGAACCTCTCTGGGCAGCCTGTTCCAGTGTCTGTCAACCTCAAAGTAGAGAAATTTTTCCTCATATTCACATGGAACCTCCTGTGCTTCAGTGCCTGTTGCCTGTCATCCTATCGTTGGGCATCACTGAAATGAGTCTGGTCCCATGCTCTTGACATCCATCCTTAAGATATTTATGAACATTGATGAGATCGCCTCTCATCCTTCTCCAGGCTGAACAGACCCAGCTCTCTCAGTCCCTTCTCATAAGAAAGGTGCTCTAGTATTAGTATATTAGTAGTAGTAGTATTTTATTATTACATTGTTGTCTTATTAAACTGTTTTTTCTCAACCGACAAGTTTGTCCCTTCCCTTTCACTTCTCTCCCCTGTCCCCCTTTGGCAGGGTGGAGGAAGTATGTGACCAAACTATCATGGTCTTAGTTGCTGGCTGGGGTAAAACCATGGCAGGGAAGAATAATAGTAGCTCGGGAAATCTTGAAAATCACTTTCCAAGATGCTGACACTCTTTTTGGTGGTGGGAAACGGCATGAGAGAGGAAAGCCGTAAAAAACTGCAGCTCTGGAGGTCCAGAGTGGACCTGAGGATAAAGAAATGTCATTCTGAGCACAGTGCTGTGGCCATTCAGAGGAGTCTGGATCAGGCATGGCTTTGTGTTTCAAGGAACAGCTGGGGAGGATGGAGAGACAGCAGCACAGGAGGGGACATACTGGGGTGAGCACAAGGTGGGGAAGCGCATGGGGTGTCTGCAGCCTGCAGGGAAACAGCCACAGGCCTGGGACAGTGTAGAACGGCCTGTGGTGGAGATGGCCAAGAGTGAGGCTGAATGTCCCTGCAAGGCCCAAGGTCTTTGTCCCCTTGGCTATGGCTGATGTCCCTGCCACTGAGGCCTAAGAGGAGACCCATCATTGTCATGGCCATGAGGCCTCATTGCTCCTTGCACCTCCCCAAGGGAGGTTGGGAGGTGTCACATTGTTGTCCCTCAATGGCACCGCACTCCCCACATCCCCAGGAAGAGCCCTGAGACACATGTGAGGGACAGGATCTCCCTTCCTAGGTGCAGGGGCTCGAGGTTTGACCATCCTCCTTCATCAAACAAACCAAGGGTTTTCTCAGCATCCGAGCTGCTGCACTTTGCCTTTGCCTGATGTAATCACAGTCTCCAATTATCTGTTCTAACGAGTCCTTGGGGAGGCTTTGTCAGTAATGGCCTCAGTGGCACCCATTAGTGCTTCAAGGAACTTTGGAGTTTGCTTCTGACTTGGACTTCTTGAGGAGATTCTTCAGTCTGCTCTTGGTATCTGAGGTTCATGGACTCAGCACCAAATACGCCATGGGGCTCATTAAAATACAAAAAGCCCTAACGAGCCATGTCTTTTCCTGTCATTTTCTTCAATTCTGCAAGACTTGTACAACTATTTGGAGAGGTTTCGGTGAGTTACTTCGTGATGAAGATTTCAAAGAAGATTTCATAAGGGAGGGATTTTTCTTTCAACAGTACTTTCTATCGTTCTTGATTTCATAGAAGAAGTGACAGCAACATTCTACACTGGACATTGATCCAGAGGGTCACCTGAATACACAGGGACAGGCAGGAGAAGCTGTCCCTTAAAGTCGGACACTGTATGGACAGCCTTGCTCCTCATCCCTCCCCCCGCAGTCTGCCAGTTCTCTCCTTGGCCACCTGGGACTTGCATCACTTTACCTCACATCAGACTTCTCCACTGAGGTCTGCAGGTGGATGGTGCAGCTCCTCTGCACCAGCTCCCACCTGCTCTCCTTAGAGACCTGGCTGCACTCAGGCACAGAAAGGTTTCTCTTCGATGCCAACAAGGAAACACAATACAATTTAATAGAGTAAAACACTTTCCACAACTGTCTAAGCTGGATCTGATGAGGTCCACCGTCCACAAGGGACATCCACACAAGAACTGTTTTAGACAGAGATAGGAAAGGTTAGATATAAACACAAATAATGTGTTGACTGCCATGTTAATTAGAGCTCTGAAGAATGGGGCAAGTTTGTAACTCCCTGAAGCTCCAAGCAGAAACCAAACAGTTGAGAGGCAACTGAATGACCAAAGAGGAAGCGGAGGAGAAAACCCGAGAGTGCTGGGAAGGGTGTGTGTCCAGACAGTCTGCTGAAAACTTTTCCTTTGACATGGACCTTGAATCAGGAGAGCTGGAAACTCCTGAATGACAAGGGAGATGAAATAATAGAGTGTTGGTAACAGAAGTAGAGGGGAAGACCAACGTTCTCCTCCCCTTAGTACGCTTCCCGGTAATTCACTTTTTGACATTTTTTTTAAATATGTAAAAAAGTAATACATAAAAAGCTTATCCATGTAACTGAAGACGTGTGTGTCATATCCATTTTTGTTTCTGGAAAACACTTTCCTTTTTGAACAAAAGAAAACCTCTCAAAGACTTGAAAAAAAAAAAAAAAAGTATGTTGACATCTTTCTTTGCTTTGAATGTTTGTCTTCAGTTCTTATTTTCATTTGCATTTGCATTAACTGACATCTGATGGGCCTACAGGCATTAAGGCAAGATCACTTTCTGTCTTGTATAACGCCCCCTGCCCTCTAAACCTTCTCTGCCCAGGACTCTTCACACTTTGCCCAGAGCAAGTCACACTGAGGCGTTGTCTGGTTCACTGGCTGAGATGTTGGTTTAGATGGTCACCTACAGCACAGGTGGATTCATGGCCCATAATCGTCTGCTCTGACCAGTTAGAAACTGAGCCCAACATCACAATGGGATCATATGAGAAGTGAGGTTGAAGGGCCCTCAGGAGTCTGTAGTCCAAGCTGTCACAAACTGGGTCAGACCAAGGTGTTCAAGCCCTGATTCAATCAGAGTTTGAAAACGTCCAAGGACAGAGGCTGCTCAGCCTCTCTGGGTGACCCGAGGCAGCACTTGGCTGAGCTCCTGGGGCAGGGGTGTCAAACTCATTTTCACTGGGACCACATCAGCCTCACGGTTGCCTTCAAAGGGCCAACTCTAATTTTAAGACTGTATAAATGTAGGAATAGTTGTATATATACAGTCCTAAAATTACATTTGTCCCTTTCAAGGCAACCGTGAGGCAGATGTGGCCCCCAGTGAAAGTGAATTTGACACCCCTGTTCTAGGGAAAAAACTTTTCCTTATGTCCTGGCTGAACCTCACCTCTTTCACCTTCCACCCATTGTTTTTTGTCCTTCTGCAATGCACTACAGTGAAGAGCCTGGCTCTGCATTCTCCATCACCTCCTCGTTGGCACTGGCAGGCTGTGATGAGGTCCCTGTCAGCCTTCCCTTCTCTGGCATGGACAAGCCCGGCTCCCCCAGCCTCTCCCCACAGGCAAAGTGCTCCAGTCCCTGGCTGTCCTCAGGGCCCTTTGCTCTACCCACTCCAGCTTGCCAATATCTTTCCTGAATTGGGATCTGAGATCTGGAAGGAGCTGTGCTGCCATCCAGCGAGATCTGGACAGGCTAGAGAGTTGGGCGGGGAAAAATTTAATGAAATATAACAAGGGGAAATGTAGAGTCTTGCATCTGGGCAGGAACAACCCCAGGTTCCACTACAGGTTGGGGAATGACCTATTAGAGAGCAGTGTAGGGGAAAGAGACCTGGGGGTCCTGGTGGACAGCAGGATGACCATGAGCCAGCACTGTGCCCTTGTGGCCAAGAAGGCCAATGGCATCCTGGGGTGTATTAGAAGGGGGGTGGTTAGTAGGTCCAGAGAGGTTCTCCTTCCCCTCTACTCTGCCCTGGTGAGACCTCATCTGGAATATTGTGTCCAGTTCTGGGCCCCTCAGTTCAAGAAGGACAGGGAACTGCTGGAGAGAGTCCAGCGCAGGGCCACAAAGATGATTAAGGGAGTGGAGCATCTCCCTTATGAGGAAAGGCTGAGGGAGCTGGGTCTCTTTAGCTTGGAGAAGAGGAGACTGAGGGGTGACCTCATTAATGTTTATAAATATATAAAGGGTGGGTGTCACGAGGATGGAGCTAGGCTCTTCTCGGTGACAACCAACAGTAAGACAAGGGGTAATGGGTTCAAGCTGGAACACAAGAGGTTCCACTTAAATGTGAGAAGAAACTTCTTCTCAGTGAGGGTGACAGAACACTGGAACAGGCTGCCCAGGGGGGTTGTGGATTCTCCTTCTCTGGAGACATTCAAAACCCGCCTGGACGCCTTCCTGTGTAACCTCACCTAAGTTTTCCTGCTCTGGCAGGGGGATTGGACTAGATGATCTTTTGAGGTCCCTTCCAATCCCTAACATTCTGTGATTCTGTGATTGTGTGATTCCAGAGAATCCCTTCCCTCCATCTCCTGGCCGTGCTCCTGGTGGCACAGCCCAGGGTGCTCCTGGCCTCCCTTGCACCAGGGCACACGCTGCCTCCTGCCCAGCTCCCTGCCCACCCAGACCTTTCCCACAGAGCTGCTTGCAGCCAGGCAGCCCCAGCCTGTGCCATTGCCAGGGTGAGTCCCCTGCAGGGGCAGACACTGCTGTTTGTCCTTCTGGGGCTTCCTGAGGTTCCTACCAAGATGTGCTCTCCTCCTTGAAGCCCTTCATTGAGCACAGAGGCCTGGGTGGGTGTTCCAGTAAAGACCCAGACACAGAAGGCATTGAGTCCCTCAACCCCAGCATCACTCTCTGCTGTTATTGAATTTCCCTCCCCACCCAGCAGCAGCCCTGCATTTCCCTTGTTCTGCCTTGGTCTCTGATGCAGTGGTCTCTTTTCTTGCAGCCACCAACTCCAGGTGAGCTTTGCCCTTCCCAAAGTCATCCCTGCACAGCAAAGGCGATGCACATAGACTCCTTGTCTGTCCTTGTCCTTGCTGTCACCCCTGGCAGCTGCTTTGTGGCCCCTGTCTGCACCCTGTGCTGTGACAGCCCAGCCCTGCTGCCCCACACATGGTCCCACAGCCCCACGGTGCAGGCACAGCACAGGACAGGGTGCATTTGGGGTGGGGAACGGTCTCCCGGTGTGATGCCCACATAGTCCTTGGTGCTTTCTCACCCCATGGCCTTCCTGTGTGGCAGCCTCTCCAAGCTCCTGGAGAGGCCGTGTCAGCTGTGGGGTTCACAGACAGCCCTGCTCCAGGGTCTGCCAGGTCTGGGCCAGGAAAGAGGCTGGGCAGGGCTGGCCATTCCCTGAGACAGGCCCTGAGCCCAGCAGGAGGATGGAGATGGCCTCACAGGGAACCTCACCCGTAAACCTGGGCTGAGCGGCCAGTGCTGGAAATGGCCCATGAGAGGTGGCCAGTGGCTGGGGGGTGACGAAGGCCCTGGGCCACCTTCCTGGTCTGTCGATGCCGTCAAGGTCACAGAGCAGCTTCATCTCTCCTGCACCTGCAGGACATTGATCCCTCCCACAAGCCCTGGCTCTGCACCACAACCCCTGGTGTGAATCTTCACCCTGCATGGTCATGCAGCACGAGATACAGGCTGATGTTTTTCTCTCCCAGGTACTTTCCAGCCCAGCCCAGCTCCCTCGAGTCTCTCCCACCTCCCCTGCCCTCTCTCCACCTTCAATGCCCTCTCCCCAGAAAAGCCCAGTGTGGGGCTGGTCCCACAGCAGTGCCCACTGCAGGTGCTCTGTCACCCCACAGCCTCTGCCCCTCTGAAGGGCACAGCAGCTCCTGGGGGTCAGAAAGCGGTCAGCCCCGGAGGTGGGTGAACACACATGGCAAAAGGAAAAGGAGGCACCTGTGTCCTTTGCTCTCCTTTCCAGGATATCCTGAGAGGTCCTCAGCCCCTCCATGCCATCCCATCTCCCCAGACCAGCACAAAAGCCCTGGCCTTTGAGGTCCTCCTTGGACAGTGCCCCATGCCCAGAGGAAGCAAATGTCCAGCAGCAGCTCCATCACCCAGTTCCTCCTCCTGCCATTCACAGACACACGGGAGCTGCAGCTCTTGCACTTCTGGCTCTTCCTGGGCATCTACCTGGCTGCCCTCCTGGGCAACGGCCTCATCATCACCACCATAGCCTGTGACCAGCACCTCCACACCCCCATGTACTTCTTCCTCCTCAGCCTCTCCCTCCTTGACCTGGGCTCCATCTCCACCATTGTCCCCAAACCCATGGCCAATTCCCTCTGGGACACCAGGGCCATTTCTTATATGGGATGTGCTGCCTAAGTCTTTCTGTTTTTCTTTTTCACTTCAGCAGAGTATTGTCTCCTCACCATCATGTCCTACGACCGCTACATTGCGATCTGCAAACCCTTGCACTACGGGACCCTCCTGGGCAGCAGAGCTTGTGTCCACATGGCAGCAGCTACCTGGGCCAGTGGGTTTCTCAGTGCTCTGCTGCACATGGGCAATACATTTTCACTGCCTCTCTGCAAGGGCAATGCCCTGGACCAGTTCTTCTGTGAAATCCCCCAGATCCTCAAATTGTCCTGCTTAGATGCCTACCTCAGGGAAGCTGGTCTTATTGCTTTTAGTGCTTTTCTATTTTGGGGATGTTTTGTGTTCATCGTGCTGTCCTATGTGCAGATCTTCAGGGTTGTGCTGAGGATCCCCTCTGAGCAGGGACAGCACAAAGCCTTTTCCACATGCCTCCTTCACCTGGCCGTGGTCAACCTGTTTGTCAGCACCTCTTCTTTTGCGTACCTGAAGCCCCCCTCCATCTCCTCTCCATCCCTGGATCTGGTGGTGTCTGTTCTGTACTCAGTGGTGCCTCCAACATTGAACCCCCTCATCTACAGCATGAGGAACCAGGAGCTCAAAGATGCTCTGAGGAAGCTGATGAGTGAATGTTTTCAGCCATACACTGCCCACCCTCCTCTTCAATGGCTCCAGTGTACATCACGACAGGCCAATCTTTGTTTCCCTCTTATACATTTTTTTTCTTTTTCCACTTGTGATATTGTTGTTTTCAAAGAAATGCCACCCTACATCTCCACCTGCTTAAATATCCACCCATGTTGTGTGATCCAGAGACCTTGTTTAACCTGGGGGTGTCTTAAATACAAGTGAAATAAATGAACATGATTTTTAATTTTTTTTATTTTTTAGGGTTTTTTTCTTATGTCTGAGACCCATTCTCATTGTATCAGGGATGAATGGGAAATGAAAATGGTGGAGAGAGGGCAGGGGAGGTGGGAGAGACTCGAGGGAGCTGGGCTGGGCTGGAAAGTACCTGGGAGAGAAAAACATCAGCCTGTATCTCGTGCTGCATGACCATGCAGGGTGAAGATTCACACCAGGGGTTGTGGTGCAGAGCCAGGGCTTGTGGGAGGGATCAATGTCCTGCAGGTGCAGGAGAGACGAAGCTGCTCTGTGACCTTGGCGGCATGGACAGACCAGGAAGGTGGCCCAGGGCCTTCGTCACCCCCCAGCCACTGGCCACCTCTCATGGGCCATTTCCAGCACTGGCTGCTCAGCCCAGGTTTACGGGTGAGGTTCCCTGTGAGGCCATCTCCATCCTCCTGCTGGGCTCAGGGCCTGTCTCAGGCAATGGCCAGCCCTGCCCAGCCTCTCTCCTGGGCCAGACCCTGGCAGACCCTGGAGCAGGGCTGTCTATGAACCCCACAGCTGGCACGGCCTCTCCAGGAGCTTGGAGAGGCTGCCACGCAGGAAGGCCATGGGGTGAGAAAGCACCAAGGACCATGTGGGCATCACACTGGGAGACCGTTCCCCACCCCAAATGCACCCTGTCCTGTGCTGTGCCTGCACCGTGGGGCTGTGGGACCATGTGTGGGGCAGCAGGGCTGGGCTGTCACAGCACAGGGTGCAGACAGGGGCCACAAAGCAGCTGCCAGGGGTGACAGCAAGGACAAGGACAGACAAGGAGTCTATGTGCATCGCCTTTGCTGTGCAGGGATGACTTTGGGAAGGGCAAAGCTCACCTGGAGCTGGTGGCTGCAAGAAAACAGACCACTGCATCAGAGACCAAGGCAGAACAAGGGAAATGTGGGGCTGTTACTGGGTGGGGAGGGAAATTCAATAACAGCAGAGAGTGATGCTGGGGTTGAGGGACTCAATTCCTTCTGTGTCTGGGTCTTTACTGGAACACCCACCCAGGCCTCTGTGCTCAATGAAGGGCTTCAAGGAGGAGAGCACATCTTGGTAGGAACCTCAGGAAGCCCCAGAAGGACAAACAGCAGTGTCTGCCCCTGCAGGGGACTCACCCTGGCAATGGCACAGGCTGGGGCTGCCTGGCTGCGAGCAGCTCTGTGGGAAAGGTCTGGGTGGGCAGGGAGCTGGGCAGGAGGCAGCGCGTGCCCTGGTGCAAGGGAGGCCAGGAGCACCCTGGGCTGTGCCACCAGGAGCACGGCCAGGAGATGGAGGGAAGGGATTCTCTGGAATACTCCATCCAGATCTCAGATCCCAATTCAGGAAAGATATTGGCAAGGTGGAGTGGGTTGAGCAAAGGGCCCCGGGGACAGCCAGGGACTGGAGCACTTTGCCTGTGGGGAGAGGCTGGGGGAGCCGGGCTTGTCCATGCCAGAGAAGGGAAGGCTGACAGGGACCTCATCACAGCCTGCCAGTGCCAATGAGGAGGTGATGGAGAATGCAGAGCCAGGCTCTTCACTGTAGTGCATTGCAGAAGGACAGAAAACAATGGGTGGAAGGTGAAAGAGGTGAGGTTCAGCCAGGACATAAGGAAAAGTTTTTTTCCCTAGAACAGGGGTGTCAAATTCACTTTCACCAGGGGCCACATCTGCCTCACGGCTGCCTTGAAAGGGACGAATGTAATTTTAGGACTGTATATATACAACTATTCCTACATTTATACAGTCTTAAAATTACAGTTGGCCCTTGGAAGGCAACCATGAGGCTGATGTGGTCCCAGTGAAAATGAGTTTGACACCCCTGCCCTAGGAGCTCAGCCAAGTGCTGCCTCGGGTCACCCAGAGAGGCTGAGCAGCCTGTGTCCTTGGAGGTTTTCAAACTCTGATTGAATCAGGGCTTGAACACCTTGGTCTGACCCAGTTTGTGACAGCTTGGACTGCAGACTCCTGAGGGCCCTTCAACCTCACTTCTCATTTGATCCCATTGTGATGTTGGGCTCTGTTTCTAACTGGTCAGAGCAGACGATTATGGGGCATGAATCCACCTGTGCTTTGGGTGACCATCTAAACCAACATCTCAACCAGTGAACCAGTCAACGCCTCAGTGTGACTTGCTCTGGGCGAAGTGTGAAGAGTGCTGGGCAGGGAAGGTTTAGAGGGCATGGGGCGCTATACAAGACAGAAAATGATCTTGGCTTAATGCCTGTAGGCCCATCAGATGTCAGCTGATGTCAATGAAAATTAAAATAAGAACTGAAGACAAATATTCAAAGCAAAGAAAGATGTCAACATACTTTTTTTTTTTTTTTTTTTAAGTCTTTGGGAGGTTTTCTTTTCTTCAAAAAGGAAAGTTTTTCCCAGAAACAGAAATGGATATAAGACACACATGTCTTCAGCTACACGGACAAGCTTTTTACGTATTACTTTTTTACATATAAAAAAAAAAGTTCAAATGTGAATTACCGGCAAGCGTACTAAGGGGAGGAGAACGTTGGTCTTCCCCTCTACTTCTGTTACCAACACTCTATTATTTCATCTCCCTTGTCATTCAGCAGTTTCCAGCTCTCCTGACTAAAGGTCCATGTCAAAGGAAAACTTTTCAGCAGACTGTCTGGACACACACCCTTCCCAGAACTCTCAGGTTTTCTCCTCCACTTCCTCTTCGGTCATTCAGTTGCCTCTCAACTGTTTGGTTTCTGCTTGGAGCTTCAGGGAGTTACAAACTTGCCCCATTCTTCAGAGCTCTAATTAACACGGCAGTCAACACATTATTTGTGTTTATATCTATCCTTTCCTAACTCTGTCTAAAACAGTTCTTGTGTGGATGTCCCTTGTGGACGGTGGACGTCACCAAATCCAGCATAGATGGTTGTGGAAAGTGTTTTACTCTATTAAATTGTATTGTGTTTCCTTGTTGGCATCAAAGAGAAACCTTTCTGTGCCTGAGTGCAGCCAGGTCTCTAAGGAGAGCAGGTGGGAGCTGGTGCAGAGGAGCTGCACCATCCACCTGCAGACCTCAGTGGAGAAGTCTGATGTAAGGAAAAGTGATGCAAGTCCCAGGCGGCCAAGGAGGGAACTGGCAGACTTTGTGGGGAGGGATGAGAAGCAAGGTTGTCCATACAGTGTCCGACCTTAAGGGACAGCTTCTCCTGCCTGTCCCGGTGTATTCAGGTGACCCTCTGGATCAATGCCCAGTGTAGAATGCTGCTGTCACTTCTTCTATGAAATCAAGAATGATAGAAAGTACCGTTAAAAGAAAAAACCCTCTCTTATGAAATCTTCTTTGAAATCTTCATCACGAAGTAACCCACCGAAACCTCTCCAAATAGCTGTACAAGTCTTGCAGACTTGAAGAAAATGACAGGAAAAGACATGGCTCGTTAGGGCTTTTTGTATTGTAATGAGCCCCATGGCATATTTGGTGCTGAGTCCATGAACCTCAGATACCAAGAGCAGACTGAAGAATCTCCTCAAGAAGTCCAAGTCAGAAGCAAACTCCAAAGTCCCTTGAAGCACTAATGGGTGCCACTGAGGCCATTACTGACAAAGCCTCCTCAGGGACTCGTTAGAACAGATAATTGGAGACTGCGATTACATCAGGCAAAGGCAAAGTGCAGCAGCTCGGATGCTGAGAAAACCCTTGGTTTGTTTGATGAAGGAGGATGGTCAAACCTTGAGCCCCTGCCCCTACAAAGGGAGATCCTGTCCCTCACGCGTGTCTCAGGGCTCTTCCTGGGGATGTGGGGAGTACGATGCCATTGAGGGACAACAATGTGACACCTCCCAACCTCCCTTGGGGAGGTGCAAGGAGCAATGAGGCCTCATGGCCATGACAATGATGGGTCTCCTCTTAGGCCTCAGTGGCAGGGACATCAGCCATAGCCAAGGGGACAAAGACCTTGGGCCTTGCAGGGGCATTCAGCCTCACTCTTGGCCATCTCCACCACAGGCCGTTCTACACTGTCCCAGGCCTGTGGCTGTTTCCCTGCAGGCTGCAGACACCCCATGCGCTTCCCCACCTTGTTCTCACCCCAGTATGTCCCCTCCTGTGCTGCTGTCTCTCCATCCTCCCCAGCTGTTCCTTGAAACACAAAGCCATGGCTGATCCAGACGCCTCTGGATGTCCACAGCACTATGCTCAGAATGACATTTCTTTATCCTCAGGTCCACTCTGGACCTCCAGAGCTGCAGTTTTTTATGGCTTTCTTTTCTCATGCTGTTTCCCACCACCAAAAAGAGTGTCAGCATCTTGGAAAGTGATTTTCAAGATTTCCCGAGCTACTATTATTCTTCCCTGCCATGGTTTTACCCCAGCCAGCAACTAAGACCGTGATAGTTGGTCACATACTTCCTCCACCCCTTCAAAGGGGGACAGGGGAGAGAAGTGAAAGGGAAGGGACAAACTTGTCGGTTGAGAAAAAACAGTTTAATAAGACAACAATGTAATAATAAAATATTACTACTACTAATATACTAATACTAGAGCACCTTTCTTATGAGAAGGGACTGAGAGTGCTGGGTCTGTTCAGCCTGGAGAAGGATGAGAGGTGATCTCATCAATGTTTATAAATATCTTAAGGATGGATGTCAAGAGCATGGGACCAGACTCCTTTCAGTGATGCCCAACGATAGGATGACAGGCAAAAAGCACTGAAGCACAGGAGGTTCCGTCTGAATATGAGGAAAAATTTCTCTACTTTGAGGTTGACAGACACTGGAACAGGCTGTCCAGAAAGGTTCTGGAGTCTCCTTCTCTGGAGACATTCAAACCCACCTGGACACTTCCTGTGAAATCCACTCTAGGTGATCCTACTTTAGCAGGTGGGTTGGATTAAATGATCTCCAGGGGTCCCTTCCAGCTGCAACCATTCTGTGATTCTGAGTATAAACCCAGAGTGAGATGCCCCAATTTACTCAGCTGGATGCCTTCCCTTGGCAGGACTAAAGGAGATCCATTTCTGACCCTCCCTGGGTGTCCTGACCAATGATGGGACAATGAAACGGTGCTTTCTGGACCTAACTCTAGTTTTGACAGGTGAAATGACATAGCTGGAAAGAAGTGGAATGCCTTTTTTGCCTCAGTCTTTTACAGTCAAACCAGTTGTGCTCCAGGTACACATCCCCCCGAGCCAGAAGACAGGGACAGGGAGCAGAATGTAGTCCAATAATCCGAGGGGAAATGGTTGGTGACCTGTTACACCACTTAGACACGCACAAGTCTATGGGGCCAGATGGGATCCATCCAAGGCTGCTGAGGGAGCTTGCAGACGTGATCACTAAGCCACTTTCAATTGTGAATCAGCAACCCTGGCGAACCGAGGAGGTCCCAGTTGACTGGAAGTTGGCGAATGTGACGCCCGTCTACAAGAAGGGTCAGAAGGAGGATCCAGGGAATTACAGGCCTGTCAATCTGACCTCGGTGCCAGGGAAGCTCATGGAACAGATCATCCTGAGTGACATCACATGGCACACACAGGACAACCAAGCAATCAGGCCCAGTCAGCATGGGTTTATGAAAGACAGGTCCTGCTTGACCAGCCTGATCTCTTCCTATGACAAGGTGACCTGCTTACTTGATGAGGGAGAGGCTGAGGATGCTGTGTACTTGGACTTCAGTAAAGCCTTTGACACCGTATCCCACAGCATCTCCTGGAAAAGCTGCAGCTCATGGCCTGGATGGGTTTATCTGCGATAGATAAGAAACTGGCTGGAGGGCTGGGCCCAAAGAGTTGTGGTGAACGGAGGCAAATCCAGTAGGTGGCCGGTCGCGAGTGGTGTCCCCAGGGCTCAGTATTGGGGCCAGCTCTGTTTAATCTCTTTATCAATGATCTGGATGAGGGGATTGAGTGCACCCTCAGTATGTTTGCAGATGACACCATGCTGGGTGTGAGCGTTGATCTGATGGACGGTAGGAAGGCTCTAAAAAGGGATCTGGACTGGCTGGATGGTTGGGCTGAGGCCAGTTGTCTAAGGTTCAACAAGGCCAATCGCAGGGTCCTGCGCTTGGGTCACAACAACCCCAGGCAGCGCTACAGGCTCGGGGAAGAGCAGCTGGAAAGCTGCCCAGCAGAAAAGGATCTGGGAGTGTTGATTGACAGCAGCTAAATATGAGCCAGGGTGTGTCCAGGTGGAAAAAAGGCCACCAGCATCCTGGCTTGTATCAGGAATAGTGTGGGCAGCAGGACCAGGGCAGTGATTGTCCCCTGTACTGGCACCAGTGAGGCCACACCTTGAGTCCTAGGGTCAGTTTTGGGCCCCTCACTATAGGAAAGACCTTGAGGTGCTGGAGTGAGTTCAGAGAAGGGCAATGGAGCTGATGAAGACACTGGAGCACAAGTGTGATGGGAACGGCTGAGGGAACTGGGGTTGTTCAGCCTGGAGAACAGGAGGCTGAGGGGAGACCTTCGGATCTCTGAACTGCCTGAAAGGAGGTTGGAGCATGGAGGGTGTTGGTCTCTTCTCCCTGGTAACAAGTGATAGGACAAGAGGAAAAGGCCTCAAGTTGCACCAGGAGAGGTTTAGATTGGATATTCGGAAAAAAATTATTCACAGAAAGGGTTGTCGGGCATTGTAAGAGGCTGCCTGAAAGAAGAGGTTGGTTTTTCTGCCAGAAATATGTTTCAGGAATTGTTCTGAGGATTTTTCTCCTCCACCTTCATCTCCACTGCCAGCTCTCCACAGTGACAATCAAGCAAAGTGAATTCAACCTGCAAGGACTAGGAGCAGAGATGAAGCTTGTCTCAGAGCAGGAGGGAGATTCCCATGAGAGCTGATGAGCGCTACATCAGCAAAACTGTAACTGTTAGAAAACAAGGGACAGCGGTGGAGGCAGAGCCTCCCCTGTCCTGCTGGAATGGCAGGAGAATCCTGTGGCCCTGCCAGCGGGCACGTGCACTCTTGGGTTCTGCTCCTATTGCAGCCAAGGATGTGCTAAGAAAGGATCCTGCAGGCTTTGCAGCTCTTCTGCCATGAGGAGAGCAGAGCAGCTTCAGCTGCTGTTACAAAAAGGCGGAGAAGCAGAGCTCACTGTGGTGAGATTGGCACTGTAGTGATTCTGCTGACTCTTCCACCTCATGGAATCGCACGGGCTGGCAGCTGTGTGCACCGTGCTGGGGCCCAGCACCCTGGGCAACATGTAGGTGCTTGGACCTGCAAGAGGAATGGGAAGAGAGTTGGTTGACAGGGTCATTAGCAGAGGAGGTGCCCAGAGAAGCTGCAAATCTTCTGGACCATGTTGTAATGCCACAGCCACATCTGACCAGACTATAAAACAGGGCTCCCACAGAAGACCCCTTTGAATGGTCTTCTCGGAGCTGCGGGTCTGTCAGCTGGAGCCTTTTCCTTAGACTGGGACGCTGTCTAAGGAGACTTCCTGGGATTGAGAGCGCCTCAGCTCCTCGTTTGGTGAGTGGTTATTTACTGGATAGATCCTTGAATAAGTCCTTGTCTAACCAGGCAAGCGTGAGCCCTCGCCTAACCCAGGCAAGTGATTATTTCTTGTGGGTTCCCTGGACTCAGAGGCCTCTGGTTTTCTTTCTTGTGACTGAATGCATGCACATTGTGCATCCTCATTATTCTTATGTTGTTGTACCCCAATAATTCCCTCAACTGATATCTGAACCTGTATTTTATGTTGTTGCAGTGCTAACTAATTGTATAAACCCTGTTTCTAGTCAGTGTATTTGCCACACTTTTCCAGCCAGAATAAAGTCTGGTTTGAACTTGTTGTTCACCTAAAACTGACTTTGAGGTGCTTCCGTGACACCTGCTCAGAGGAGCAGGAAGGATGTCTGCCCCCTTTCCCAATCCTTCCACCTTCTGCCACGCTGGGGCACTGTTGGCAGCTCTGAAACTGAGCTGTCAGTGCTTCTGTGGGATGAGATGAGTTTGTGCTGGAACTGCAAGAACCAGGAAGAAAAAATCCCCGAGGGGTTCACTGGAACTTCACGGCTTTGGTAAAACCATCCGCCTGCTGTACCCCTATTTCCTCAGAGCCAGCAGCACAGCTTGGGTGGGGGGAAAGGCACAGATCAGACCTTGGGGCTGAGAGATGAGCACAAGCACCTGCTAAGGCAGCTGTAGCCAACCAGGAGCACTCCCCACTTACTTCTACTGCACATGAAGGAAGCTTGTCAGGAAACAGCTGTGTCCTGCAGTGGAGGCTTTGAACTGGCCCTGGTTAACAAGCTGAGCAGCAGATTGTCAGTAGAGGATGCTTGAGCTGCAAGGGTGTGGTGGTATTCTGACATTGAGCCTGTGAGAAACTACAAGAGTCAACATTGAGCCTGTGAGAAACTACAAGAGTCAACGGCGGTGGAACAAGCATTGTTGGAAAAACAAGAAGCAAGGACTGTACTGATTGATACATTAAGGCCAGAGGGATTGATACAGGACTGATACATCAAAGACAGGGGGTAACTTGTGACAGATCAAAAAATGCTTTTCTGGTAGCAACTTTGGTAGGAACACAAAATGTATCACTTATGTAATGCCTAACTTAGCAAATCAGCAACGCTTGAGCAAGCATCCTATCAAGTATAAATACAAGCCTGAATTTGTAATAAATGTCTCTCCCTGCACCTTATCGAGAGTCCATGCCTCATATGCTACGCAAGGGTGGGCGTCTCCCCGCAGTCACTTACCTGGAGGGAGGTCGGTTTTGATGCCTCTGTGACGGAAGGACATGGACTGCCCAGGAGGGCACTTAAGGACGTGTCTGTTGGACTTCTCAGGGCAGTAATCGCCTAGGGCAGAGGACAACAGCACAAAAGCAGTGAAGATGTGGCCTTTTTTCTCAAGCCAAGGAGGCAATTTCAACAAGAGCTGCTCTCCTTAACCACTGCAGAAGTGCCAGCTGCTGGAAAACATCTACAGCTCATTGAAGGGGTGAGCTGAGCCTTTTGTACCCATCTCTCTTTTGCAGCCATGTAACTTTTGTGCCACTATTGCAGGGAAATGTGAAAATATCCTAGTCTTATCTGAACAAACAGTTGGAGAAATGTTACTCACTTGGTCCAAGCATGATCTCGCTGCCATAGCAACGGGGGTGTCCGCTGCGCGGCCTGACTAGAAATGGCCCCAGGGCCGCAGCGGCTGGGGCTCTTCCCTCGCCCCGGGCTGCTCCTGCCCGTGTCGCCCTCGCTCCTCTGTCCCCAGAGCGAATCCCCCTGAAGGGACCAGAGCGGCCCTGCTGTCACTGCGGGGCTGGAGCAGCCTTGCAGCCCCTCTGCAAGTCGTTTGCTTACATCCCCCTAGAGCTGAGCAAAGTTCAGCCCGGTCTGCGCAAAGGGGCATCTCTCGTTAGTGTCTCTTTCTTGCTGCTTGGGTTCAGACAAAGAGGATCCTCCGGGTTCCCGCCGATTCTCAGTTTGGAGCGAACGCTGAGGAAAACGTGAGGAGGTTGTGTTTCTGCTCCTTAAAATATGTCCCTTTTCCACGAGCCTTCCAGCCTGTCCCTGCCCAAGGGACAGCCCAGCTCAGCACCCGGCCCCGGGCACCACACGCTGGGTCCGCACTCCTGCCCACAGCATCGAACACAACCAGCGCTCGCAGCTGCAACGCTGGTTTGCTCACAAACCCAACACTCGGCACCACATGGGCTGCTGGGAAGAGAACTCCATCCCAGCCACAACCAGAGCAGATGTCTGACATCAGCTCTGTGCCACTCTGTGTTTTATTCATGGCTGTTATAAGCGAAACCGTATGCCAATCTTAATTATCCAATTAGAATTTATTAAGCAAGCAGTAAACAGGCAAAACAGCGCTGGGCGGCCGGGGAGTCTCAGCTCTACCAACGGCACACAACCCACCCCCACCAGAGTCCCTCTTTTATAGGTTTTTTGTCTCCAGGTAGATTTCCAAATTGATACAGCTTGGCCCGACGTCTTCTGCGGCTGCGCGTCTGGTTACCGGGGGGGGTCTCCTCAGGCTCTCCGGTGGTCGCGGGACGGAGGCAACATTTTCCCTCCACACCGCAGGCGGCGACCCCACCCCTCCGGACACGCGCAGCTCACCTCACCCACACAACTCCAATACATTTCCCCAGTTGTACTGTTTCATAAATGTTTGCACAAGATAACGTACCGGTTTGATTAACAAATTTACAACATGGGTTTATTACAATCCCCCCTTTTTATTTTTATCATTTTGTTGATCAAACCGGATAATAGTTTCTCGGGCTAGAGAAAGGATGGAAGTTTCGTGTTCAACAACTCTGTCTTCTTCTATCTGCTCATACTGGTTTTTTTTTTCAATCATTAAGTGAGCGGATTCTAATCGATTTTTTACTAGTTCGATAACTCTATTTAATATACAGGACCCGAAGGTCAGAATTAACACTAATATTATTAAAGGTCCTGCTATAGTAGATAACAAAATAGTTAACCAGGGGGATTGGGTGAACCAGGATTCGTACCAGCTCCCCTTTGCTTCCCTCTCTTTCTTCTGTTTTTCTAAACCCTCCCCTACTTTGGTCATAGTATCTGTTACTACTCCTGTGTGATCTGCGTAAAAGCAACACGCTTCCCCTAGAGATGCACACAGTCCTCCTTGTTGTAAGAAGAGGAGATCCATTCCTCTTCTATTTTGTAATACTACCTCCGATAATGAAGTTAAAGATTTCTCTAACGCAGTTATTGATTTCTCAGTTCTTTCTAGGTCTTCATCGATGGCGGCTTTTAAAGAATTGAAACCCTGTTTTTGTTGAATAAGAGAGGTTATCCCTGTACTTGCTCCTACTGCCCCGATTCCTAACAACGTGGCTGTTGTGATAGCTGTGATTGGTTCTCTTTTTATGAGGTAATGTCCAGTATCCCAATGATCACACAGTACACTTTCCTGATGATACAATATTCTCGGGATAATGGTAACTAGTATACAGTACTCCCGTGAGTCATTGAACATACTTAGAGATATACACGGGGTGAGTCCCGTTTCAGAACATATCCATCTAGCCCCACCTGGGGAAATAATCCATGTTTTGGTTTGGTTTCTTTCCGGTTGGATAGTACTACAGAGCGATTGCTTAGATTTCGGTACTTTACCTATACAAGCTCCTACTCCGGTGACATGTTGCATGGTTATTCCCTTTTTCTTATCATCCCACTGACAGTGGGAGGAAGAATCACTGCTTACGTTATAGGTGCTGTTAACCCCTATGGCATCATAAAAAGGAGGTTTGGTATCATAACACAGCCAACAATTAGTAGTTACATTAGGATTAGTTTCATTTAACGTGCTATAAGCTGCTTGCATGACTGTCCATAGGGGATTTTCATTCACTATTTCTCTCATGGGCAGTAAGGTACTAGTCGTGATCAAGGAATTGCTAGTAGTCAAAGTTGTTTGCTCCAAAGGGTATGACTTCTTTCAGTCCTTTAACTACTATATTGGGACCTATTGCTTGAGGAGTGAGTCTCGCTACTTCCTTCTTTATAAAAATAAGACCTCCCCTATCTGTCCCGGGTTCCCAGTACCTTACTCCCCGAGTTTTTCCTATTTGCCAGGCGGGGTCTGTGGGATTGGATATATTAATGTATAAATGCTTACAATTCCCAGGTAATATCGCTCCACCGTTCGAGTTTCACTTAGGATGAATACATCCATAGGGTCCCCACCCCACAGACAGGAATTTGTCTCTTCCTCCCCCTGGGGGCCAATCTGATGCTACCGTCTCGCATCCCCAATAGGCACAATAATATGAGTTGGGATGGTTAGAGTACCCTTTCCCAGGGTTAGAGCTAGGGCAAAAGGGCCCTTAACGTCTAGACATGGTTTTATGGGTACCAGTTGGCAAAGAGTCGTCTTAAAGCTGGGGCTTCCCACTACAGTTTTCTGGGCAATAATTTGTTGGTCTTCCCACCTAATTAAGCTCCATTTATAAGGTTGGTGGGGGTTTTCTCTTCCTTGGGCTGAGCCTGATACCATTTGTAACAGACCTATTATCCAAATGCTTAGATTTAGGGTTGAGAAGAGTGGTGTGACTTTTCTATTGCCATTAGCATTCCAGGCGTTCTGACAATCTCTTAGAATTTTACATTCATTTTTAGAGAGGGCTAGGAGGTTCCGGGGAAGTTTTGAGATGGTTCGTTTTGGGAGTTGTAAGTCAAGGAGTCTCATGAGCCCTTCCTGGAGGTGGTTCATTAACCCCAGTCCCCACAGTAGTACGCCTCTGGCTTTTTCCTTGCCTATTCTGTTGCCTAGAGCAGTGAGGTGTACCATCTTCTTGGCAGCAGTCGTATTCTTCAGGGGAACCTCCTTTATTTTAATCGGCCTTGACTTACATACACCCTTATTTTTTTATCTTTCAGTTCCCAACTTCCCAAGCTCCACACCTCACTCTAGCTACTGCTTTTCAGCAAAGTACCTGTACGGTCTTAGCTTTTATCAGACAAAGTTCGTCTGTTTGGAAACGATACTTTCCAGGATTTATACCTCTTTTTTTTTTTTTTTTTTGTAAAATTATCCCACCACTCTTCAGAATCCTTTATCAGTTTTCTAGTTGCTACCCCCCCCACTCAAAGTGCTCAGTTAGTTAGTTTCCTCCCATTATTGTAACACTTATGACAAATACCGCTAGGAGGACTCCCATAGAGACAATGGACCCACCACTTTTCTTTACAATTTCTACACTTATACAAATAAAAGGATAACAAATACAGCTTAGGTTGTTACAAAAGATAATTTCACTCATCCGTTTTCCTCTGAAAGGTAATTTTCAGATTGTCCAGATTCTTGGTCGCTTCCCAGTGAGGATTCTGAATTGGTCCTTTAATTTGATCAGCGTGAGTCCACCCCCTTTCAGCGGTCCGGACTGCAGTATCTGTGGTAAGCAAGACAAGAAAAGGCCCCTCCCAGCGGGGGGTTAGAGAAGATTCTTTCCAAGTTTTAATTAATACTTTATCTCCCGGTTTAATTTTATGTGTTGCAATGTCTAGAGGCGGTCTTTGTACTATCAGTCCTTTTTGTATTAATTCCCGCCTTCTCTTCATAAGTTCCACAATATATTCCTGCAATACTTTTTCCTCTACCTTCGGGTGTTCGATAGGTGTTTCTAGGTCATACGGCATTCCATATAACATCTCAAAATGGGAAATTCCAGTGTCTGTTCTGGGTTGTGTTCTCACATTTAATAGGGCCAAAGGTAGACATTTTACCCAACTCATTTTTGTTTCGATTATTAATTTGGTTAACTGTCTCTTATTTTCACCATTCATTCTTTCTACCCTCTCTGAGCTTTGAGGATGCCATGGTGTATAATATTCCCACTTAGTTCCTAAGGGACCTAGGATCTCCTTAATAACTTTCGAAGTGAAATGGGGCCCCCTGTCAGAGTCAATTACTGCTACGTTTCTGTACCGTGGTATAATATTTTCTAACAATGTTTTGGCCACAGTTTTTGCTGTGGCTCGAGCTACTGGGAAGGCTTCTACAAAATGAGTCAAGTGGTCCAGCAGAACTAGAAGGTATTTATATCTCCCAGCTTTTGGAAGCTCAGTAAAATCAATCTGTATTTTCTCAAAGGGTCTTTTTGCTAACTCACGCCCTCCATGTACGCTTTCTCTAAGTTGTTGCTTATTCACTTTCTGGCATGTGAGGCACTCTCCAACAATTTTCTTAGCTATATCATATATTCCTATACACATATATTTAGCCCCAAATTGGTCCACTAATGCCTGTACCTCGCAGTGGGTTTGCCTGTGAAATTCCCTCATTATTCTCCATGCAGCACCCTTCGGGAGAACTTCCCTTCCATCTGATAACAACCATTTTCCTTCCTTTTCAGTGACTCCTAATTGCTTGAGTTTTTCTCCTTCTTGGATGATAAAGCTCGTGGTATGATTTACTTTAATTTGCATTTGTTCTGCCTCTTTTAGTACTAGTAAAGCGGCTTTCTTTGCTTCTTCGTCTGCTATGTTGTTTCCCTTTATTCGAGGTGACACCCCCTTTTGGTGACCCCTTATGTGTACTACCGCAATTTGTTCAGGTCCTCTCAGAGCCTCTAGGGTCTGCCTGATCAATGCTTCATGTATGAGTCCTTTCCCTTGGGAGTTCACTAAACCTCGTTCCTCCCAGATTTTTCCAAACATATGAACCACTCCATAGGCATATTTGGAATTGGTAAAGACAGTTCCTATTTTATCTTTTAGTATTTGTAAAGCCCGCCATACAGCATATAGTTCACAAGCCTGAGCAGACCAGGTCACATTAAGAGGACCTGATTCCCTTACTTTTAGGGCCTTGCCATCTATTATAGCGTATCCTGATTTTCGCTTCCCATCTACTACTCGGGATGACCCATCTACAAATAGTTTTTCCCCATCTTGCAGTTCCTCTTCCTCTAAATCTTCTCTAATTTTGGTTTGATATTCTATTAATTGTGCACAATTATGGGCTAGGTTTTCACTCGGTTCCCCATACAGGAATTGGGCCGGGTTTTGCAAACTTGTAGTCTCGAGTTCTAACTTGGGGGAATGTATAAAGATGCCCTCATATTTCAGTAGTCTTGCATCCGTAATCCACTTGTCTGCTTTTTGTTGCAAGACCCCCTGTATATTATGGGGTGTATATACCTTCAATTCTCCTCCCAAAGTTATTTTTCTAGATTCTTCGACTAAGAGAGCCGTGGCTACTATAGCTTGCAAGCAAGTGGGCCATCCCCTCCTAACTGGATCTAGCAGTTTCGACAGATAGCCTATAGGTTTCTTCCTTCCTGCCCAATCCTGAGTTAATATACCAAATGCTGTTCCCCCTTCAGTATTTACAAATAGATAGAAAGGACTTTTGATATCAGGTAGACTTAATACGGGAGCGTTCACCAGATCAGTTTTTAAGTTTTCTAAGTTTTGCTCATCGTCTGGGCTCCATTTCATTAGCCCTTCTCCCACTAACTTTTGATACAAAAGCTTCACTTTGTTACTATAGTCATCGATCCAGTGTCTGCAATAACCTACGAGTCCTAATAACTGTCTTAGTTGTCTTTGATTTTTAGGCGTTTGGAGCGAGAGGATACCCTTCAAGTCCTGCAGAGGGAGAACCTTGACAAGGAGTTGTGGGACTGACAATGCACAAAAGAGGAAGAAGAAGAAGAAGAAGAAGAGGTGAGTGGTCCCGTGGCATCTTTTCCAAAGCGTGACACGTAGCGATGACGAGCAGACTTTTTGCCTTCCACAACTTGTTTGGCTGCTGTGCTTCTTGGGCAGGGATGCATGAGAAGCGCTCTGGTCCCTGCCAGGCGCTTGTATTGCCCGCAGGGAGAGCTGAGAAGTGGCAGCTGTGCCCCGGGGGAAAAAATTCCTTGCTGAGCCCAGTGCTGGCCATGAGCTGTTCCCTGAGCATGTGAGCCAGACCTGGCTCCTTGTCCCACAGGCAGCTCATGCTTCCCAGGAGCTGCCCAAGCCCTATCCTCCCTTGAGCTGGAGCTATGTCGCAGACTTGCCAGAGTGCCCAAGTGCCTGTGAGCTGATGGACCTTGTGGGCAAGAATCCTTGCTGTCCCTGTGTAGGACACCAGTGGGTGTTCCAAAGCACTGCAAGCCCTTGCAAGCCCTTGCAAGCCCTCGACATCCTATCTCTTACGGCTCCTGAGCGTTGCTGTGTAGGAGATGAGGATGGTGAGCTCTGCAGTGCTCGTCAAGAAGGAATTGCCTTGGTCTTGCCACTGCTATCCAGTTGAAAAGGATTTGCATCCATGAGCCGAGCTTGGAAGGTGGCCCTGCCAGCAGATTGTCTTGCAGCGGAGAACCTCCAGAGGCCTCATGCAAGGTTTTCTTCCCTCAGCCCCTGGCCTGTGATTCCAGCAGCTCCTCAAGTGCTTCCTGTGAGATGTGCTGGGGCTGCCCCCGGGCCAGCTCTGGCAGTGGACACCGGAGGCTGCTCCTCTGGATCCTGCGTGGGGCCTGGTGACCACTGCGTTGCCGGGTGCTGGCATTGTGACATGGGGGTGACACAGCCGCATATGTGCAGCCCTTTGGAGGAAGCCTTTGGGGTGCTGGCTCCAAATCAGTCCCTGTACCTACAAAATAGGGGAGTAAGCAACCTAAGAGTGTCCCTTTTTTGCAAAAAGACCGTGTGGATGTCTTGCCAGTGCAGCCTTCCTTCCAGTAGCAATACTGCTTTTGGTATCATGTATGGAGGCCTCAGGGCTCGCTCAGGGCTTGTCACGCAGAACTGCAGGCCTGACAGAGCAGAACTGCTCTCCTCTCCTCTCCTCTCCTCTCCTCTCCTGTCCGCCAGTCCAATATCTAAGAGACTGTTTGCCTGAAAGGACAGAGGGTTTTCAGTTCCAAAATCAATTTCAAGGACACATAACACAATGAATTTTATTTTATTTTGTTGTTAATTTATTAATTTTCTTGATTTGATGTTAATTCATGTTATGTTATTTCATGTCATGTTTTTTTTCCCTTTGTGACTCTGTTTCAGAAGCCAGGCTCACAAGCATTAGCTCAAGCCCAAGTGTAGCCAGGAGTAGGCTGAGGCATTCTTCAGTTTAGCCTGAGAAAAGATCCCTTGCAGGCTGGCAAAGGCAAGTCCCAGAGCTGCAGAGAGCAGCAGCAGGAATAGAGGCCAAGCTGTGCGCGGTTCCTGCAGAGGGAGAACCTTGACAAGGACTTGTGGGACTGACCATGCACAAAAGAGGAGGAAGAACAGGAAGAAGAAGAAGAAGAAGAAGAAGAGGAAGAAGAGGAAGAAGAGGTGAGTGGTACCGTGGCATCTCTTCCAAAGCGTGACATGTAGCGATGACGAGCAGACTTTTTGCCTTCCACAACTTGTTTGGCTGCTGTGCTTCTTGGGCAGGGATGCATGAGAAGCGCTCTGGTCCCTGCCAGGTGCTTGTGTTAGCTGCAGGGAGAGCTGAGAAGTGGCAGCTGCGGCTGCCAGCATGGTGGAGCATGAGCAGCCGGCTCCCAGGCCAAATGGCCCAAAGAAATGGTGGCAAGGGGCGGTGCTGAGAACTGCAGAGGAAGGCAAAAAACCGCCGGGGACCAGTGCCAATGTGCGCCGGGGGAAAAAGTTCCTTGCTGAGCCCAGTGCTGGCCATGGGCTGTTTCCTGAGCATGTGAGCCAGACCTGGCTCCTTGTCCCACAGGCTGCTCATGCTTCCCAGGAGCTGCCCAAG
Organism: Caloenas nicobarica; assembly: GCF_036013445.1. Lineage (NCBI taxonomy): Eukaryota > Metazoa > Chordata > Aves > Columbiformes > Columbidae > Caloenas > Caloenas nicobarica. The sequence goes on from NW_027017722.1 coordinate 1,125,918, forward strand.
CCCTATCCTCCCTTGAGCTGGAGCTATCTGGCGGACTTGCCAGAGTGCCCAAGTGCCTCTGAGCTGATAGACCTTGTGGGCAAGAATCCTTGCTGTCCCTGTGTAGGACACCAGTGGGTGTTCCAAAGCACTGCAAGCCCTTGCAAGCCCTTGCAAGCCCTCGACATCCTATCTCTTACGGCTCCTGAGCGTTGCTGTGTAGGAGATGAGGATGGTGAGCTGTGCAGTGCTCCTCAAGAAGGAATTGCCTTGGTCTTGCCACTGCTATCCAGTTGAAAAGGATTTGCCTCCATGAGCCGAGCTTGGAAGGTGGCCCTGCCAGCAGATTGTCTTGCAGCGGAGAACCTCCAGCAGCCTCATGCAAGGTTTTCTTCCCTCAGCCCCTGGCCTGTGATTCCAGCAGCTCCTCAAGTGCTTCCTGTCAGATGTGCTGGGGCTGCCCCCGGGCCAGCTCTGGCAGTGGACACGGGAGGCTGCTCCTCTGGATCCTGCGTGGGGCCTGGTGACCACTGCGTTGCCGGGTGCTGGCATTGTGACATGGGGGTGACACAGCCGCATATGTGCAGCCCTTTGGAGGAAGCCTTTGGGGTGCTGGCTCCAAATCAGTCCCTGTAGCTACAAAATAGGGGAGTAAGCAACCTAATAGAGTCCCTTTTTTGCAAAAAGACAGTGTGGATTTGTTGCCAGTGCAGCCTTACTTCCAGTAGCAATACTGCCTGTGGTATCATGTATGGAGGCCTCAGGGCTCGCTCAGGGCTTGTCACGCGGAACTGCAGGCCTGACAGAGCAGAACTGCTCTCCTCTCCTCTCCTCCCCTCTCTTCGCCTCGCCTCGCCTCGCCACGCCTCTCCTCTCCTCTCCTGTCCGCCAGTCCAATATCTAAGAGACTGTTTGCCTGAAAGGACAGAGGGTTTTCAGTTCCAAAATCAATTTCAAGGACATATAACACAATGAATTTTATTTTATTTTGTTGTTAATTTATTAATTTTCTTGATTTGATGTTAATTCATGTTATGTTATTTCATGTCATGTTTTTTTTCCCTTTGTGACTCTGTTTCAGAAGCCAGGCTCACAAGCATTAGCTCAAGCCCAAGTGTAGCCAGGAGTAGGCTGAGGCATTCTTCAGTTTAGCCTGAGAAAAGATCCCTTGCAGGCTGGCAAAGGCAAGTCCCAGAGCTGCAGAGAGCAGCAGCAGGAATAGAGGCCAAGCTGTGCGCGGTTCCTGCAGAGGGAGAACCTTGACAAGGAGTTGTGAGACTGACCATGCACAAAAGAGGAGGAAGAAGAAGAAGAAGAAGAAGAAGAAGAAGAAGAGGAAGAAGAGGAAGAAGAGGAAGAAGAGGTGAGTGGTACTGTGGCATCTCTTCCAAAGCGTGACATGTAGCGATGACGAGCAGACTTTTTGCCTTCCACAACTTGTTTGGCTGCTGTGCTTCTTGGGCAGGGATGCATGAGAAGCGCTCTGGTCCCTGCCAGGCGCTTGTGTTACCTGCAGGGAGAGCTGAGAAGTGGCAGCTGCGGCTGCCAGCATGGTGGAGCATGAGCAGCCGGCTCCCAGGCCAAATGGCCAAAGAAATGGTGGCAAGGGGCGGTGCTGAGAAGTGCAGAGGAAGGCAAAAAACCGCCGGGGACCAGTGCCAATGTGCCCCGGGGGAAAAAGTTCCTTGCTGAGCCCAGTGCTGGCCATGGGCTGTTCCCTGAGCATGTGAGCCAGACCTGGCTCCTTGTCCCACAGGCTGCTCATGCTTCCCAGGAGCTGCCCAAGCCCTATCCTCGCTTGAGCTGGAGCTATGTCGCGGACAAGCCAGAGTGCCCAACTGCCTCTGAGCTGATAGACCTTGTGGGCAAGAATCCTTGCTGTCCCTGTGGAGGACACCAGTGGGTGTTCCAAAGCACTGCAAGGCCTTGCAAGCCCTTGCAAGCCCTCGACATCCTATCTCTTACGGCTCCTGAGCGTTGCTGTGTAGGAGATGAGGATGGTGAGCTCTGCAGTGCTCCTCAAGAAGGAATTGCCTTGGTCTTGCCACTGCTATCCAGTTGAAAAGGATTTGCATCCATGAGCCGAGCTTGGAAGGTGGCCCTGCCAGCAGCTTGTCTTGCAGCGGAGAACCTCCAGCAGCCTCATGCAAGGTTTTCTTCCCTCAGCCCCTGGCCTGTGATTCCAGCAGCTCCTCAAGTGCTTCCTGTCAGATGTGCTGGGGCTGCCCCCGGGCCAGCTCTGGCAGTGGACACGGGAGGCTGCTCCTCTGGATCCTGCGTGGGGCCTGGTGACCACTGCGTTGCCGGGTGCTGGCATTGTGACATGGGGGTGACACAGCCGCATATGTGCAGCCCTTTGGAGGAAGCCTTTGGGGTGCTGGCTCCAAATCAGTCCCTGTACCTACAAAATAGGGGAGTAAGCAACCTCATAGAGTCCCTTTTTTGCAAAAAGACAGTGTGGATTTGTTGCCAGTGTAGCCTTACTTCCAGTAGCAATACTGCCTGTAGTATCATGTATGGAGGCCTCAGGGCTCGCTCAGGGCTTGTCACGCAGAACTGCAGGCCTGACAGAGCAGAACTGCTCTCCTCTCCTCTCCTCTCCTCTCCTCTCCTCTCCTCTCCTCTACTCTCCTCTCCTCTTCTCTTCTCTCCTGTCCGCCAGACCAATATCTAAGAGACTGTGTGCCTGAAAGGACAGAGGGTTTTCAGTTCCAAAATCAATTTCAAGGACACATAACACAATGAATTTTATTTTATTTTGTTGTTAATGTATTAATTTTCTTGATTTGATGTTAATTCATGTTATGTTTCTTCGTGTCATTTTTTTTCCCTTTGTGACTCTGTTTCAGAACCCAGGCTCACAAGCATTAGCTCAAGCCCAAGTGTAGCCAGGAGTAGGCTGAGGCATTCTTCAGTTTAGCCTGAGAAAAGATCCCTTGCAGGCTGGCAAAGGCAAGTCCCAGAGCTGCAGAGAGCAGCAGCAGGAATAGAGGCCAAGCTGTCCGCGGTTCCTGCAGAGGGAGAACCTTGACAAGGAGTTGTGGGACTGACCATGCACAAAAGAGGAGGAGGAAGAAGAAGAAGAAGAAGAAGAAGAAGAAGAGGAAGAAGAGGAAGAAGAGGTGAGTGGTACCGTGGCATGTCTTCCAAAGCGTGACATGTAGCGATAACGAGTAGACTTTTTGCCTTCCACCACTTGTTTGGCTGCTGTGCTTCTTGGGCAGGGATGCATGAGAAGCGCTCTGGTCCCTGCCAGGCGCTTGTGTTACCTGCAGGGAGAGCTGAGAAGTGGCAGCTGCGGCTGCCAGCATGGTGGAGCATGAGCAGCCGGCTCCCAGGCCAAATGGCCAAAGAAATGGTGGCAAGAGGCGGTGCTGAGAACTGCAGAGGAAGGCAAAAAACTGCCGGGGACCAGTGCCAATGTGCCCCGGGGGAAAAAGTTCCTTGCTGAGCCCAGTGCTGGCCATGGGCTGTTCCCTGAGCATGTGAGCCAGACCTGGCTCCTTGTCCCACAGGCTGCTCATGCTTCCCAGGAGCTGCCCAAGCCCTATCCTCCCTTGAGCTGGAGCTATGTCGCGGACTTGCCAGAGTGCCCAAGTGCCTCTGAGCTGATAGACCTTGTGGGCAAGAATCCTTGCTGTCCCTGTGTAGGACACCAGTGGGTGTTCCAAAGCACTGCAAGCCCTTGCAAGCCCTTGCAAGCCCTCGACATCCTATCTCTTACGGCTCCTGAGCGTTGCTGTGTAGGAGATGAGGATGGTGAGCTGTGCAGTGCTCCTCAAGAAGGAATTGCCTTGGTCTTGCCACTGCTATCCAGTTGAAAAGGATTTGCATCCATGAGCCGAGCTTGGAAGGTGGCCCTGCCAGCAGATTGTCTTGCAGCGGAGAACCTCCAGCAGCCTCATGCAAGGTTTTCTTCCCTCAGCCCCTGGCCTGTGATTCCAGCAGCTCCTCAAGTGCTTCCTGTCAGATGTGCTGGGGCTGCCCCCGGGCCAGCTCTGGCAGTGGACACGGGAGGCTGCTCCTCTGGATCCTGCGTGGGGCCTGGTGACCACTGCGTTGCCGGGTGCCGGCATTGTGACATGGGGGTGACACAGCCGCATATGTGCAGCCCTTTGGAGGAAGCCTTTGGGGTGCTGGCTCCAAATCACTCCCTGTAGCTACAAAATAGGGGAGTAAGGAACCTAATAGAGTCCCTTTTTTGCAAAAAGACAGTGTGGATTTGTTGCCAGTGCAGCCTTCCTTCCAGTAGCAATACTGCCTGTAGTATCATGTATGGAGGCCTCAGGGCTCACTCAGGGCTTGTCACGCAGAACTGCAGGCCTGACAGAGCACAACTGCTCTCCTCTCCTCTCCTCTCCTCTCCTCTCCTCTCCTCTCCTCTCCTCTCCTCTCCTCTCCTCTCCTCTCCTCTCCTCTCCTCTCCTCTTCTCTTCTCTCCTGTCCGCCAGTCCAATATCTAAGAGACTGTTTGCCTGAAAGGACAGAGGGTTTTCAGTTCCAAAATCAATTTCAAGGACACATAACACAATGAATTTTATTTTATTTTGTTGTTAATTTATTAATTTTCTTGATTTTATGTTATTTCATGTTATGTTTCTTCGTGTCATTTTTTTTCCCTTTGTGACTCTGTTTCAGAACCCAGGCTCACAAGCATTAGCTCAAGCCCAAGTGTAGCCAGGAGTAGGCTGAGGCATTCTTCAGTTTAGCCTGAGAAAAGATCCCTTGCAGGCTGGCAAAGGCAAGTCCCAGAGCTGCAGAGAGCAGCAGCAGGAATAGAGGCCAAGCTGTCCACGGTTCCTGCAGAGGGAGAACCTTGACAAGGAGTTGTGGGACTGACCATGCACAAAAGAGGAAGAAGAAGAAGAAGAAGAAGAGGTGAGTGGTCCCGTGGCATCTTTTCCAAAGCGTGACACGTAGCGATGACGAGCAGACTTTTTGCCTTCCACAACTTGTTTGGCTGCTGTGCTTCTTGGGCAGGGATTCATGAGAAGTGCTCTGGTCCCTGCCAGGCGCTTGTGTTACCTGCAGGGAGAGCTGAGAAGTGGCAGCTGCGGCTGCCAGCATGGTGGAGCATGAGCAGCCGGCTCCCAGGCCAAATGGCCCAAAGAAAGGGTGGCAAGGGGCGGTGCTGAGAACTGCAGAGGAAGGCAAAAAGCCTCCGGGGACCAGTGCCAATGTGTCCCTGGGGAAAAAATTCATTGCTGAGCCCAGTGCTGGCCATGGGCTGTTCCCTGAGCATGTGAGCCAGACCTGGCTCCTTGTCCCACAGGCTGCTCATGCTTCCCAGGAGCTGCCCAAGCCCTATCCTCCCTTGAGCTGGAGCTATGTCGTGGACTTGCCAGAGTGCCCAACTGCCTCTGAGCTGATGGACCTTGTGGGCAAGAATCCTTGCTGTCCCTGTGTAGGACACCAGTGGGTGTTCCAAAGCACTGCAAGCCCTTGCAAGCCCTCGACATCCTATCTTTTAGGGCTCCTGAGCATTGCTCTGTAGGAGATGAGGATGGTGAGCTCTGCAGTGCTCCTCAAGAAGGAATTGCCTTGGTCTTGCCACTGCTATGCAGTTGAAAAGGATTTGCCTCCATGAGCCGAGCTTGGAAGGTGGCCCTGCCAGCACATTGTCTTGCAGCGGAGAACCTCCAGCAGCCTCCTGCAAGGTTTTCTTCCCTCAGCCCCTGGCCTGTGATTCCAGCAGCTCCTCAAGTGCTTCCTGTCAGATGTGCTGGGGCTGACCCCGGGCCAGCTCTGGCAGTGGACACGGGAGGCTGCTCCTCTGGATCCTGCGTGGGGCCTCGTGACCGCTGCGTTGCCGGGTGCTGGCATTGTGACATGGGGGTGACACAGCCGCATATGTGCAGCCCTTCGGAGGAAGCCTTTGGGGTGCTGGCTCCAAATCAGTCCCTGTACCTATAAAATGGGGGTGTAAGCTGATACAAGGAATTAACTAGTTAACACTTGACTAATCAATAGTTAAAGAACTAACGCTTAAGGAGCTAATGCTTATAGAGCAAACCCTTAACCCAGAACGCTTAGAACCCTTATCCCACATTACAATTGCCTAGCTTTGCTTAGCCTTGTGTATGAGAAGCAAAAGTTTATTGACTACTTTACATGCCTTGCAGGGAGGCAAAATCTTGGATGCATCCTTGGTGCATCCTTGGGTGGATTAGATAACCAAAACTTGGACACAGGGCAGGAGATATGGCAACTCAGCAGTCTGAGTCCCAGCCAACTCATCACACCAGGCCAGAGGTGAACGTGTACAGAGAAGATGACCCCGATCCACGATCACTGCACAGGCGCAACCAGGAGGGGCCAAGGGTGGAGACTATGGAAATGAGTTCCCAGAACTCATTGTAATAAGAACCGCCTTATCGGGGACAGGTTATGAATATGTGTAGGCGTTCCTAGAACTTTCATGAATATGTAACTACTTTACAGTATTTAACTAAGCTCACAGTTACTGGAAATTTGCACACGTCTTTGTTGAAAATTATTTCCCCGTGTGTCCAGCGCTGAAATAAACATACCTGCTTTACAATCTTACAGGTTTCAAGGTCACTTTCCGCACGTCATTTGGCGAGCCAGCCAGGAGGGAGTTCTGCTTGGCTGCATGAACATCTGAGAACGGATGACTTTGGCGTGCCCCGAAGCTTTTCTTTCGGAAGACCTCCACTCCCAGCTGGTCATTGCAGGAGTAGGCTGAGACCTCTGGCTTTACAGCGTGTAAGGTATGTTGCAATAAATTGCAATTGCATTTTAACACAGGGAGCCAGTAAGTTGTAGTGGGACGCCTTACGCGTGGCCAAGGTTTCCGCAGTGGTGTACCTGGGAAATGGTGGGCGTTTGCTGTCCGAGAGTTGTCTGCTAGCGATCCTGGGAGTGGATTGAGCAACCCTGAGATTCTGCATCCCGGTTTTGGGAGCCAGGACAGACTTCTGCTAATAATTTTAGCAAAGAGGAGAAGGGTAATGCAGAATCAGTTTTGCAGCTGCTGAGAAGCAATAGTCAGTTTGTAGCTGTGTGTTATTTCTTGTAAGTGCCCAGGCATTCCATGCATTCCATTCTAAGCAGTATCCAAGATAGCTATCTTTCGTAAAATTAGCCAGCTGTTGAAAGTGTCTGTGTGAGTGTGTGTGTGTGTGCTAATTACAGTAATTACTGTTTAAATGTATGGTGGTACACTTTAGCCTGTGATCTGTATAAAGTGGAAGACGAGCTTTAAACACCTCGATTTAAGTTACGTGGCAAGAGTTAAATTACAGTGTGCGCGGTGTAAGAAAGTATATGCAGATATGTTTTTCACCCTCTGAAACCGGGGACTTAATAACAAAATGGGAACCGGTTCCGTTAAAATATTAAAATACCATTTTCCTCCCCTTAGGATGCATCCTTACACATTAGAGTAATTGGGGCAATCCTGATAAAAGAAAGTTTGAAACAATATTGTATTCACTTGTGGCTTGAATGTGGGAGTATAGCAACTAGTGGCAATTAATGTTGTTCTGCAGAACTTGGGAAAAACAGGATGAAGTACAGTACTGAAGTTAATTTGCTCTTATTGTTATCTAATAATTTTGAGACCAGAAAAGGATTTCACAGAATCACAGAATCACAGAATGTTAGGGATTGGAAGGGACCTCGAAAGTTCATCTAGTCCAATCCCCCTGCCAGAGCAGGAACACCTAGGTGAGGTTACACACGAAGGCGTCCAGGCGGGTTTTGAATGTCTCCAGAGAAGGAGAATCCACAACCTCCCTGGGCAGCCTGTTCCAGTGTTCCGTCACCCTCACTGAGAAGAAGTTTCTTCTCAAATTTAAGTGGAACCTCTTGTGTTCCAGCTTGAACCCATTACCCCTTGTCTTACTGTTGGTTGTCACCGAGAAGAGCCTGGCTCCATCCTCGTGACACCCACCCTTTATATATTTATAAACATTGATGAGGTCACCCCTCAGTCTCCTCTGATTCGTATTGAATTTTTGTGCTAGTCGGAGATATGGAAAAAACAACAAACTAAATGTTATGATGGATGTGAGCTTGGGAGAGGTGGTATTTAAAAGTGGTTTAAAAGTGGCTAGAATATGAACTGAATTGGATCTAGGAAAATGGAAGTAATGGACTTATGTTTAATATGCTGTTTTTCTGGCATTTGTAAGAAATTGCAAAAGGTAAATGGGACTGAGGAATGTAGCTATTGCTGAACTAATTGGAATTGCATATAAAGTGTACTATGACTGGAATTAAATGGAAAAACAAAAAACCACACACACAAAAAAAAGAAGAAAGCGAAATATCCCAGGCCTGGGCTGTACAGCTTGAACATAAATTTCAGCCCTATGCCAGGCTGTAAGATAAGCTCAACCTCCTCCGTCCACGTGGCCTTGCCTTGTGTCTAAACTGCAGCAAGAAGAAAAAAGAAAAAGAAAATAGAGAAACCGCTGCTAGAAGCGGCGAAGGTGGGGGAGGAACGCGGAGCGTCGGGGAGGATGGGACCGTGGTGGGGGCAGTCGGATACCTCTCAGGGTAGCCCTGTATCCTCTCACACCTGAAGCAAGGAAACATTACAAGCTCCCCTCAGAGGGCCAGTGGCCCAGAGGGGGAGTCAGTCTTAATAAGGGTACCTTTCTCTTCATTTGATCTTGAAACACGGAAAACAGTAACCAAGAATTATCGGAGCGATTCTGTGGGGGTCACCAGACATTTCCGGTTTTTGATCAAACAACATAACCCCGATTGGAACGACATACAATTGTTATTAGAACGTATGACGTAAACTGAAAAACAGCTAATATTGAAAACAACCCAAGATTTGGCTATTAACCAAATTGGCGATGCAGGAAGAGATGTGAAAAACTACTTCCCTTTACAGGATCCCCATTGGGATCCAAATAGGGGACCGCACATGGGATTATTAAACCAATATAGAGACTGGGTTGTGAAAGGGATGGAACGAGCCATCCTGCAAACGATTAATTGCTCAGCCTTGTACAGTATCAGGCAAGGGCCAAAAGAAACCCCCACAGAACTCCTAAATAAGTTGCGAGATACCATGAGAAAACATACACCTCTTGACGCGGGTTCAAAAGTAGGGATACAGCAGTTAGTGTCATTATTTACAGGTCAGTCAGCAGATGAAGTTACAGAAACTGAGAGCAACAGAAAGTAGACATTTGGAAATGTTGTTAGATGAAGCTTGGAGAGTATTTAGTAACAGAGAAGAGTAAGGTTGTCGAAAGGATAAGAGTAGGGACCTGAAGAGGTTGGAAGGCTTTGAAAGCCTTTAGAGAGAGATCAACATACAGTGGGAAAACGAATGTCAGGGAAGGTACAGAGGAAGTAGGCAGAGAGAGAACTGGACAGTAGCAAGTTTTGAAAAGGACTGATGGGACGGGAACCTGGGGAACCTAGCGGATCCATTAGTTATAATGAAGCTAGGGAAAGAACAAAAACAAGTGGAATTTTTGGTAGATTGCCAATAAGTAACAATTACATAGTAGGTAAAGGGAGTCACTGGCCAAAGTGAAAAAGCATATTTTGTGAACCTCTGAAATACAAATTGGATAAACAAGTGGGCAGCCATAAATTTTTATATATGCCCAATTCCCTGAAACCTCTTTTGGGGAGAAATCTGTTGGAACAAATGGGTGCAGATTTGAAAAAGGAGAAATTACTCTGGAGGTAAATGATCAGCAATATGTGCAAATAATGAGCTTGCTTTTAGCAACTATTCCCACAGAGGGCAAGATTAACGGAGAAGTCGTGAACCAAGTGCATCCTGGGGTATGGGCTACTGATGTACCTGGAAGGGCCAAAATTGCTCCACCTGTCGAGGTAAAAATCAAAGAAGGACAAAAACCGGTAAGGATAAAACAATACCCTTTGAAAAGGGAGAGAATTCGGCCAGTGATAGAGAAATTCCTGCAAATCAGGTTATAAACAAAATAACAGAGGATCTCTACCCAGTGGTAGCAAACCCATGCACCATTCTGACTGTATTAACCCTGATTTGGTTTACTGTTTTAGATTTAAAGGATGCCTTTTTTTGCCTCCCTCTCCATGAAGCCAGCCAGACAATATTTACGTAAAACCCAGCTCACATGGATGATGTTGCCACAAGGATTTAAGAACAGCCCGACAATATTTGGAAATCAACTTGCTAAAGATCTTGAATCTTGAGAAGCCCTGTCTGATGAAGGATAGATGCTACAATACGTGGATAATATTTTGATCGCTACCAGAATAAAGGAGATGTGCATAACCTGGACCTCACAGAACAGAAACACCTACAATGGAATAAAGAAGCTACATAAGCCTTTGAAGAACTTGGTAAGGCTTTGATGTCAGCCCCTGCTTTAGGACTCCCAGATGTGAATAAACCATTTTTTCTATTCTCTCACAAGGAGCAGGGAATAGCCTTGGGTATACTGGCACAGGATCTTGGCCTGTACCGACGAGAAGTGGCCTGGATGCCTACAGGCAGTTGCAGCGGTGGTACTGAACATACAGGAGGCCTGGAAATTTACCATGGGTCAGAAAATGACTGTGCTAGTATCCCACACGGTGTCTACAGTTTTGGAAGCAAAAGGGGGACATTGGCTTTCCCCACAAAGATTTCTTAAATATCAGGCTATAATGGTGGAACAGAATGAGGTAGAAATCATTGTCACTAACGTTGTCAACCCAGCTTCTTTCCTCAGTGGTAACATCGGAGAACCAGTTCATCACGATTGCCTGGAAACCATCGAAGCAACATACTCCAGCTGACCCGATCTAAAGGACAAGTCTATGGAAAACACGGAGGACTGCTTTACGGACTGAAGCAGCTATATCCTGAACAGTGAAAGGCATGCTGGTTGTGCTATAATGACTAGCCACAAAGTGATGGAATCTGGACCTCTGCCTAGAAGTACTTCCACACAAAAGGCAGAAATAATCACCCTTACTTGTGATCTGGAACTAGCTCAAGGTAAAACTGTGAATTTTATATGGACTCTAAGTATGCTTTTAGGGTCGTGCATGCGCACGGAGCAATTTGGAAAGAAAGAGGACTCTTGAACTCTCAAGGCAAACATATCAAACATGCAAACGAGATCTTGAAATTATCGGAAGCAGCAACTTCCTAAGAAGGTGGCAATCATGCATATCAAGGCACACCAGAAAGTGAGCTCAGAATTGGAAAAAGCAAACGAGTTGGCGGACAGAGAGGCAAAATTGGCAGCTAAGCAAAAGGTAAAAATAGAAAGTGCCCTAGTCCCCGATGGGCAGGTCTCTTTGGAAGGTAAGCCAGAGTATACTAAAGGAAGACCGGAAACTTATTATAGATTTAGAAGGGTCATATGATAAGGAAGGGTGGGCTCACACCCCACAAGGAAAACTTATTGTTCTCTCCTATTTAGTTTGGTCTTTAGTAAGGGAAGAGCACAGAAAGGGACACTGGGGAGCAGAAGCACTATATAAACATGTGATCAGAAAATAATAGCTAGAAATCTGTATACTACCATAAGACACAGCAATGTGATCTTTGCCTCCAGACTAATCCCAAGAATACACCCAAGCCAGAAATAGGTCAAATTGGGAAAGGAAAAGGACCTGGGCAACAATGGCAAATTGATTTTTCGGAACTCCCAAGAAAAGGGGGGTACCGATATTTGTTGGTACTGACTGATACCTTTTCAGGTTGGCCAGAAGCATTCCCTACCAGAACAGCAGGAGGTAACTAGAACATTAGCACAAGAAATAATACCAAGATTTGGAGTTCCAGCTGTCATATTCTCTGATAGAGGGCCATATTTGATTTCAAAAGTTATACAGCAAGTCAGTCAACACTTGGAAGTAGACTGGCAGCTACATACCCCTTACTGTCATCAATCAATCCAGTGGCCAGGTAGAAAAAATGAATCATCTAATTAAACAACAAATGGTAAAACTGAGGCAGGAGGTGAACTTAGCTTGGCCTCAATCTTTGCCTTTGGCCCTCTTGCGTATACGAACAAGGCCAAGAGCAAAGCAAGGGTTAAGTCCTTTTGAAATCCTGTATGGGAGACCCTATAATGTATAGAAGCGGATGTCTACACAAATAGGGGATGAAATTATGACTTCTTACATGGTGACATTGGGTAAACAACTTAACGAAATTGGGAAACGTGTTTGGGACTCGGAGCAGGAGTTTGGATGGGCCAGTACATAACATCCAGCTGGGAGATTATGTGTATGTGAAGTCTCTTGCAGAAAACACTTGGGAACCACAATAGGTAGGTCCATTTCAAGCCCTCCTGACATCTTTCACTGCTATCAAGATTAAAGAACAGAATGCCTGGATCCATCATTCTGAAGTGAAGAAAGCCTGCAAAGCACCATGCAGGGTAACCCAGGTGCAACCTGGAAAATTGTATTTCTTATGGTCATAGCCTTAGCACATGGGTGGGATGAAAATCAGCACGGGCAAAATCTGAATAAAACCATGGGGGGACACTTTAAATTGGTGCTTTGGAATCAAACCAATCAGAGTATATATGTTACATTGCCCACTTCTGTAGGAGAGAGTTTTAAGTTTGTGGTAATTAACCAAAATATTTCTGAAATTCTATCAAAGAAATTAGGTTACATCCACCTTGACATGTTTTGGTCCTTCTGGACCTTCTGGGTGACCTTTTGGTCCTTTTGGTCCTTCTGGTCCTTATGGGTGACCGGCCCAGGTGGCACTTACTACATCGGCAAGAAGAAACCCAAAAGAAGAGACGAATGCTACAACTGCAGTGAGCGGGGTCACCACGCCAAAGAATGCAAGCTCCCGATGCAGCCCAAAAGATGCCGTTTCTGCCGGAGCACCAGCCATATGATCACCAGCTGCCCCAAAAGAGCTTAGCAGCATGGCGGACAAACACTGGGAGCCTGACTTTTGCATTAACATTAAAATCTGTTCTTTGAAGGATAGAGATGGGTTTTCTCAGGTAGAAGTACCCTTCTTACCTGTGGTCAGAGAAAACATAGAAAAAGAATCATCATATTAGTAAAAGAATTTACTAACCTCTTAGAAAAGGGGGGGCTGATACAAGGAATTAACTAGTTAACACTTGACTAATCAATACTTAAAGAACTAACACTTAAGGAGCTAATGCTTAGAGAGCAAACCCTTAACCCACAACGCTTAGAACCCTTATCCCACATTACAATTGCCTAGCTTTGCTTAGCCTTGTGCATGAGAAACAAAAGTTTATTGATGACTTTACAGGCCTTGCAGGAAGACAAAATCTTGGATGCATCCTTGGGTGCATTAGATAACCAAAACTTGGGCACAGGACAGGAGATACATCAGTTCTAACCAACTCAGCAGTCTGAGTCCCAGCCAACTCATCACACCAGGCCAGAGGTGAACGTGTACAGAGAAGATGACCACGGTCCATGACCACTGTGCAGGCGCAACCAGGAGGGGCCAAAGGTGGAGACTATGGAAATGATTTCCCGGAACTCATTGTAATAAGAACCGCCTTCTCGGGGACAGGTTATGAATATGTGTAGGTGTTCCTAGAACTTTCATGAATATGTAACACTTTACAGTATTTAACTAAGCTCACAGCTACTGGAAATTTGCACACGTCTTTGTTGAAAATTATTTCCCCGTGTGTCCAGTGCTGAAATAAACATGCCTGCTTTACAATCTCACAGGTTGTAAGGTCATTTACCGTGTGTCAATCTTATGTTGTTTTAGGATGTTCTTTGGCATTTCACCACGTTTCAGATGTCAGACCAGGGTCAATCAACACGCTGCCCAAAGTACTCTTGCTCTGAAACAGCTCATAAAAGGCAGCGTTTGCATTCGTTAGAACTTTCTCTTGGAATACATGCTGGGAGATGCAGACAAATATCTGCAGGGGAGATTGGTGATTTGTGCATTAGAGCCTTTGTTCCAGCCCCACAAAAACATATAATGCCAGCAAACCCTGCACAAGCCTGGAAAACACCGGCACAATCTGGGAACACCGGCACAACCTGGAAACACAGGAACAACCTGGGAACACAGGAACAACCTGGAAACACAGGCGTGAGCTGGAAACACAGGAACAACCTGGGAACACAGGCAGCAGGAGCCCAAGACACGAGCGTGGAGAACTGCCCAGAGCAGGAGGAGGGGGCTCGGTGCCCACAGGCTTCTGCTGGTGGCCAGAGGGCAGGGGTGGCCATCGGACAGGGCAGCACTCACAGACCAAGGGAAGAGCAAAGTCTGGGTCCAAGCTCAAGACATTTGAGAACATTCGCTGCCTTAGGCACCTCTGGGGTAGAGACATCTCACCTGAGGTCGAAGTGCCTGTGGCTTCCACATTTCAGTTTTAAACTCCAGAGCTTAATAGGAAATATTTAAACATGTTTATATATGATATATACTTAAGACCTGGAGGAATTCAGATGATCAGGGAAAAGGAAGAATTACAAATTGGAAAAGGATTCCTGAAAGTTGCCTTTGCAAAGAAAGGGCAGAGACCACTCAAGCCTGGATGAAAGGGGAAACTGTTCAGAGCCCAGACCAGCACATCCAGATGCTGAAGGCTGTTTCCCTTCCCTGCAATAGCTGAGCTGCGTGGAAAAGCCTGTTCCAAACAGCTAAGGAAAGAAGGGCACAAGGACTCTGCCCTGGGCAAAGCAGCTCTGCTCCACTCCCCTCCACTGGCCTGGCGCTCAGCCCAGGCTGCTCTGCTCAGCCGTGTGTTTGCTCTGATGTGAAGGAGAAATTCCAATTGTAACCACTCGGCAGTGGTAACTTGTGACCAGGGAAGCTCTGCTTCTCTGCCTTTTTGCAACAGCAACTGAAGCTCCTCAGCTCTCCTCATGGAGGATGAGAAGGGGCCAAGCAGGCTGGAAGCAGGAATGGCAGAGCCAGAGGGGCCCCATGTCAGGGAGGGAGGTTTCCCTGGCTGGCGAGCTGAGAAGCTCAGCAGTTCTCCTTGTCCTGTAGCTGTGGTGCAACGTGGGGGAGCTGACGACACCTTTGGCCAGCAGAGCTGGCACTGGAGCATGGACTCTACACCAGGCTGAGGGACCCCATGCTGCTGCCCAGCGGATCAGCGCTGGTGCTGGTCTCTGAAGAACAGCCACAAGCAGCTTAAAGCTTCTTGTGGGTAAGAATCAGAGAGCAAGTCAACAAAGGAAACCATGTGGATGGTGTCTACGACAGGCTCCCTGATCAAGGGGAGACTATTGATGAAGCCTCTTAGTCCAGCTGCAGGAGGCATTGTGCTTGCAGGCTCTTGTCCTGCTGGGGGACTTCAACCGTCCTGCCACCTGCTGGAAAAGTAGCATGGTGAGCTGTAGGCACTCCAGGTGCATCCTGGAGTGCATGGAGGATAAGTTCTCAAGCCAGGGAATAGCCCTGGGGGATGAAAGATTGGACATGAGCTGGCAATGCGTGCTTGCAGCCCAGAAGGCTTGTTGTATCTTGGGCTGCACCGTGGGCTACGACGCCACAGAGCTGTGCTGTGTCACGTCCTGATGTGCAGCGCTGTGCCGTGGCACCACTCCGGCAGTGCTGGCGATGGCGGCAGCAGCAGTGGTGGCAGTGGCTGAAACATTGGAGGCAGCAGCAGCAGCAGGAGCAGCAGTGCCATGGTCCAGGCACAGGGGGCCGTAACCCCCACTCTACTCTTTTTCCTCCTCCTGGTGGCCCTGCAAGTCCAGGACGTCGGGGCTGCTCCATGGCAAGGACAGGGATTAGGTAGGGGGCAGCAAGGTTCAGCACCCAGGCCTGGCAGCAGCTGGGGGTGACAGTGGGGCTGGGCTGTGGTGGGGCAGGGCTGGGAGAACATGGGCCGGGCTGGGCGAGGTGAGCCGTGGCAGCTCCGTGGGCAGTGGGAGGCAGATGCCCCGCAGAGAGGTCCAGGGGGCTGCAGCTGCTGTGGGGGCATTTTCCAGCTGAAAGGTGGGGCCAGGAGCAACGCTGCCAGGAGACAAACTGTCCCTAGAGCTGTCCCTGTGCCACCCTGCCCTGGAGCAGCCTTCCCCCAGCCTGCATGTTGGGGCTGGAGCAGCACCGCAGGGCCAGGCAAGAGCCTGTGGGAGCACTTCATCCCCGGGCTGGTCACAGCCATGCTCGGGGCTGTGGCTCTGACGCTTCCCAGCTGGATCCTGCCTTTCAGCCCCGGGGATGTCTGTCCTTGGGAGATGTCTGCTTAGGAAAACAGGAGCACTCCTGCTCTTGCCCTGCAGTGCTCTCCTTGGGGCAACCCAGGTCCTCATGGGACACACAAACCATGGGGAACAAAGGCGGCAGTGCTGGTGCGGCCTCTCACTGGCCAGCAGGTTCTTCTCCATGAGATGTGGGAATGATCATTTTTTTCCTCCAGTGCTTTTGTGTGGGCTTCTTTTGTGCACAGTAGAGATCTCCCAGTCAGATATCCCTGAGGGATCATATGATTGTCCTTGAAGGGCATTGCACATGGCCTGGAAACAGTATTTTGAGAGCTGCCAGGTGCCAGCAAACAGGTCACCCCAGCTCCTCTGCAGCTTTGGGAATCTCCACCCACGTCTGGGTGCCCTGTCATTACCTGACCCCCCGTCCAGTCACTGCAGGTCACTGAGAAAGAAGTAGATGACAAGATCTAATGGAAATGTGCTTGATTACAGCTGTGCCTGGAGCAAAGGGCCACCCAACTTCCCAGCTGGATCTCGTCTGGGATCCTCAGGGCAATCCCCCAGTTCTGTCACTTGAATCAGTGAGCCTTCAGGTTTAAATATACTGTTCATATGAAATTTAACTTAATATTTTCTTGGTCTATGCTCAGACATGCAGAAGAGCAGGGAGGGAATGGGTGAGGCCCAGTGATGTGCCCCGGGGCACTCTGCCTTGCAAAGCTCTTTCTCAGCCTCTCTGACCCTGCGCTGCTTCCAGTGCCTGCTGCAAAACCAGTGGGTATGAGGGAAAGAATGATTTGGGGAGGACAGGACACTTTTTATAGCCGTCATGTGCTTTGCAACACGGTGTTTGTGGGTCCCTGACAAGATGATCACAGAGGTGGTGGCTGGGGTTCTGTGATGGAAATGCTTTTGTTCTGGTATTGAAGCCCAAATCGCCTCTAACAGTCTTAGAGCAGTGAATCTGGAAGTGTTTGTTTGCCTCAGCAGGCAAAGCCTCTGCTCCCCAGCAGAGATCTGTGACCGCTGTGTCACTTGTCAACACCGTCACTGAGCGCAAGGGCAGTGTAAAAACCGGGTGCTTTGGAAAGCTCCCCCGCTCTCTGCTGGCGTTCCAAATCTGTCTCATGTGCACCCTGAAAATACACATTGAGGCAGGAAAGCAGACCTCAGGAAGGTCTGGCCCTGCAGGCTGGACATCCCCAGCCCTGGATCAGCCAGGTGATGCAATAGCACAGCCTCCCGATGTCATAGTGCGTTTCCATGACGGTCCCAGGCTGTCCCCAGGGTTCCCTGGCCACTGACACCACAACCTCTCTTGCCAGATCTCTGGCTGCCCTCACTGCTCGCCACGCTCTGTGCCACAGAGACGAAGCAGATGCAGACATTGTCGTCCTCATCCCTTTTGACGGCCACGGCTGAGACAGGTGAAGTCCTGAAACTCCTCCTTCCCTGCCCTAGTTCAGCATCAGGATGAGCTCCGTTGTGCCTTTGGGGATTTGCATCCCCAGGCTGTGAACAAATCCACTGAGGAGGAATCCACAACTGCTCTGGGCAACCTGTTCCAAGGTCTTGCCAACCTCATAGTAAAAGATGTTCTTTTATCGAGAACATTGGTATTCTCTGGTGATACAGGACTCCTATGGTACAGGAACAAGATGTCACCAGTGGGTGACTGAGATGGCTTAGAGAACCCCTGTCAAAGATATTAGCAAAAGTGCTTTTAATATAATGTTGTAAAAGTGCGACTTAACCAAGTTTGATGGCAAGTACGCTCTATCAGTGTACGGCACAATCATTTGAACAGTGATTGAAAACTCCTAAGGCACAGGTCAAAGTACCAAGACGCTCTTCTGCTCTTTCCTCAGGTTTTATCAGCGTCTCGCAGCATGGACGGAGCCCGGGTGGGGACTTGGAGACCTCATGGCCCATGGGGCCCCATCATGGCGCAGTTCGCCAGCCCTGGACCCAAATACTCAGTCCGAGGAACAACAGGTAAAACAAGGATCAGAGTGGTGTGTTGAGCTCACCCATGGTAAAATCAGCTACAAACCTGTTTCCCTTTTTCCCCCTTCTCAGAGAAGCCCCCTGCTCCTAAAACCTTCCCACGCAAACCCAGTACATGTGCGGTTTGTTTGTTTGGTTTTTAGTTTTTATTTCTCTATGATTATCACTGGAGCCAGACTGTCAGGCGGTCCAGTTTCTTTTTAAGATTATTTAGCAATGCAGTTGCAGAAGCTTTTCTGCTTAGAGATTTACTGTTTGTTACTACAAGGCACAGTACAGCTCACCTTTATTGCTCTTGGAGGAAAAAGGATGGGAATTTTGTGAGCTCAGCAGCTCAGTCTCCTGCAGCTTCAAAGGAGCTTTGAAATGGGGTTGCCTGCAGGTGGCCTTTCACGTGCTGTTCTTCATAGGTTACCTGAACCACAACCCCCTAAAGCCCCCACTTACCCCTGTCAAGGGGCAGAACCTCCTGCAGAAGGCAGCTGCTTGCCAGGTCCTTGATATTGCGTGGAGCCTCCATGGCCAGGAATGGGGAGTACATGGCTCCAGCCTCTCCCATGGGTGGACTTCCCGAGATAAACTTCGAGATCATGCCCGCACCAAGTGAGTAACATTTCTCCAGGTGTTTGTTCAGACAAGACTAGGATGTTTTCACATTTCCCTGCAACAATGGCACAAAAGTTAGATGGGTGCAAAAGAGAGATGGGTACAAAAGGCTCAGGTCACCCCTTCAATGAGCTGTAGATGTTTTCCAGCAGCTGGCACTTCTGCAGCGGTTAAGGAGAGCAGCTCTTGTTGAAATTGCCTCCTTGGCTTGAGAAAAAAGGCCACATCTTCACTGCTTTTGTGCTGTTGTCCTCTGCCCTAGGCGATTACTGCCCTGAGAAGCCCAACAGACACGTCCTTAAGTGCCCTCCTGGGCAGTCCATGTCCTTCCAGCACAGAGGCATCAAAACCGACCTCCCTCCAGGTAAGTGACTGCGGGGAGACGCCTACCCTTGCGTAGCAGATGAGGCACGGTCTCTCGATAAGGTGCAGGGAGAGACAGTTACTACAAATTCAGACTTGTATTTATACTTGATAGGATGCTTGCTCAAGCATTGCTGATTTGCTAAGTTAGGCATTACATAAGTGATACGTTTTGTGCTCCTACCAAAGTTGCTACCAGAAAAGCATTTTTTGATCTGTCACAAGTTACCCCCTGTCCTTGACGTACCAGTCCTGTATCAATCCCTCTGGCCTTAATGTAGCAGTCAGTACAGTCCTTGCTTCTTGTTTTTCCACCAATGCTTGTTCCCCCACCGTTGACTCTTGTAGTTTCTCGCAGGCTTGATGTCAGAATACCACCACACCCTTGCAGCTCAAGCATCCTCTACTGACAATCTGCTGCTCAGCTTGTTAACCAGGGCCAGTTCAAAGCCTCCACTGCAGGACACAGCTGTTTCCTGACAAGCTTCCTTCATGTGCAGTAGAAGCCAGTGGGGAGTGTTCCTGGTTGGCTGCAGCTGCCTTGGCAGGTGCTTGTGCTCATCTCTCAGCCCCAAGGTCTGATCTGTGCCTTTCCCCCCACCCAAGCTGTGCTGCTGGCTCTGAGGAAATAGGGGTACAGCAGGCGGATGGTTTTACCAGAGCCGTGAAGTTCCAGTGAACCCCTCGGGGATTTTTTCTTCCTGGTTCTTGCAGTTCCAGCGCAAACTCATCTCATCCCACAGAAGCACTGACAGCTCAGTTTCGGAGCTGCCAACAGTGCCCCAGCGTGGCAGAAGGTGGAAGGATTGGGAAAGGGGGCAGACATCCTTCCTGCTCCTCTGAGCAGGTGTCACGGAGGCACCTCAAAGTCAGTTTTAGGTGAACAACAAGTTCAAACCAGACTTTATTCTGGCCAGAAAAGTGTAGCAAATACACCGACTAGAAACAGGGTTTATATGATTAGTTAGCACTGCAACAACATAAAATAGAGGTTCAGATATCAGTTGAGGGGATTATTGTGGTACAACAACATAAGAATAATGAGGATGCACAACGTGCACGCATTCAGTCACAAGAAAGAAAACCAGAGGCCTCTGAGTCCAGGGAACCCACAAGAAATAATCACTCGCCTGGGTTAGGCAAGGGCTCACACTTGCCTGGTTACACAAGGACTCATTCAAGGATCTATGCAGTAAATAACCACTCACCAAACGAGGAGCTGAGGTGCTCTCCATCCTGGGAAGTCTCCTTAGGCGGCGTAGCCGTCTAAGGAAAGGGCTCCAGTTCACAGACACGCAGCTCTGAGAAGACCACTCAAAGGGGTCTTCTGTGGGAACCCCGTTTTATAGTCTGGTCAGATGTGGCTGTGGGCATTACAACATGGTCCAGAAGCTTTGCAGCTACTCTGGGCACCTCCTTTGCTGAGGACCCTGTCAACCAACTCAGGGTCCCATTGAGGACCCTGTCAATTGACCGAGGGTCCCACCCTTCCTGCCCCCCCAGCTGGTGGAGGTGAAGTCACCCTGCCGGGGCAGGGGAGGATGTGACTGACAGCACCTTGGTACCACTCTGGTGCGTACGTGGGGACAGGCACAGTGGGACACAAAAGGTGCTAAAGAGCCATCAACTGCCCCAGTGAAGGCTCCAGATCTCAGGGGGACGTGCAGCTGCCACAGCAGCCTTTGCAGGGTGCCTGTCTCTGCCCCAGAAGTTTCTTCTCTTCCCATTCCTCTTGCAGGTCCAGGTACCTACATGTTGCCCAGGGTGCTGGGCCCCAGCACGGTGCACACAGCTGCCAGCCCGTGCGATTCCATGAGGTGGAAGAGTCAGCAGAATCACTACAGTGCCGATCTCGCCACGGTGAGGTCTGCTTCTCCGCCTTTTTGTAACAGCAGCTGAAGCTGCTCTGCTCTCCTCATGGCAGAAGAGCTGCAAAGCCTGCAGGATCCTTTCTTAGCACATCCTTGGCTGCAATAGGAGCAGAACCCAAGAGTGCACATGCCCGCTGGCAGGGCCACAGTATTCTCCTGCCATTCCAGCAGGACAGGGGAGGCTCTGCCTCCACCGCTGTCCCTTGTTTTCTAACAGTTACAGTTTTGCTGATGTAGCACTCATCAGCTCTCATGGGAATCTCCCTCCTGCTCTGAGATAAGCCTCATCTCTGCTCCTAGTCCTTGCGCGTTGAATTCGCTTTGCTTGATTGTCACTGTGGAGAGCTGGCAGTGGAGATGAAGGTGGAGGAGAAAAATCCTCAGAGCAATTCCTGAAACATATTTCTGGCACAAAAAACAAACCTCTTCTTTCAGGCAGCCTCTTCCAATGCCCGACAACCCTTTCTGTGAATAATTTTTTCCCTAATATCCAATCTAAACCTCCCCTGGTGCAACTTGAGGCCTTTTCCTCTTGTCCTATCACTTGCTATCAGGGAGAAGAGACCAAAACCCTCCATGCTCCAACCTCCTTTCAGGCAGTTCAGAGATCAGAAGGTCTCCCCTCAGCCTCCTGTTCTCCAGGCTGAACAGCCCCAGGTCCCTCAGCCGTTCCCATCACACTTGTGCTCCAGTGTCTTCATCAGCTCCATTGCCCTTCTCTGAACTCACTCCAGCACCTCAAGGTCTTTCCTATAGTGAGGGGCCCAAAACTGACCCCAGGACTCAAGGTGTGGCCTCACTGGTGCCAATACAGGGGACAATCACTGCCCTGGTCCTGCTGCCCACACTATTCCTGATACAAGCCAGGATGCTGGTGGCCTTTTTTCCACCTGGACACACCCTGGCTCATATTTAGCTGCTGTCAATCAACACTCCCAGGTCCTTTTCTGCGGGGCAGCTTTCCAGCTGCTCTTCCCCGAGCCTGTAGCGCTGCCTGGGATTGTTGTGACCCAAGTGCAGGACCCTGCGATTGGCCTTGTTGAACCTTAGACAACTGGCCTCAGCCCAACCATCCAGCCAGTCCAGATCCCTTTTTAGAGCCTTCCTACCATCCAGCAGATCAACGCTCACACCCAGCATGGTGTCATCTGCAAACATACTGAGGGTGCACTCAATCCCCTCATCCAGATCATTGATAAAGAGATTAAACAGAGCTGGCCCCAATACTGAGCCCTGGGGACACCACTCGCGACCGGCCACCTACTGGATTTGCCTCCGTTCACCACAACTCTTTGGGCCCAGCCCTCCAGCCAGTTTTTTATCTATCGCAGATAAACCCATCCAGGCCATGAGCTGCAGCTTTTCCAGGAGATGCTGTGGGATACGGTGTCAAAGGCTTTACTGAAGTCCAAGTACACAGCATCCTCAGCCTCTCCCTCATCAAGTAAGCAGGTCACCTTGTCATAGGAAGAGATCAGGCTGGTCAAGCAGGACCTGCCTTTCATAAACCCATGCTGACTGGGCCTGATTGCTTGGTTGTCCTGTGTGTGCCATGTGATGTCACTCAGGATGATCTGTTCCATGAGCTTCCCTGGCACCGAGGTCAGATTGACAGGCCTGTAATTCCCTGGATCCTCCTTCTGACCCTTCTTGTAGACGGGCGTCACATTCGCCAACTTCCAGTCAACTGGGACCTCCTCGGTTCGCCAGGGTTGCTGATTCACAATTGAAAGTGGCTTAGTGATCACGTCTGCAAGCTCCCTCAGCAGCCTTGGATGGATCCCATCTTCCCCCATAGACTTGTGCGTGTCTAAGTGGTGTAACAGGTCACCAACCATTTCCCCTCGGATTATTGGACTACATTCTGCTCCCTGTCCCTGTCTTCTGGCTCGGGGGGATGTGTACCTGGAGCACAACTGGTTTGACTGTAAAAGACTGAGGCAAAAAAGGCATTCCACTTCTTTCCAGCTATGTCATTTCACCTGTCAAAACTAGAGTTAGGTCCAGAAAGCACCGTTTCATTGTCCCATCATTGGTCAGGACACCCAGGGAGGGTCAGAAATGGATCTCCTTTAGTCCTGCCAAGGGAAGGCATCCAGCTGAGTAAATTGGGGCATCTCACTCTGGGTTTATACTCAGAATCACAGAATGGTTGCAGCTGGAAGGGACCCCTGGAGATCATTTAATCCAACCCACCTGCTAAAGTAGGATCACCTAGAGTGGATTTCACAGGAAGTGTCCAGGTGGGTTTGAATGTCTCCAGAGAAGGAGACTCCAGAACCTTTCTGGACAGCCTGTTCCAGTGTCTGTCAACCTCAAAGTAGAGAAATTTTTCCTCATATTCAGACGGAACCTCCTGTGCTTCAGTGCTTTTTGCCTGTCATCCTATCGTTGGGCATCACTGAAAGGAGTCTGGTCCCATGCTCTTGACATCCATCCTTAAGATATTTATAAACATTGATGAGATCACCTCTCATCCTTCTCCAGGCTGAACAGACCCAGCACTCTCAGTCCCTTCTCATAAGAAAGGTACTCTAGTATTAGTATATTAGTAGTAGTAATATTTTATTATTACATTGTTGTCTTATTAAACTGTTTTTTCTCAACTGACAAGTTTGTCCCTTCCCTTTCACTTCTCTCCCCTGTCCCCCTTTGAAGGGGTGGAGGAAGTATGTGACCAACTATCACGGTCTTAGTTGCTGGCTGGGGTAAAACCATGGCAGGGAAGAATAATAGTAGCTCGGGAAATGTTGAAAATCACTTTCCAAGATGCTGACACTCTTTTTGGTGGTGGGAAACGGCATGAGAAAGGAAAACCATAAAAAACTGCAGCTCTGGAGGTCCAGAGTGGACCTGAGGATAAAGAAATGTCATTCTGAGCATAGTGCTGTGGACATCCAGAGGCGTCTGGATCAGCCATGGCTTTGTGTTTCAAGGAACAGCTGGGGAGGATGGAGAGACAGCAGCACAGGAGGGGACATACTGGGGTGAGAACAAGGTGGGGAAGCGCATGGGGTGTCTGCAGCCTGCAGGGAAACAGCCACAGGCCTGGGACAGTGTAGAACGGCCTGTGGTGGAGATGGCCAAGGGTGAGGCTGAATGCCCCTGGAAGGCCCAAGGTCTTTGTCCCCTTGGCTATGGCTGATGTCCCTGCCACTGAGGCCTAAGAGGAGACCCATCATTGTCATGGCCATGAGGCCTCATTGTTCCTTGCACCTCCCCAAGGGAGGTTGGGAGGTGTCACATTGTTGTCCCTCAATGGCATCGTACTCCCCACATCCCCAGGAAGAGCCCTGAGACACGCGTGAGGGACAGGATCTCCCTTTGTAGGGGCAGGGGCTCAAGGTTTGACCATCCTCCTTCATCAAACAAACCAAGGGTTTTCTCAGCATCAGAGCTGCTGCACTTTGCCTTTGCCTGATGTAATCGCAGTCTCCAATTATCTGTTCTAACGAGTCCCTGAGGAGGCTTTGTCAGTAATGGCCTCAGTGGCACCCATTAATGCTTCAAGGAACTTTGGAGTTTGCTTCTGACTTGGACTTCTTGAGGAGATTCTTCAGTCTGCTCTTGGTATCTGAGGTTCATGGACTCAGCACCAAATACGCCATGGGGCTCATTAAAATACAAAAAGCCCTAACGAGCCATGTCTTTTCCTGTCATTTTCTTCAAGTCTGCAAGACTTGTACAGCTATTTGGAGAGGTTTCGGTAGGTTACTTCGTGATGAAGATTTCAAAGAAGATTTCATAAGAGAGGGTTTTTTCTTTTAACGGTACTTTCTATCATTCTTGATTTCATAGAAGAAGTGACAGCAGCATTCTACACTGGGCATTGATCCAGAGGGTCACCTGAATACACCGGGACAGGCAGGAGAAGCTGTCCCTTAAGGTCGGACACTGTATGGACAACCTTGCTCCTCATTCCTCCCCACAAAGTCTGCCAGTTCCCTCCTTGGCCGCCTGGGACTTGCATCACTTTTCCTTACATCAGACTTCTCCACTGAGGTCTGCAGGTGGATGGTGCAGCTCCTCTGCACCAGCTCCCACCTGCTCTCCTTAGAGACCTGGCTGCACTCAGGCACAGAAAGGTTTCTCTTCGATGCCAACAAGGAAACACAATACAATTTAATAGAGTAAAACACTTTCCACAACCATCTATGCTGGATTTGGTGACGTCCACCATCCACAAGGGACATCCACACAAGAACTGTTTTAGACAGAGTTAGGAAAGGATAGATATAAACACAAATAATGTGTTGACTGCCATGTTCGTTAGAGCTCTGAAGAACGGGGCAAGTTTGTAACTCCCTGAAGCTCCAAGCAGAAACCAAACAGTTGAGAGGCAACAGAATGACCAAAGAGGAAGTGGAGGAGAAAACCTGAGAGTGCTGGGAAGGGTGTGTGTCCAGACAGTCTGCTGAAAACTTTTCCTTTGACATGGACCTTGAATCAGGAGAGCTGGAAACTGCTGAATGACAAGGGAGATGAAATAATAGAGTGTTGGTAATAGAAGTACAGGGGAAGACCAACGTTCTCCTCCCCTTGGTACACTTCCCGCTAATTCACTTTTTGACATTTTTTTTAAATATGTAAAAAAGTAATACGTAAAAAGCTTATCCGTGTAACTGAAGACATGTGTGTCATATCCATTTTTGTTTCTGGAAAACACTTTCCTTTTTGAAGAAAAGAAAACCTCCCAAAGACTTAAAAAAAAAAAAAAAAAAAGTATGTTGACATCTTTCTTTGCTTTGAATGTTTGTCTTCAGTTCTTATTTTCATTTGCATTTGCATTAACTGACATCTGATGGGCCTACAGGCATTAAGCCAAGATCACTTTCTGTCTTGTATAGGGCCCCATGCCCTCTAAACCTTCACTGCCCAGGACTCTTCACACTTTGCCCAGAGCAAGTCACACTGAGGCGTTGTCTGGTTCACTGGTTGAGATGTTGGTTTAGGTGGTCACCTACAGCACAGGTGGATTCATGGCCCGTAATCGTCTGCTCTGACCAGTTAGAAACAGAGCCCAACATCACAATGGGATCATATGAGAAGTGAGGTTGAAGGGCCCTCAGGAGTCTGCAGTCCAAGCTGTCACAAACTGGGTCAGACCAAGGTGTTCAAGCCCTGATTCAATCAGAGTTTGAAAACGTTCAAGGACACAGGCTGCTCAGCCTCTCTGGGTGACCCGAGGCAGCACTTGGCTGAGCTCCTGGGGCAGGGGTGTCAAACTCATTTTCACTGGGACCACATCAGCCTCACGGTTGCCTTCAAAGGGCCAACTCTAATTTTAAGACTGTATAAATGTAGGAATAGTTGTATATATACAGTCCTAAAATTACATTCGTCCCTTTCAAGGCAACCGTGAGGCAGATGTGGCCCCCGGTGAAAGTGAATTTGACACCCCTGTTCTAGGGAAAAAACTTTTCCTTATGTCTTGGCTGAACCTCACCTCTTTCACCTTCCACCCATTGTTTTTTGTCCTTCTGCAATGCACTACAGTGAAGAGCCTGGCTCTGCATTCTCCATCACCTCCTCGTTAGCACTGGCAGGCTGTGATGAGGTCCCTGTCAGCCTTCCCTTCTCTGGCATGGACAAGCCCGGCTCCCCCAGCCTCTCCCCACAGGCAAAGTGCTCCAGTCCCTGGCTGTCCTCAGGGCCCTTTGCTCAACCCACTCCACCTTGCCAATATCTTTCCTGAATTGGGATCTGAGATCTGGATGGAGTATTCCAGAGAATCCCTTCCCTCCATCTCCTGGCCGTGCTCCTGGTGGCACAGCCCAGGGTGCTCCTGGCCTCCCTTGCACCAGGGCACATGCTGCCTCCTGCCCAGCTCCCTGCCCACCCAGACCTTTCCCACAGAGCTGCTCGCAGCCAGGCAGCCCCAGCCTGTGCCATTGCCAGGGTGAGTCCCCTGCAGGGGCAGACACTGCTGTTTGTCCTTCTGGGGCTTCCTGAGGTTCCTACCAAGATGTGCTCTCCTCCTTGAAGCCCTTCATTGAGCACAGAGGCCTGGGTGGGTGTTCCAGTAAAGACCCAGACACAGAAGGCATTGAGTCCCTCAACCCCAGCATCACTCTCTGCTGTTATTGAATTTCCCTCCCCACCCAGTAACAGCCCCGCATTTCCCTTGTTCTGCCTTGGTCTCTGATGCAGTGGTCTCTTTTCTTGCAGCCACCAACTCCAGGTGAGCTTTTCCCTTCCCAAAGTCATCCCTGCACAGCAAAGGCGATGCACATAGACTCCTTGTCTGTCCTTGTCCTTGCTGTCACCCCTGGCAGCTGCTTTGTGGCCCCTGTCTGCACCCTGTGCTGTGACAGCCCAGCTCTGCTGCCCCACACATGGTCCCACAGCCCCACGGTGCAGGCACAGCACAGGACAGGGTGCATTTGGGGTGGGGAACGGTCTCCCAGTGTGATGCCCACATGGTCCTTGGTGCTTTCTCACCCCATGGCCTTCCTGTGTGGCAGCCTCTCCAAGTTCCTGGAGAGGCCGTGTCAGCTGTGGGGTTCATAGACAGCCCTGCTCCAGGGTCTGCCAGGGTCTGGCCCAGGAGAGAGGCTGGGCAGGGCTGGCCATTCCCTGAGACAGGCCCTGAGCCCAGCAGGAGGATGGAGATGGCCTCACAGGGAACCTCACCCGTAAACCTGGGCTGAGCGGCCAGTGCTGGAAATGGCCCATGAGAGGTGGCCAGTGGCTGGGGGGTGACGAAGGCCCTGGGCCACCTTCCTGGTCTGTCCATGCCGCCAAGGTCACAGAGCAGCTTCGTCTCTCCTGCACCTGCAGGACATTGATCCCTCCCACAAGCCCTGGCTCTGCACCACAACCCCTGGTGTGAATCTTCACCCTGCATGGTCATGCAGCACGAGATACAGGCTGATGTTTTTCTCTCCCAGGTACTTTCCAGCCCAGCCCAGCTCCTTCGAGTCTCTCCCACCTCCCCTGCCCTCTCTCCACCATTTTCATTTCCCATTCATCCCTGATACAATGAGAATGGGTCTCAGACATAAGAAAAAAGCCCTAAAAAATAAAAAAAATTAAAAATCATGTTCATTTATTTCACTTGTATTTAAGACACTCCCTGGTTAAACAAGGTCTCTGGATCACACAACATGGGTGGATATTTAAGCAGGTGGGGATGTAGGGTGGCATTTCTTTGAAAACAACAATATCAGAAGTGGAAAAAGAAAAAAAATGTATAAGAGGGAAACAAAGATTGGCCTGTCATGATGTACACTGGAGCCATTGAAGAGGAAGGTGGGCAGTGTATGGCTGAAAACATTCACTCATCAGCTTCCTCAGAGCATCCTGAGCTCCTGGTTCCTCATGCTGTAGATGAGGGGGTTCAATGTTGGAGGCACCACTGAGTACAGAACAGACACCACCAGATCCAGGGATGGAGAGGAGATGGAGGGGGGCTTCAGGTACGCAAAAGAAGAGGTGCTGACAAACAGGTTGACCACAGCCAGGTGAAGGAGGCATGTGGAAAAGGCTTTGTGCCGTCCCTGCTCAGAGGGGATCCTCAGCACAGCCCTGAAGATCTGCACATAGGACAGCACGATGAACACAAAATATCCCCAGAATAGAAAAGCACTAAAAGCAATAAGACCAGCTTCCCTGAGGCAGGCATCTAAGCAGGACAATTTGAGGATCTGGGGGATTTCACAGAAGAACTGGTCCAGGGCATTGCCCTTGCAGAGAGGCAGTGAAAATGTATTGGCCATGTGCAGCAGAGCACTGAGAAACCCAGTGCCCCAGGCAGCTGCTGCCATGTGGACACAAGCTCTGCTGCCCAGGAGGGTCCTGTAGTGCAGGGGTGTGCAGATGGCAATGTAGTGGTTGTAGGGCATGATGGTGAGGAGGCAATACTCTGCTGAAATGAAAAAGAAAAACAGAAAGACTTGGGCAGCACATCCCATATAAGAAATGGCCCTGGTGTCCCACAGGGAACTGGCTGTGGGTTTGGGGACAATGGTGGAGATGGAGCCCAGGTCGAGGAGGGAGAGGTTGAGCAGGAAGAAGTACATGGGGGTGTGGAGGTGCTGGTCACAGGCTGTGGTGGTGATGATGAGGCCGTTGCCCAGGAGAGCAGCCAGGTAGATGCCCAGGAAGAGCCAGAAGTGCAAGAGCTGCAGCTCCCGTGTGTCTGTGAACACCAAGAGGAGGAACTGGGTGATGGAGCTGCTGTTGGGCATTTCCTTTCTCTTTGGCGTAGGCGCTGTCCAAGGAGGAAAAGGTATAAATAAGTTAGGTGATAAAAGAAGCTTTGCAAAGACAGCCGAGAAAAAAAGTCGAAAGCCACAGAGCTGCTGCAGGTGGAGCCAGGAGACAGACAGACCGTCGGCTGCTTGGTAATTTCTCCTTTCAAGGGGTGAGGTTGTTAAGAAGGTGACTGACCACCTCTGACATTAAAAGCTAGGAGAGGAGACCAGGGATCTGGTCCATAGTTGGTGTCTGTACTGCGGGGCATGGCTGGGAGGTGCCCAAATCTCCCTTCTCATGGCTTTTCAGAGAGCTTATCCTTCTCCATCCTTGCCCAAGTCTCTGCTGCCTGGAGCTGTCCCTGCCGACAGCTTTTTCTCTGTCCATGGGTCTGCTCCCTGTCAGTGTCACAGAGCCCGTCCCACCCGCTGTGTGCTCAGCTCTGCCCTGCTCACACCTCCTGGCACCGGGCACTGCCCAGGGGCAGCTCTGTGTGTGCAGGGGCTCAGGAGCAGCTCTGACAAGTCCTAACAAGAACTGGGGTCTCAGCGCCTTCTCCATGGCAGAGAAATAAATTCCCATGTCCCACTGACCACCAGCCAACCAAGAGTGGAAAACTGAAAGCACAGACTCCTTCCCTTTCAGGTGTTCTGTCTTTATGGTGTTCATCAGAAGGACCCTCTGCAATTGCTGCGTGGGTGATCTGGAGTTCTGAGCAGCCCTGTAACACAGAGTGCCCTCTGAACACTAGAAGTACCCCTCCTGCTCTGCCGGGGGTCGTTCCTTCCACTCACAGCTTCTCCCCTCAGTGTCGCTGGGATCCCCCCAGGCAGGCTGAGCACTGACCCTGGCAGGCAGCACAGTCCCTGCCCTGGCACAGCCCTGGGGTGCAGGGACCCTGCTCTGCAGGACAGCCCTGGGCACCCCTGGGTGCTCATTTACGTTTACACCCCACAGCCATCCTTGGGAGAATGTAGCATTCACGTCTTGTCACTCTGGGGGTGCAGAAGGCAATCCCTGCTCTGCAGCACATCCTCCTCCTCTGATCAGAGAATCCCTGAGGGTTGTACTTACATCTCTTGTAGTCTCTGCAATGTGACAGCTTTCTGAGATTCTACTATGATCTGCAGATGCAATGCACTGCAGCCACAGACTTAATTTCTGTGAAGATTTCTCTCCCAGTGATCTCTCAGCATCCTCCCACCCCAGACTGTGTTTCCCCTCTCTCTGCCTGGCTCCTGTGCCCTCGGTGCTGCAGGCAGAGCCCTCAGCCCTGCTGCACTTTGCAGAGGAGCTGCTCCTGGGCAGAACTGTCTCTCTGCAGCGCTGCCACTTGCCATGAGCTCCCTCTGTCCCAGGAGCCCAGCCCAGCTCAGTGGCACAGGAGCAGCCCATGATGTCCCTTTCTCTGGCCCCTCTGGGCTTCCTCCAGGTGTCCCTGGGGCTCCAGGGGCACATCCTTTGAGACAACCTGAAGTAATCACTGATGTTGATTCCCTCTCCTCTGCACAGACACTTCTTGCCAGCATTGTATTCTTCTTATTAGAAAATATATTGGTATAAGAATCATGTTTTCTTGTCCCATCATTAGACAGGACACCAGGAAGGTTACAACAAAGGATCTTATTTCTCCAGGCTGGGGGGGAATATCTTCAGTTGAATGGATTTATGCATTTTATTCTGGGTTTGTAATCTAGGGGCTAGAAAGACATTCATCAAGCTTTTGACCATGTCACGTCTCTGCTCTGAGGCAAAGCCTTTGCACACAGGGAGTCTTGGACACTTGGGACCAGGTTTCCGTGGGGCAGCTCAGAGTTTCCTAGTGCCACAGCTGGGCTGGTTCAGCCCAGATGTGAGGCAATGTCCTCAGCCAGGGCACTGACTGGGTGAGCTGGAGCTGTCAGTGTTGGAGGCAGAGCTGTGACATGGATGGAATAAACTGCCAAGGCAGGGTGGCAGAAGTTCGTTCATCTGGTCTTCAAGGACAGCAGCCTCCAAGCACAGCAGCAGTCCAGATCAAAACTCAGTCTAGACCTGTAAGGCAATTCAAGGGTCCCATAATGAGCTGACACTACCTCAGGAATAGTTAAAGGAGAAACAAAGACACTGTGTGGCCACTGATGAATTTAATAAGGCAAAGAAGCGATATTCTCTGCATCTCTTGTCCTCCATCTTCACCAGCAAGGTCTCCCAGGCCTCTGTGACTGGAGGCAGGAATCTGGAGGAGAACAACCAGCAGTGGATGGGGATCAAGTCAGGGTCACTGGAACTAACACAATCCTTTCCAGTCTATGGGACAGGAGCGGCAGCATCCCAGGAGCTGGGACAGCAGGGCGATGTCACAGTGAGGCCACTCTCCACCATCTTGGAAAGCTCATGGAGACTGGGGGGACTCCCTGACCTCTGGCAGCTCTCACACATTGTGTGCACTTTTCAAAAATGGCCAATGGATGAGCAGGGGAACTAAGGGCTGTGCCCCAGAGTATGTCCACTGGGACCCCAATTGTGGGTATCAGAAAGAGGTGACGGGGTTTACCCAGGGCAGGTTGTGCCTGTCCATCGTCTTTGCTTTCTGTGAGGAAGGGAGAGGCTTGCAGGATGGGGGGAGAACATTGATGGTCTGTTACCTGCAAGTCAGCGAGGCATTCAGCATCATCCCCAACAATATTCTTGTGTCCAAGGTAGGACATTATGATCTGTGTCAGTGTGTAAGTAGATGCGTAAAAAACCAGCTGGATGGTTGGGCTTAGGAGGACTCTAGATAAAGGGAGAAACTTTCCAGTCATGAGGACAGTCAAGCACTGGAAGCTGTTTCCCAGGGATTGTCCACCCGCTCTGTCCCAGAATGTGACTGTGTTTGGATAGAGCCCTGTGTAATGTGGTCTGACAGTGCTTTGAGCAGGAGGTTTGTCAAGACACCTCCCGAGGTCCCACCCAGCCTGAATGACGCTGTCCTTTCATCCCCTTCATGTTTTCAATTTAGGGAGAGCTCTCAGGTTCTCCCTGAGCACAGGAATAATTCACATGATGTGCAGGGCTGCTTTACAAGTGCCCCCAAACAGCCCTGACCACATCTTTTGCATCCCTTTTCATTTGCCCCAACCCAGGTTCTTCTGTTTTGCTGTCCTCATGCCCACCTTGTTGATCTTTTCAGAGCAGGTTGCTCAACAGGTGTCAGCATCCATGTACAGAGTCTGCACATCAGCCAGACAGCAAAGCCATCATTACAGAAATGGAGACGAGGCTCTTGACCAGCTCCTTGCACCCAGGAATCGGCACAACTTGTCTGTTGAGATTCCTGGGAACACCTGAACTTTAAGAGTAGAGCATGTGAGTCCTCGTTGGGTATCCTGGCTTGTCTCCTGACCCGTGTGGTTCTTCAGGCTGTGAAGAGAATCAAAACCAACTTTTGGACAGGGGTAGTTTCATTTCTCATGTGTCACGCAGGGCAGATGAAGGGAGCTCTGAACTCCAGTCTCTGCTGCACAGTTGAGACTTCAGAGACTGGAAATGCAGGTGATGGTGTGTGTCAGTGTACACCACATCAACATTCTGGATTCCTTTGTGCCTTTGCACTGACCTGGGATCTGTTCCTTGGCTCTCCTTGGAAAAAAAGAAATATATCCCCTTTGCCACCTCCCCATCACACCAGAAAAAAAGAGGAAAAGTATGAAAGAGATGCGATTTCAGGGAAATGCTGTCCAAGAGATGTACTTTTTAAATGATAAAAAAAGGTAGAACTGAGAGAAAAGCAGTAAGAACTTCATGCAAAAGGCGAACTACTGAGGTGTAGGAGCTGTTTTGAGAAGCAAGAATGACTGTTGGGAATGAAATTAAAGAGCTTTAGCTCATGAATCTCACCGAGAGTAATGAGTTCCCTGTTACTGTTATTGGTGATAGTACCACTAGTCAAAAACATCCTTGAGAACGTCTCTGTTCTGTGTTGGCTCCAAAGCTCGGCTTGCTGAGATTTTGAAAGGACTGCTTCAAACATCTGTGACCCAAATCACTACAACCTTCTGTCATCGAAGGACTTTTACCCCAGGAAGAGGAAATCTTCCAGTGCAGGCACCAAACCAGTGCCCAACCTGCCTGGAGGGCCAGGACAGTTGTGCCACACAACAGCCGCCCTCAAGGGAAGCTGGAGGTGATGGGAGTTGAAATGGTTTTGACTGAAATTGTAGAATCAGAGAATTATAGAATCATAGAATCATTTAGTTTGGAAAAGACACATAAGATCATCGAGTCCAACTGTAAATCTAACATTGCCAAGTCCAACACTAAACCATATCCCTTAGCACCACATCTCTATGTCTTTCAAATACCTCCAGGGATGGAAGCCCAAATCCTGAGCTGGCAGGACAACATTGGCTGCAGTTTGACATAAGATACTTGTCATGACTGTGAGTTCAGACCCCATTGGCAGAGTTTCTCACACTCCTCACTGAGGAGGGCAGAGTGTTGGGGAGATGGGATCATTCTTCAGTTTCCCAGATGCCAGGACAGAGCCCAAACCAACCTTCCCTTGGCCTCTGAAACCCCATTTCCTGAGATGCAAAGCTGGTGGGCCTTCTGTGGATAATCATGTTAACATGCGTCAATAATCCTTCAAGTGTTTTGTGTAATTTCTCTAAGAGTGTCAATATTAAAAATAATAACAATTAAAAGAAGTAGAAAAGGGTTAATCTGCCAACATATAAATATCTGCAACATAGCAGTCTGCCATCTGTGGTAGCCCCACTGGCAGT
Source organism: Caloenas nicobarica (assembly GCF_036013445.1). Taxonomy (NCBI): domain Eukaryota; kingdom Metazoa; phylum Chordata; class Aves; order Columbiformes; family Columbidae; genus Caloenas; species Caloenas nicobarica. The sequence goes on from NW_027017722.1 coordinate 1,159,810, forward strand.
GCCAATCAAATAGGTATTTGCACTATAAGCCTTGATACCCCATCCATAAGTACATATCTAAGTGGTTCAGATGAAGGGTGGTCTGGCAAAAATCACCATGTTCCTCGCCAGGTGCCATGAACACTGCTCATGTGTCTCTCCAGAGAGTGGCAGAAGCTGGATCCCCTTCTTGGGACGGACTCCTTCCAGGAAAGACACAGACACAGGTAACTCATCAGGTCTTCATGGCATTTCACTCGGCATCAGTTTTTATGTATGTGGTGCTTTCCTGTGACTACTCTTTCTGCACAAATGGTCACAAAAAGACGCCCATTTAGTAAAACATGGTCATAAAGGTGCTGTTATGGACAAAAAATCTCACGATGAGCTCTGGAGGGAGCGAGGAAGTTTACAATAAACACCAGAAAGAATCAAGAAGCTCGAGGCCTCTTCTGAAGAGCGGGAGGTCCTGAGCAGCAGTGACTGGCCATGTGTAGGTGTGGAAGGGAGGGTCAGGGGATGACAGGGAGAAACAAGGTTCTGGCTGATGGCTTTAGTGAATCTTTAAACCCATGTCTGAGCCCAGAAATGTAAAACAGTTGATGTCTGCAGGTGGAGGAGGAATAGGAGGAAGTTTTTCCTGGGAATATGGAGGGAAGGCCGACCTCTCTTGGGCTGATCATATATGGCCGTGATATTTGCATGCTGTGGGCATGGCTGTGCCTGGGAGATGAGGAATGGCTGCTGCTGGGGGGGCTGCGCTCAGTCATGGCCCATGAGCTGACCTTGCACACTTGCAGTTTTTCACCTTTCACACTTGGATGAACCTCAGGAAACATCCATGAGCCTGGAGGATGCATTAACCTTCTGGAGTGCCGGGGTATGGATCCAAATTGAGGATTCAAGCAAGTTTGGGACTGGGAGAGCTCCGGTGATTGAGGACCATTGCCAGGTCTATGCAAGAAGGTGGAGAGGTTTTGAGGAACTGACAGGCATTGCCAGCTCCCCAGAAAACTAGAGCCTTATGGTTTAAGTAACAGCACTTGGCCACAAACCCACCACCCAAACCACACACTCACACTGACCACAGGCAGAGCCTAGAGAAACATTGGAGAGAAAAGGTCTCCTTCGCCTAACCTTGGGGGTCGAGGCTCGGCGATTCTGATGATGAACAAACATGAAGGGCTGACATGGCATCAGAGCCACCTCCACACTGGCTTTATCGCCTGTAACCAGCATCTCCAAGTTTTTGCCTCACCATCCTCCAGGGACAGGGACCTCGACTGGTTGGTTCCTTCACAGCTGTGTCAGTGGTGGCTCTTCATGGTATCCCAAACTCGCTCATGACTTGGGCTTTTCCTTTCACTTATTTTCGTCACTCTTTCAGTAGCTGCGGTTCAGGAACATGGCAGCAGAGGGCTCATCAACATCTAAACTGCTCTGAGAAGTCAAGCCTCTGTGCATCACTCTCCTATAGTCTTCAAGTCTGGTGTGGATGATTAGAGAGATTTCAGGACTGTAGAAAAACAGGAAGCATTTCCATAATATATAGCAATAAAGCCAAATTTCCTCTATCTCCTTCCCTGCTCACCCTCCCCCTCCTTTCCAGAATAGGTGGTATTAGCATTCTCCGATTCATATGGATCTGGAGCATCTCCTGATAAAGAGTGAATGTGTCAGAAAAGGGGGTGCCTAAAGCATCACTTGAGTGAGGAGACAGGCCAGGACACCTCAAGAGGAATCACATTCCTCTGGACCAAGAGGGGGGTGTTCCTGGGATTCTCAGGTGCCACAGCACAGCGATACTTGTGTTCAGGGAGCTGGTCAAGTGACTCATCTCCTTTTCTGTAATGATGTCTGAGTTTGCTAATGTAACCCCTGACTTGAGCCCCATCCACTCCTGGGTGTTCTCCAGACTCCTGCCTTCAGGAACAAAGTCCCAGGAGACCTTGCTGGTGAAGATGGAGGCAAGGAAGCCATGAAGTACCTCAGTCCTGTCTGATTGTACTCCTACGAAGTTCAGTAGCAGGCCCACGTTCACCCCATCTATTCTTTTACTGTAAGGAAGCTGTGTCAGCTCATCTTGCTGCCCTCATCCTCCCCTGCAGGCGTCAAGTCCAGTGGAGCTTTGGCATCATCCCCACATCAAACCCACAAGGTTTCTAAGTTCCTCCTTTGCAGCTTCCCCTGCTCCCACCTCCCGTGTACTGCCTTTTTGCTCTGGAGCTCCGTCAGTTCAGACAAGTGGCCTCATAAGATAAATTCTTCTTCTCGTGGGTACTTGAAGAGATCATTCTTGTGCTTGGAGCAGGCTGTCCTGTAAGGCTGATCAGATTTCCTGAGCTCCTCCACCCTTCAGAGCTGCTTCCCGTGGCACCACATCTATCAGCCGCCAAAGTTACATCAGTGTCTTCTCCTCTGGAGCCCACCAGCCTGTGCTCTGCTGCTGCACTTCCTCCCTCCCCTCTGGTGCCAGGACCACTGTTTCCTGGTCACAACAGCCATGCCGGACACTGATGTTCACATCCCTCACCAGCTCTTCCTTGTGTCCCAGTTCCAGATCCAGGTGAGCATCACCCTTGTTGTACCATCAGGCAGCTGTATTAAGAAGTTGTCCCAAGATCCTCTGGACTACTGGCACCTGCTGCTTTCCCTGGCCAGTGATAATGTCAGGGCAATACAGTTCCCCACAGGAACCTGCTCATTGTCTTGAGGCTTCCTCTGGTTGCTGACAGAAGATCTTTTCCATTTCTTCTCCATGATCAAGTAGTTTGTAACACCCAACATATTATCACCCTGTACCAGGTTTACATGGCAAAGTCTTGGAACTGGGGTGAGTGTGGGTGTGCTACAGTTGTCACCTCTCTGAGAACACAACAGGAGTTTGACCTGTGTCAGACAGAGCTGATTTCAGCTGGCACCGAGATGGAGCCACATTTGCCAAATCTGAGCCACTCAGTGATGCCGGCAGCACCTCTGTGATCATGTATTTGAGAAACGGTAAAAAATGCTGCACAACAACAGGTGGGAGAGAGGAGGGAGGAAATGTGAGAGAAAAAACACTGCAGACACCAAGGTCCTATCCCATAGGACCCAAGGAGGTCCCTCAGCAGGCCAAAGCCTGCTCTCCTGAAATCCTGCTCTTTGCCTTGTTATCGTCTTCCAGGAGCCTCAACTCTGCTTTCCCATCCCTGACTGTTACATCCCTGACCAACTCTTTCTGGTTTACAAGTGTGAAGTCCCACAGGGCACCTCACCTCACCGACTCTTCCATCACCCTTGTCAGGAAGACGGTGTCAATGAGCTACAAAGCCCTCCTGGATGGCTGGTACTTTGCAAATATTGGGATATCTTAGGTCTGCCATGAGGACACGGCCCTGGAAACATGAGGCTTCTTTCATTGGTCTGAAGGGGGCCTCATCTAATTCCTCTTCCAGATCAGTGAGTCAGTAGCTGATGTCCAGTCACCACAACTTTGCCCATGTTGTTCTGCCCTCTCATGCTGACTTCTCAACTATCAGCTGATATTCTCTGTCCCCAGGCAGAGCTCCACGCATTCCTGCTGCGGTCCCACATAAAGGGAAACTTCCCCTCTAAGTCCAGACCTCTGGCATTATGAGCACCAGACTCCCAAGACCCCACAGTTTCTCCTGCAGGTGATATTCGTAGTGTCCTGTAACTCCTCATGCTGTTATCTTGGGATAGACACCCTCATCAGGATAAACCATCTGCATGTAAACACTAACAGCTGGAGCCTCTTCTCCCCTTGGCTATGGCTGTTGTCTCCACCTCTGATGCCTGTGAGGAGATACCTTGTCCTTACAGAAGCACAGGGGCCTCATTGCCTCTTTGTCTCCACCCAGGAACCTGGGAGGTGTCGGACCATAGTCCTGCCCTTGGCCTTGCACAGCCCCACATCACACTGTCCCAGGAAGAGCCCTGGGCAATGTGTGAGGGACAGGATCTGCCTTCCCAGCGTTGAGGGTCAGGGCTTGGCCCTTTGATTAATGAAACATGTCCAGGTTTACTCAGCATCCGAGAGACCTTCAACTTGCTTTTCCTGATCTGTCATCTCTAACCAGACCCTGGGGTCAGTTCCTCAGTAGTGTTCCTCAGCAGGACCCATTAACCTTACAAGAAACTTTGGAGTTTGAACTTGACTTTGACTTCTTGAGAGGTTTCTTCAGCTTCCTCCAGAATCTGAGGTTCATGGACTCAGCGTCAAACCCACCAGAGGGGTCATTAAAGTGCCTTGGGCTGCTCCGGTGCTGCTGAGCTGGGCTGGGCTCCTGGGACAGAGGGAGCTCATGGCAAGCGGCAGCGCTGCAGAGAGACAGCTCTGCCCAGGAGCAGCTCCTCTGCAAAGCGCAGCAGGGCTGAGGGCACTTCCAAGGGGTCTCAGGGAGACGAGCAAGTCAGAGAGAGACTAAATGTGGTCAGGATTGGGAGGATGACTGAGAGCTCACTGCAGAAGAAATCTTTGCAGCCCTTGACTCGGTAAGTCTGTGGGTGCCGGGCAATGCAGCTGCAGCTCCTGGTGGCATCTCCTAAAGTTCGCACAGGCACAGCTTGTGGGATCTGTATGGAGGGGGCTCTTGTCAGGCAATGTTGAACAGCTGTGAAGCCGGGTGAGCACCCAGGGGTGCCCAGGGCTGTCCTGCAGAGCAGGGTCCCTGCACCCCAGGGCTGTGCCGGGGCAGGGACTCTGCCGCCTGCCAGGGGAGATCCCCACGGTGCTGTGGGGAGAAGCTGTGTGGGGAAGGAGCCACCCCTATCAGGGCAGGAATGGAGCTTCTGCTGTGGAGAGGGTGCTGTGTGGGTCAGGGCTGCTCACAGCTCCAGATCACCCCCAGGATTTTTGCAAGTGGATGCCGCAAGGAGAAGACCAATGTAAGGATTACCAGCCAGATAAGGAGCATTCCGGAGCCTGTCTTTTCAGTTTCCTATCCCAAGGGTTGGGGGTTGCAGGAAAGGATGAAATGAAAATGAGCTCTCATGCTTAAACAAGTCACTGATAGTGCTGAACTGCAACTCTGAGTGATCGGTGTGTCTGCCAGAAGCCTCATACCATCCCTTCAGCCGCTCCTCTGCCTCTGGACAGCACCTGCATCACCTTTGTTGGACCCGTCAGCCTTAGTCTGACCTGTCCTGTTTTCCAGCCCGCAAACAGGAAGATGCCCCCAGGCAGTGCCCTGCAAACAGGCAGGATCTGTAGGGCCAGGGTGTGGGCACAGAGCATGGGATGGGGTCTGTGAGTGCTGACAGGGAAGAGACTTGTACAGGGAAACACCTCCCAGGAGAAAAATCTCCTGGCAGCAAGGGTATGATCTGGGAAGGAGAGGAAAATAAAACCAGAAATGTTGTGAAAGGGAGAAATCAGAAATCTCCGTACGATCCCCCCAGTGCAGATCCTTCCTCTGAGCAGCACTCTCACCTCCTCTCCCACCCAGCAAAGCCTCTGCCCTCAGGGCCGGGGGCTCCAAGGCATGAACCAGCTCCTGTGCAGCCAGAGCTCCAGTTCCCTCTGCAGAGCACAGGGGCTGAGAGCAGCTGCCCGGCAATGTTGGTGTGTGGGAGGTGGCTGCACAGCTGGGGAAGGGTGATGCTGTCTGAGTGCCCGGCTGCCTCTGCCCTGGCCTCTCTCACACCCGCCCTCACCGCATTTTCCTTCTTGCTCCACTGCGCTGGGTCACTGTTGTGATCTTGTTCTTGCCGTCAGGCTCTCTGGGGATGGGAGTTTCAGCTGCACAGTCACACCCTGATCTTGTGGGTCCTTTCCTGCAGGTGTGTCCATGGGAACACGTGTCCCAGCTTTCCTCTGACCTGGGGGGCTGTGGGCAATGCAGTCTGTGGGGCTGGGGAATGAGCTGAGTCTCCCTGAATCAAATGCCATCATTAGGACACTTGGCTATCTCCTTGAGGTTTCCTTCCAAGCTGTGAGCTTCCCTCCAGGATGCAAACCTGTCCTACAGCATCTTTGTGTAGCCCCATGGAGAAGTGCAGAGCTGCTGTGACCGAGAAAATGCTGTTGGGTTTTTAAAATGTGTCAGGTGTGTCCTGGGCTAAATGTGGGGTGCTGAGACCTTGGGAAAGGGTGAGACGTTGTTGTCTAAGGTGGGTCCCTCTGCTCTCAGCAGTGCCTGGTGGCTTTTCAGGGTAACGTGGCAGTGTGATCAGCCTCCATCTCAGAGAGGTGCCAGCCCAGGGCAGCTGGAGCAAGACAGAGGGACAGACCAGCTGCCCTCACTCTGCCCAAAGCTTCAAGCATCCTCTGGTCTCTCAGGACTTGCTCTGTTCTCCCTGAGTGCAGCAGAAATGCTGAGGGTTTCTGACACCCAAGAACACTGTCCAGGGGAGATGGGGAGCGGATGTAAAAAACACAGAACTCTTAAACTGCCTTGCCACTTCCCATTCCGTTGCACTGGCAGTGCAGATGCTGACAGGCCTTTCTGCATTAGCAGTGCTTTCATCTGAGAAAGCTGAACACCAGGACTGATCCGCGCCCCTACTCAGTTATGCAGGGTCGGATTGATTTATCAAGAGCCCATGGGCAGAGGCCTTGCATCTTGCATCAAAGAAGGCTCTGGCCATGGAGCTGAAGGAATATGCCCTGGAAAAAGAAAAGGGTCTGTGACAGGTGGAGGGTCTGTGACAGATGGAGAGTCTGTGCAAAATGGCTTTCATTTTATTTGGACAAGTCTCACCTAACTTGTCCCGGTCTTTTCCTCCTATGACAGTGCCCCATGTGAGAGGAAGCAAATGTACAACAGCAGCTCCATCACCCAGTTCCTCCTCCTGGCATTCACAGACACACGGGAGCTGCAGCTCTTGCACTTCTGGCTCTTCCTGGGCATCTACCTGGCTGCCCTCCTGGGCAACGGCCTCATCATCACCATGATAGCCTGTGACCGGCACTTCCACACCCCCATGTACTTCTTCCTCCTCAACCTCTCCCTCCTCGACCTGGGCTCCATCTCCACCATTGTCCCCAAATCCATGGCCAATTCCCGCTGGGACCCCAGGGCCATCACCTACCCAGGATGTGCTGCCCAGGTCTTTTTTTTTTATCCTCTTTCACCACAGCAGAGTATTCTCTCCTCACCATCATGTCCTATGACCGCTATGTTGTCATCTGCAAACCCCTGCACTATGAGACCCTGCACTCCTGGGCAGCAGAGCTTGTGTCCACATGGCAGCAGCTGCCTGGGGCACTGGGTTTCTCAGTGCTCTGCTGCACATGGGCAATATATTTTCACTGCCACTGTGCAGGGGTAATGCCCTGGACCAGTTCTTCTGAGAAATCCCCCAGATCCCCAAGCTCTCCTGCTCAGAAGCCTACCTCAGGGAAGTCAGACATCTTGTGATTTGTGTCTGTTTAGCGTTTGGGTGTTTTGTGTTCATTGTGCTGTCCTACGTGCAGATCTTCAGGGCTGTGCTGAGGATCCCCTCTGAGCAGGGACAGCACAAAGCCTTTTCCACGTGTGTCCCTCACCTGACTGTGGTCTCCCTGTTTGTCAACACTGGTGTGTTTGCCTATCTGAAGCCCCTCTCCGTTTCCTCACCAAGCCTGGACCTGGTGGTCTCTTTTCTGTACTCACTGGTGCCTCCAGCAGTGAACCCCCTCATCTACAGCATGAGGAACCAGGAGCTCAAGGATGCTGTGTGGAAAATGATAACTGGAAGCTTTTCTGAAGCAATAAACTGATTATCTTCTTGTGCATAACAGTTATAATGTAGCTCATTGCATGCTCTGGCTCTCTTCCTTTGTTGTTTTTGTTTTAAACTTTTAAAAATATTTTAATCTCATTTCTATTTCTCTGTCCGTTTTTCTCATGGAGTGGATGTGTAAAGGAAGAGCTGCGCTCTCTGTGTGATTAACCAAAATAAAGGGCCCTGCAGCAATGTTTTGTTTTCAGGAGATCTTTCCTCCAAGGTCTTTTTGGAGCTGCATGGACAGTTCCTGTGCATGGGTGGAGGGAAAGGAGTCCAGAACAGCAGCACTGCCAGGGAGCACCAGCGCTTGGCCTTCCAGAGCTGTTCTCATTTCACTTCTCCACCCTCCTTCTGATCCCTTGTGTTGGTGCAAGGCCTGAGTGCTCTGGCAGCTTGGTCACCGTCCTGCTGTGTGTCAGTCCTGTGAGCAGAGGCAGGGACAGGCAATGGGCACTTGTGTGACAGAGCCGGCCTCAGAACAGCCTTTCCAGAAAGAAAGGTGATCTCCTCAGGGCAGGGCCTGATGGTTTATATCTTCTTGCAAAGTTTCTCTCAAGCATATGCCTACAAAAGTGGCCTGCAGATGCAAACACCAGTGTACAGCTCAACAGTGTGTGTGCAGGGCTGGGGCACACAGCAGTGTCCTCTCACAGCCGAGCCTCCTGCCAGCGACCTGCAGGACCAGCAGAGCAGGGTCTGAGCTGTGCCCATGTGCACTGGACACCCCACGGCATCTGCCCCAGGGCAATTGTCATGGACTGGCCCCTCACAACCTCCATTTCCAGCCCTGGCCTCTCACCCCAGCTCAGAGAGGTTCTTTGTCCCTCCATGGAATGACACTGAATGACTAGGTCAGCAGTCCATGTTTCATTGTACAGATAAGATGTGAGCACTCACATCATGTACGTGAGGTGAGATGAACCTGAGCGAGCACAAACACTATCAGGTATTCCTGGAGGTTCCATGATGGCCCGTGGGACAGACAGGGTCTCAAGGTCATTTCTCATTGGGAGTAACATCCCATGGAAACTGCCTAAATGCAGCACTGAGATGTGCTTCCTTTAACCAATGTCCCTGTGTCCATTCCTCATGACGTGGGACATCTCAGATGAGTGCAGAGCAGGGTGACACATCACAGTGCTGAGGTGCCTCCCGTCCCTTTGGAGTGGCAACAGGAGGCCAGAGGGACACTGTGACTCCTGCCTCTGTGTGTAAAAGGGACAGACTCCATCTCCAAACATTCCTGGGTGCATAAGGAGTCCATGAGGCCAGCTCAGATGTGGACACCTGACAGACCCTGACATTTCTGTGTGTGACTCCAGGAACAAACCCCACTGGCCCAGGCAGATTAATCTCACATGCTCGTGTCTGCTACGTCATCCTTACCCGTGATTCTGGACTGTGGTCTCAAATGTGCCAGAGCAATCAGAGAGGTTGGAAAAGTCAGTTGTCAAACCTGTCTTCAAGAAGGGCAGGAACAAGTATTGGGAGAATTACGGGCTGGCCAGCCGATCTCCATCCCTGGGAAGGGGATGGGACAAGTCTTCCTGCAGCCGTGTCCAGGCACTTGGAAAACAAGGAAGGGATTGCTGAACCCAAATGGGCAGGGAAAGAAGGGAATGTTGTGTACCTGGAATTTTGCAGAGCCTTAGACCTGGTCTCTTGTGATGTCCTTATAATCCGATTAACGCTCTCTGGGCTAAAGAAGTGAATGCTAGGTGGGAAGCTGGCTGGATGATGAAGCGCAAATGTCAGCAGTGGTACAAAGTGCCCCATAGGACCAGTTGCCAGTGGAATCCCTCAGTGACCAGCACTTGGGCCAGCACTGTTGAATGTCTTTGTTCTCCCCCCTGTATGATGCAGTGAACCTTCAGCTCCTTTGTGGATGACGGCAGAGGCTGGGCAGAGGCCTTGGATAACCTCACCTGGTTCACCCTGCCCTGAGCAGGAGAATGAGACAAGGTGGTGTTCAGGGCTCACTTCAAACCTGACTTACTCTATTATTCTTTTCCTTGGAGAGGTTTTGGAAGAGAGAATTGGTGGAGGGAGGAAAGAAAACAAAAAAAAAAACCCACCATGCAGATGAGGAGACATAAAAGGTGACAACATAAACAGAGCAGTGCTGGTGAATAATGTTTCTCTACTCAAATTGTTAGGAGAAAATCTATAATCAGCTCCCCAAATTCCCTGTTCTGCTCATTGGCCCCCAGGGAGTTACATCACATTTCTTTACATCTGATTCTACGCTGAAGTTTGCACCTGATTGTTACAGCTTCTTTGCAGGAATTACTTCATGCTTTCCTTAGAGATCTGGATGTAAACAGGCACAGGGGGACTTTTTTAATTAGAGGAAACAAGAAAAAGGAGAAAAAAAAAGGGTCAGGTCATTTGATAGCAATAGCAATGAGCAACTGTTTGGAAGCAATTGCATTTCAGTGCAGATGGATGTCAGATGAGACTGTGTGGAACTGTAACATATTTCAGTCATTATTTAGAGTACTAAAGAAGATGAGTTATCCTTGGTCCCTATTCCAGCCTCCTCTCCCCTTTCCTGAAGAAACAGAGAGCACGAAGCTGTGGAAGAAAGCAGGGGACTACAAAAGAGATGCTTGATACTGCTTATTCTGAAATCGGTAGTTACTCAGGGATTCCTAGTCAAAAAAGGCAAGTACTGAAAAGTAGAAAGAAAAGCTTTCAACCTGCATTTGATTTGATTTGACTTGACTTGATTTGATTTGATTTGATAGTTTAGCATTTGTGCAATAGAAGGGATGACTTAGCCACACAGGTGTGACAGATGTTTGGAACAGATCTGCATGAATTTGGAATTTACCAGGAATGGGATAAAATAGCTAACAGACTTTAAAATCCCCTGTTATGAAGAAAGAATTCTTTATGAGTGTTTGAAAAATGTTGAAAGAAGATAACAAATTCTCTGAGAACTCCAACTGAAATTTGATACAGAAAAAACTGAGTATGAGAAATGCTTGAAGTACTCTATCTGTGTACTATAGGAAGACTGCAAGAAAGGAAAGAAGCAGAGAAGGTTTTAGAGGGCCTTTCTCCCAGACTGTGAATTATCACACTTGGTTTTTGCCATGTTCCTGTCTCGGCATGACAAACCAAAATTGAACATGGGACCAGAAAATGGAACTGCAGTTACTGAGTTCACCCTGGAGGGTTTCTCACAGCTTGATCAAAGACTACAGCTCGTACTCTCCCTGGTCTTTCTGCTCATATGCCTGACAACAGTGATGGGGAACACTACCATCATTTTCCTCGTGTATGCAGATCACCGCCTACAAACCCCCATGTACTTTTTCATTGGCAATCTGGCCTTCCTGGAAATCTGGTTTACATCATCCACAAGCATAAAATTGGTTGTGATCCTGGGTTCTGGTAGGAGAACAATCTCACTAAGCAGCTGCTTTGCCCAATCCTATTTCTATTTTGCCCTGGGCTGTACAGAGTTTGTTCTACTTGTTGTCATGTCCTTTGACCGCTATGTTGCCATCTGCCAGCCTTTGCGTTATGCTGCCATCATGAAGCCTCAGCTCTGCATCCACCTGGTTATTTGCTGCTTGGGTCACAGGCTTCACATTCTTGAGTTACCGCCTGGTCATCCTCTCCCAGCTGACCTTCTGTGGCTCAAATGAGATCCATCACTTTTTTTGTGACAACTCCCCCTTATTCAAAATGTCCTGCTCTGACACCAGCCTGCTTTGGAAAATAGACTCTGTTTTCTTATCATTTGTCATTCTGGGTTCCTTATGTTTAACTCAGGCATTTTACATGTGCATCCTTTTCTGTATTCTACATCTTCCAGCAGCCTCTGGGAGGAAAAAAGCTTTTTCTACGTGTTCTTCCCATCTCACCACCTTGGCACTTGCATATGGGAGCTGCATTGCTTTCTGCCTGTGTCCTTCAAAAGATGTTTCCTTGGAGAACAGCAGAATTGTAGCGTTGCTGAACACCGTCTTCTACCCATTCTTAAATCCATTCATGTACAGTCTCAGAAACAAGACTGTGATACTGGCCCTGAATGAAGCCATTGCCTGTATAACAACACAGCTTTTCCCCTAATCATGAGGCATTTCTGGACAGAAATTCCAGTGATCTGCTATCATATGTTAAATAATACCAATGTATTTGTATGTAACCTCCAGAGATACCTCAGGAGATTTATAGAATCACAGAATCCTTTCAGTTGGAAGAGACCCTCAGGATCATCAAGTACAACCATAACCCAACTCTAGCACTAACCCATGTCCCTAAGAACCTCGTCTAAACACCTTTTAAACCCCTCCAGGGATGGTGACTCCACCACTGCCCTGGGCAGCCTGTTCCAATGCCCAACAACCCTTTCCAGGAAGAATTTTTTCCTAATATCCAATCTAAACCTCCCCTGACACAACTTGAGGCCATTTCCTCTTGTCCTATCTCATTGGATTGTGTTAAGTGATAAGAAGCTCCTCTGCACACACAAAGAAGGCACTAACAATGTCAGGAGGAGTAAGTCAGTTAATATTCTGCCCCGACTGCTCCCAGCACCATCACTGGGGAGCCACCAGCTCATCGCGAGCCCATCTCTAAAACCAAGAAGAGCACAGAGGCTCATTGGCAAGTGGGAACCCAAATTACAGGCTCCTGAGGACTAAACATCTTGTCCCAAGGCTGCCCTGGGAGAACCATCAGCCTTGTTGTCCAGGTGTGAAGCCCATCAAGTGGATTACCTGAGAGTAGCTCTCTGGATCACCATTTAGACTAACGGGATTGTTGCCTAGAGGTGCAGGACACATTAGGGGATGCAGGGGAAGAACATTTTTGGATTACACAGTACTTATCATGGGAAGTTTGGGGAAAGACCCCAACCAGTGCAGTCTGTCCTGTCATCTCATTAAATTTAATTTCTAAGTCTTTGCTATGTGAGTAAATCTCTTCTTTGCATGAATGTGTGAGTGTAGCAACTGGAGCAGGACCAGGGGGTCAGACAGCCCGTATGTCATTGGTGCCAGCAACTGAGAGACCAGAGTGACTGGACATAAGATTGTGTGCGCATGTGTGTAACTGCGGGGGTCTGTACCAGTATCTGGAATGGGGCTGCGGCCCTAGGGGCTCATGGGTCCTGGTATCTGCAACTGGCAAGGCAGGTGTCCTGGGGAGGCTACTGAGCAGACTGAGTGTTTGAGCCCAGGATCAACCCTATACAGGTATATGTGTAAAACAGACTAGACTAGACGAGACTAGACTAGTTCAGTTGGAAGGGACCTACAGCGATCATCTAGTTCAAATACCTGACCCATTCAGGGCTGACCAAAAGATAAATCATGGTACCAAGGGCACTGTCCAAGTGTCTCTTAAACACTGACAGACTTGGGGAATTGACCACCTCTCTAGGAAGCTTGTTCCAGTTTTTGACCAGCCTTGATAAAGAGATGTTTCCTAATAACCAGTCTAAACCTCCCCTGGCCAAGCTTTGAACCATTCCCACATGTCCTATCACTGGACACCAGGGAGAAGATCTCAGCACCTCCCTGTCCATGTCCCCTCCTCAGGAAGCTGTAGAAAGCAATGAGGTCACTCCTCAGCCTCCTTTTCACCAAACTAGAGAAGCCCAGAGTCCTCAGCTGCTCGTCAGAGGACAATCCTTGCAGCCCTTTCACCAGTTTTGTTGCTCTGCTCTGGATGCATTCAAGGACCTTCACATCCTTGTTGTAATAACATGTGGGGCCCAGAACCGCACACAGCCCTCAAGGTGAGGCCGCACCAACGCTGAATACAGCAGCACAGTCACCTGTTTTGACCACATGGCCATGCTGTGTTTGATGCACCCCAGGATGTGGTTTACTGTCTTGGCTGCCAGGGGACAGTGTTGGCTCCTATCGACCCTGTGGCCAACCATCACGCCAGATCCCTTTCTGCAGGGCTGCTCTCCAGCCACTCTCTCCCAATCTACACTTTCACTCAGTGTTACTCTATCCCAGGTGAACAATCCAGCACTTGGACTTGTTCAATTTCATGCCAAGTGCCGGCTCCTGCAGTTGGGTCACAACAGCCCCATGCAACACTATAGGCTCAAAGAAGAGCAGCTGGAAATCTGCCCAATGGAAAAGGACCTGGGGGTGTTGATCGACAGCCAACTGAACTTGAGTCAGCATGTGCCTAGGTGGCCAAGAAGGCCAGCAGCATCCTGCCGTGCAACAGCAATAGTGTGGCCAGCAGGACCAGGCAAGTGATCATTCTCCTGTTCTCGGAACTGGTGAGGCTGCACCTCAAATCCTGTGTGTGGTTTTGGGCCCCTCACTACAAGACAGATCTTGAGATGCTGGAGTGAGTTCAGAGAAGGGCAACAAAGCTGGTGAGGGCTCTGGAGAACAAGTCAGATGGGGAGCAGTTGAGGGAACTGAGACTGTGTAGCCTGGAGAACAGGAGGCTGAAGGGAGACCTTATCACTGTCTACGACTGCCTGAAAGGAGGTTGTAGCATGGAGGGTGTTGGTCTCTTTTCCTAAGTAGAAAGTGATAGGACAAGAGGAAACGGCCTCAAGTTGCACCCAGGAAGGTTCAGTTTGCATATTAGGAAAAATCTTTTCATGGAATAGATAGTCAGGCATTGGAACAGGCTGTCCAAGTATTGGTTGAGTCACCATCCCTGAAGGTGTTTAAAAGACATATATATGAAGTTCTTAGGGACATGGTTTAGTGCCAGAGTTGGGTTAATGGCTGGATAAGATGATCTTGAGGGTCTCTTCCAACCTAAATAATTATATGATCTCATTGGGATGAGAAACATCATGGGGCAGCTCACCCATACGGAGTACCGGTATGGATGTATGGATGGATGCATGGATGTATGGATGGATGCATGGATGCACGGATGCGTGGTAGGATGGTCAGATAGATGGATTGGGACAGAGAGGAGGATCAGACTCCCTTTCAGCCCAAGGGTTGGGGCCAGCCATGGCATGAGGGAACCCAGGACAGTCCCCCTTTGTCCCCTGCTCTTGTTTCCAAGAGATCCTTTACACCCATTGCTGGCAGCCCTCCTGTGCCAGCCCCTCTCACCAGCACAAGACTCCTGGCCCAGGAGGTCTTCATGCTGCTCCTGCTACCGCAGTGACAGAGCAGCCTGCCCTGAGCTGTGGAATGCAGAAATAGGTTTCTGTTGGTCATTTATTCCCCTGTTGAAGCACAGAGCACTGGGAGCAGGCTGTGGTGCCTGAAAACCACAGCAAGGCAGTCCAAGGCAGATCACTGAAGGTCCTTCACCATCTCCAGGAACACTGGGCACCCACAGATGAACACTCGAACCAGCACCATGACATAACATGTTGCCTCATGTCCTCCCCTGAGCCCATGAAAAACCCAAGCACGGCAGCATGGCCTTGTGGGGGGAAATTTATTCAGGCTGACCACAGCTTTGGAAGAAGAGCCCAAGCTCCAAATACAGAAAGTGAGGAAATCCCCTTTTACGGGGTGTTTCAAAAAGATGGACCCAATTTCAGAGATACAGTGATTTCAAAATGGGTCCATCTTTTTGAAACACCGTGTATTACAGAGATCCAACAGAGGACGTCGTGGTCCCAGAAACAGGTAAACAGGCCTCTGAGTCTGAGAGGCTGGCTTCATGCCTCTGGAGAAGTGCCATGGATGAAGAAATTCCTTGACAAACATGGCTATCACAGATAAAATGCTCAACACAAAGGAGGTTCCTGAGATGAATTGGAAATGACTTCTGAAGAGACATGGGTAACTTATTGCTGCTGACAAAAAAAATGATTGAATCACCTTCTTCAGTGCCACTTTCAGCTCCTGGTTCCTCATGCTGTAGATGAGGGGGTTCACTGCTGGAGGCACCACTGAGTACAGAAAAGAGACCACCAGGTCCAGGCTTGGTGAGGAAATGGAGAGGGCCTTCAGGCAGGCAAACACACCAGTGTTGACAAACAGGGAGACCACAGTCAGGTGAGGGATACACTTGGAAAAGGCTTTGTGCCGTCCGTGCTCAGAGGGGATCCTCAGCACAGCCCTGAAGATCTGCACATAGGACAGCATAATGAACACAAAACACCAAAATGCTAAAGAGACACTAAGCACAATAAGCCCAGCTTCCCTGAAGTAAGAGAAGCAGGAGAGCTTGAGAATCTGGGGGATTTCTCAGAAGAACTGGTCCACAGCATTGCCCTTGCAGAGAGGTATGGAAAATACATTGGCCATGTGCAGCAGAACATTGAGAAACCCACTGACCCAGGCAGCTGCTGCCATATGGACACAAGCTCTGCCGCCCAGGAGGGTCCTGTAGTGCAGGGGTTTGCAGATGGCAACGTAGCGGTTGTAGGACATGAGGGTGAGAAGGGCACACTCTGCTGAAATTGCAAAGAGAAAGACCTGGGCAGCACATCCTGCATAGGAGATGGCCCTGGCATCCCAGAGGGAATTGGCCGTGGACTTGGGGACAATGGTGGAGATGGAGCCCAGGTCGAGGAGGGAGAGGTTGAGGAGGAAGAAGTACCTGGGGGTGTGGAGGTGCTGGTCACAGGCTATCATGGTGATGATGAGGCCGTTGCCCAGGAGGGCAGCTAGGTAGATGCCCAGGAAGAGCCAGAAGTGCAAGAGCTGCAGCTCCCATGTGTCTGTGAATGCCAGGAGGAGGAACTGGGTGATGGAGCTGCTGTTGAACATTTGCTTCCTCTCACATGGGGCACTGTCCAAGGAGTACCTCAAGGGCCAGGGCTTTTGTGCTGGTCTGGGGAGATGGGATGGCATGGAGGGGCTGAGGAGCTGCTGTGCCCTTCAGAGGGGCAGACGCTGTGGGGTGACTGCCCAGAGCACCTGCAATGGGCACTGGTGTGGGACCAGCCCCACACTCGGCTTTGCTGGGGAGAGGGCATTGAGGGTGGAAAGAGGGCAGGGGAGGTGGGAGAGACTCGAGGGAGCTGGGCTGGGCTGGAAAGTACCTGGGAGAGAAAAACATCAGCCTGTATCTCGTGCTGCATGGCCATGCAGGGTGAAGACTCACACCAGGGGTTGTGGTGCAGAGCCAGGGCTTGTGGGAGGGATCAATATCATGCAGGTGCAGGAGAGAGGAGGCTGCTCTGTCACCTTGGTGGCATGGACAGACCAGGAAGGTGGCCCAGGGCCTTCATCACCCCCCAGCCACTGGCCACCTCTCATGGGCCATTTCCAGCACTGGCCGCTCAGCCCAGGTTTACGGGTGAGGTTCCCTGTGAGGCCATCTCCATCCTCCTGCTGGGCTCAGGGCCTGTCTCAGGGAATGGCCAGCCCTGCCCAGCCTCTCTCCTGGCCCAGACCCTGGCAGACCCTGGAGCAGGGCTGTCTGTGAACCCCACAGCTGACACGGCCTCTCCAGGAGCTTGGAGAGGCTGCCACACAGGAAGGCCGTGGGGTGAGAAAGCACCAAGGACCATGCGGGCATCACACCGGGAGACCGTTCCCCACCCCGAATGCACCCTGTCCTGTGCTGTGCCTGCACCGTGGGGCTGTGGGACCATGTGTGGGGCAGCAGGGCTGGGCTGTCACAGCACAGGGTGCAGACAGGGGCCACAAAGCAGCTGCCAGGGGTGACAGCAAGGACAAGTACAGACAAGGAGTCTATGTGCATCACCTTTGCTGTGCAGGGATGACTTTGGGAAGGGAAAAGCTCACCTGGAGTTGGTGGCTGCAAGAAAAGAGACCACTGCATCAGAGACCAAGGCAGAACAAGGGAAATGCGGGGCTGTTACTGGGTGGGGAGGGAAATTCAATAACAGCAGAGAGTGATGCTGGGGTTGAGGGACTCAATGCCTTCTGTGTCTGGGTCTTTACTGGAACACCCACCCAGGCCTCTGTGCTCAATGAAGGGCTTCAAGGAGGAGAGCACATCTTGGCAGGAACCTCAGGAAGCCCCAGAAGGACAAACAGCAGTGTCTGCCCCTGCAGGGGACTCACCCTGGCAATGGCACAGGCTGGGGCTGCCTGGCTGCGAGCAGCTCTGTGGGAAAGGTCTGGGTGGGCAGGGAGCTGGGCAGGAGGCAGCGTGTGCCCTGGTGCAAGGGAGGCCAGGAGCACCCTGGGCTGTGCCACCAGGAGCACGGCCAGGAGATGGAGGGAAGGGATTCTCTGGAATACTCCATCCAGATCTCAGATCCCAATTCAGGAAAGATACTGGCAAGCTGGAGAGGGTTGAGCAAAGGGCCCTGGGGACAGCCAGGGACTGGAGCACTTTGCCTGTGGGGAGAGGCTGGGGGAGCCGGGCTTGTCCATGCCAGAGAAGGGAAGGCTGACAGGGACCTCATCACAGCCTGCCAGTGCCAATGAGGAGGTGATGGAGAATGCAGAGCCAGGCTCTTCACTGTAGTGCATTGCAGAAGGACAAAAACCAATGGGTGGAAGGTGAAAGAGGTGAGGTTCAGCCAGGACATAAGGAAAAGTTTTTTCCCTAGAACAGGGGTGTCAAATTCACTTTCACCAGGGGCCACATCTGCCTCACGGTTGCCTTGAAAGGGACGAATGTAATTTTAGGACTGTATATATACAACTATTCCTACATTTATACAGTCTTAAAATTAGAGTTGGCCCTTTGAAGGCAACCGTGAGGCTGATGTGGTCCCAGTGAAAATGAGTTTGACACCCCTGCCCCAGGAGCTCAGCCAAGTGCTGCCTCGGGTCACCCAGAGAGGCTGAGCAGCCTGTGTCCTTGAACGTTTTCAAACTCTGATTGAATCAGGGCTTGAACACCTTGGTCTGACCCAGTTTGTGACAGCTTGGACTGCAGACTCCTGAGGGCCCTTCAACCTCACTTCTCATTTGATCCCATTGTGATGTTGGGCTCTGTTTCTAACTGGTCAGAGCAGACGATTATGGGGCATGAATCCACCTGTGCTTTGGGTGACCATCTAAACCAACATCTCAGCCAGTGAACCAGTCAACGCCTCAGTGTAACTTGCTCTGGGCGAAGTGGGAAGAGTCCTGGGCAGGGAAGGTTTAGAGGGCATGGGGCGCTATACAAGACAGAAAATGATCTTGGCTTAATGCCTGTAGGCCCATCAGATGTCAGCTGATGTCAATGAAAATTAAAATAAGAACTGAAGACAAATATTCAAAGCAAAGAAAGATGTCAACATCCTTTTTTTTTTTTTTTTTTAAGTCTTTGGGAGGTTTTCTTTTCTTCAAAAAGGAAAGTTTTTCCCAGAAACAGAAATGGATATAAGACACACATGTCTTCAGCTACACGGACAAGCTTTTTACGTACTACTTTTTTACATATAAAAAAAAAAGTTCAAATGTGAATTACCGGCAAGCGTACTAAGGGGAGGAGAACGTTGGTCTTCCCCTCTACTTCTGTTACCAACACTCTATTATTTCATCTCCCTTGTCATTCAGCAGTTTCCAGCTCTCCTGATTCAAGGTCCATGTCAAAGGAAAACTTTTCGGCAGACTGTCTGGACACACACCCTTCCCAGCACTCTCAGGTTTTCTCCTCCACTTCCTCTTTGGTCATTCAGTTGCCTCTCAACTGTTTGGTTTCTGCTTGGAGCTTCAGGGAGTTACAAACTTGCCCCATTCTTCAGAGCTCTAATTAACACGGCAGTCAACACATTATTTGTGTTTATATCTATCCTTTCCTAACTCTGTCTAAAACAGTTCTTGTGTGGATGTCCCTTGTGGACGGTGGACCTCATCAGATCCAGCTTAGACAGTTGTGGAAAGTGTTTTACTCTATTAAATTGTATTGTGTTTACTTGTTGGCATCGAAGAGAAACCTTTCTGTGCCTGAGTGCAGCCAGGTCTCTAAGGAGAGCAGGTGGGAGCTGGTGCAGAGGAGCTGCACCATCCACCTGCAGACCTCAGTGGAGAAGTCTGATGTAAGGAAAAGTGATGCAAGTCCCAGGTGGACAAGGAGGGAACTGGCAGACTTTGTGGGGAGGGATGAGGAGCAAGGTTGTCCATACAGTGTCCGACCTTAAGGGACAGCTTCTCCTGCCTGTCCCGGTTTATTCAGGTGACCCTCTGGATCAATGCCCAGTGTAGAATGCTGCTGTCACTTCTTCTATGAAATCAAGAATGATAGAAAGTACCGTTGAAAGAAAAAACCCTCTCTTATGAAATCTTCTTTGAAATCTTCATCACGAAGTAACCCACCGAAACCTCTCCAAATAGCTGTACAAGTCTTGCAGACTTGAAGAAAATGACAGGAAAAGACATGGCTCGTTAGGGCTTTTTGTATTGTAATGAGCCCCTTGGCGTATTTGGTGCTGAGTCCATGAACCTCAGATACCAAGAGCAGACTGAAGAATCTCCTCAAGAAGTCCAAGTCAGAAGCAAACTCCAAAGTCCCTTGAAGCACTAATGGGTGCCACTGAGGCCATTACTGACAAAGCCTCCCCAGGGACTCGTTAGAACAGATAATTGGAGACTGCGATTACATCAGGCAAAGGCAAAGTGCAGCAGCTCTGATGCTGAGAAAACCCTTGGTTTGTTTGATGAAGGAGGATGGTCAATCCTTGAGCCCCTGCCCCTACAAAGGGAGATCCTGTCCCTCACATGTGTCTCAGGGCTCTTCCTGGGGATGTGGGGAGTACGATGCCATTGAGGGACAACAATGTGACACCTCCCAACCTCCCTTGGGGAGGTGCAAGGAGCAATGAGGCCTCATGGCCATGACAATGATGGGTCTCCTCTTAGGCCTCAGTGGCAGGGACATCAGCCATAGCCAAGGGGACAAAGACCTTGGGCCTTGCAGGGACATTCAGCCTCACCCTTGGCCATCTCCACCACAGGCCGTTCTACACTGTCCCAGGCCTGTGGCTGTTTCCCTGCAGGCTGCAGACACCCCATGCGCTTCCCCACCTTGTGCTCACCCCAGTATGTCCCCTCCTGTGCTGCTGTCTCTCCATTCTCCCCAGCTGTTCCTTGAAACACAAAGCCATGCCTGATCCAGACGCCTCTGGATGTCCACAGCACTATGCTCAGAATGACATTTCTTTATCCTCAGGTCCACTCTGGACCTCCAGAGCTGCAGTTTTTTATGGCTTTCTTTTCTCATGCTGTTTCCCACCACCAAAAAGAGTGTCAGCATCTTGGAAAGTGATTTTCAAGATTTCCCGAGCTACTATTATTCTTCCCTGCCATGGTTTTACCCCAGCCAGCAACTAAGACCGTGATAGTTGGTCACATACTTCCTCCACCCCTTCAAAGGGGGACAGGGGAGAGAAGTGAAAGGGAAGGGACAAACTTGTTGGTTGAGAAAAAACAGTTTAATAAGACAACAATGTAATAATAAAATATTACTACTACTAATATACTAATACTAGAGTACCTTTCTTATGAGAAGGGACTGAGAGTGCTGGGTCTGTTCAGCCTGGAGAAGGATGAGAGGTGATCTCATCAATGTTTATAAATATCTTAAGGATGGATGTCAAGAGCATGGGACCAGACTCCTTTCAGTGATGCCCAACGATAGGATGACAGGCAAAAAGCACTGAAGCACAGGAGGTTCCGTCTGAATATGAGGAAAAATTTCTCTACTTTGAGGTTGACAGACACTGCAACAGGCTGTCCAGAAAGGTTCTGGAGTCTCCTTCTCTGGAGACATTCAAACCCACCTGGACACTTCCTGTGAAATCCACTCTAGGTGATCCTACTTTAGCAGGTGGGTTGGATTAAATGATCTCCAGGGGTCCCTTCCAGCTGCAACCATTCTGTGATTCTGAGTATAAACCCAGAGTGAGATGCCCCAATTTACTCAGCTGGATGCCTTCCCTTGGCAGGACTAAAGGAGATCCATTTCTGACCCTCCCTGGGTGTCCTGACCAATGATGGGACAATGAAACGGTGCTTTCTGGACCTAACTCTAGTTTTGACAGGTGAAATGACATAGCTGGAAAGAAGTGGAATGCCTTTTTTGCCTCAGTCTTTTACAGTCAAACCAGTTGTGCTCCAGGTACACATCCCCCCGAGCCAGAAGACAGGGACAGGGAGCAGAATGTAGTCCAATAATCCGAGGGGAAATGGTTGGTGACCTGTTACACCACTTAGACACGCACAAGTCTATGGGGGAAGATGGGATCCATCCAAGGCTGCTGAGGGAGCTTGCAGACGTGATCACTAAGCCACTTTCAATTGTGAATCAGCAACCCTGGCGAACCGAGGAGGTCCCAGTTGACTGGAAGTTGGCGAATGTGACGCCCGTCTACAAGAAGGGTCAGAAGGAGGATCCAGGGAATTACAGGCCTGTCAATCTGACCTCGGTGCCAGGGAAGCTCATGGAACAGATCATCCTGAGTGACATCACATGGCACACACAGGACAACCAAGCAATCAGGCCCAGTCAGCATGGGTTTATGAAAGGCAGGTCCTGCTTGACCAGCCTGATCTCTTCCTATGACAAGGTGACCTGCTTACTTGATGAGGGAGAGGCTGAGGATGCTGTGTGCTTGGACTTCAGTAAAGCCTTTGACACCGTACCCCACAGCATCTCCTGGAAAAGCTGCAGCTCATGGCCTGGATGGGTTTATCTGCGATAGATAAAAAACTGGCTGGAGGGCTGGGCCCAAAGAGTTGTGGTGAACAGAGGCAAATCCAGTAGGTGGCTGGTCGCGAGTGGTGTCCCCAGGGCTCAGTATTGGGGCCAGTTCTGTTTAATCTCTTTATCAATGATCTGGATGAGGGGATTGAGTGCACCCTCAGTATGTTTGCAGATGACACCATGCTGGGTGTGAGCATTGATCTGCTGGACGGTAGGAAGGCTCTAAAAAGGGATCTGGACTGGCTGGATGGTTGGGCTGAGGCCAGTTGTCTAAGGTTCAACAAGGCCAATCGCAGGGTCCTGCGCTTGGGTCACAACAACCCCAGGCAGCGCTACAGGCTCGGGGAAGAGCAGCTGGAAAGCTGCCCAGCAGAAAAGGACCTGGGAGTGTTGATTGACAGCAGCTAAATATGAGCCAGGGTGTGTCCAGGTGGAAAAAAGGCCACCAGCATCCTGGCTTGTATCAGGAATAGTATGGGCAGCAGGACCAGGGCAGTGATTGTCCCCTGTACTGGCACCAGTGAGGCCACACCTTGAGTCCTGGGGTCAGTTTTGGGCCCCTCACTATAGGAAAGACCTTGAGGTGCTGGAGTGAGTTCAGAGAAGGGCAATGGAGCTGATGAAGACACTGGAGCACAAGTGTGATGGGAGCAGCTGAGGGACCTGGGGCTGTTCAGCCTGGAGAACAGGAGGCTGAGGGGAGACCTTCTGATCTCTGAACTGCCTGAAAGGAGGTTGGAGCATGGAGGGTGTTGGTCTCTTCTCCCTGGTAACAAGTGATAGGACAAGAGGAAAAGGCCTCAAGTTGCACCAGGGGAGGTTTAGATTGGATATTCGGAAAAAAATTATTCACAGAAAGGGTTGTCGGGCATTGTAAGAGGCTGCCTGAAAGAAGAGGTTTGTTTTTCTGCCAGAAATATGTTTCAGGAATTGTTCTGAGGATTTTTCTCCTCCACCTTCATCTCCACTGCCAGCTCTCCACAGTGACAATCAAGCAAAGTGAATTCAACCCGCAAGGACTAGGAGCAGAGATGAAACTTGTCTCAGAGCAGGAGGGAGATTCCCATGAGAGCTGATGAGCGCTACATCAGCAAAACTGTAACTGTTAAAAAACAAGGGACAGCGGTGGAGGCAGAGCCTCCCCTGTCCTGCTGGAATGGCAGGAGAATCCTGTGGCCCTGCCAGCGGGCACGTGCACTCTTGGGTTCTGCTCCTATTGCAGCCAAGGATGTGCTAAGAAAGGATCCTGCAGGCTTTGCAGCTCTTCTGCCATGAGGAGAGCAGAGCAGCTTCAGCTGCTGTTACAAAAAGGCAGAGAAGCAGAGCTCACCGTGGCGAGATCGGCACTGTAGTGATTCTGCTGACTCTTCCACCTCATGGAATCGCATGGGCTGGCAGCTGTGTGCACCGTGCTGGGGCCCATCACCCTGGGCAACATGTAGGTGCTTGGACCTGCAAGAGGAATGGGAAGAGAGTTGGTTGACAGGGTCGTTAGCAGAGGAGGTGCCCAGAGAAGCTGCAAATCTTCTGGACCATGTTGTAATGCCACAGCCACATCTGACCAGACTATAAAACAGGGCTCCCACAGAAGACCCCTTTCCTTAGACTGGGACACCATCTAAGGAGACTTCCTGGGATTGAGAGCGCCTCAGCTCCTCGTTTGGTGAGTGGTTATTTACTGGATAGATCCTTGAATGAGTCCTTGTCTAACCAGGCAAGTGTGAGCCCTCGCCTAACCCAGGCAAGCGATTATTTCTTGTGGGTTCCCTGGACTCAAGAGGCCTCTGGTTTTGTTTCTTGTGACTGAATGCATGCACGTTGTGCATCGTCATTATTCTTATGTTGTTGTACCACAATAATCCCCTCAACTGATATCTGATCGATATTTTACGTTGTTGCAGTGCTAACTAATTGTATAAACCCTGTTTCTAGTCGGTGTATTTGCTACACTTTTCCAGCCAGAATAAAGTCTGGTTTGAACTTGTTGTTCACCTAAAACTGACTTTGAGGTGCTTCCGTGACACCTGCTCAGAGGAGCAGGAAGGATGTCTGCCCCCTTTCCCAATCCTTCCACCTTCTGCCACGCTGGGGCACTGTTGGCAGCTCCGAAACTGAGCTGTCAGTGCTTCTGTGGGACGAGATGAGTTTGTGCTGGAACTGCAAGAACCAGGAAGAAGAAATCCCCGAGGGGTTCACTGGAACTTCACGGCTCTGGTAAAACCATCCGCCTGCTGTACCCCTATTTCCTCAGAGCCAGCAGCACAGCTTGGGTGGGGGGAAAGTCACAGATCAGACCTTGGGGCTGAGAGATGAGCACAAGCACCTGCCAAGGCAGCTGTAGCCAACCAGGAGCACTCCCCACTTGCTTCTACTGCACATGAAGGAAGCTTATCAGGAAACAGCTGTGTCCTGCAGTGGAGGCTTTGAACTGGCCCTGGTTAACAAGCTGAGCAGCAGATTGTCAGTAGAGGATGCTTGAGCTGCAAGGGTGTGGTGGTATTCTGACATTGAGCCTGGGAGAAACTACAAGAGTCAACATTGAGCCTGTGAGAAACTACAAGAGTCAACGGCGGTGGAACAAGCATTGGTGGAAAAACAAGAAGCAAGGACTGTACTGATTGATACATTAAGGCCAGAGGGATTGATACAGGACTGATACATCAAAGACAGGGGGTAACTTGTGACAGATCAAAAAATGCTTTTCTGGTAGCAACATTGGTAGGAACACAAAATGTACCACTTATGTAATGCCTAACTTAGCAAATCAGCAACGCTTGAGCAAGCATCCTATCAAGTATAAATACAAGTCTGAATTTGTAATAAATGTCTCTCCCTGCACCTTATCGAGAGTCCGTGCCTCATATGCTACGCAAGGGTGGGCGTCTCCCCGCAGTCACTTACCTGGAGGGAGGTCGGTTTTGATGCCTCTGTGACGGAAGGACATGGACTGCCCAGGAGGGCACTTAAGGACGTGTCTGTTGGACTTCTCAGGGCAGTAATCGCCTAGGGCAGAGGACAACAGCACAAAAGCAGTGAAGATGTGGCCTTTTTTCTCAAGCCAAGGAGGCAATTTCAACAAGAGCTGCTCTCCTTAACCACTGCAGAAGTGTCAGCTGCTGGAAAACATCTACAGCTCATTGAAGGGGTGAGCTGAGCCTTTTGTACCCATCTCTCTTTTGCATCCATCTAACTTTTGTGCCACTATTGCAGGGAAATGTGAAAATATCCTAGTCTTATCTGAACAAACAGTTGGAGAAATGTTACTCACTTGGTCCAAGCATGATCTCGAAGTTTATCTCGGGAATTCCACCCATGGGAGAGGATGGAGCCATGTACTCCCCATTCCTGGCCATTGAGGCTCCACGCAATATCGAGGACCTGGCGAGCAGCTGCCTTCTGCAGGAGGTTCTGCCCCTTGACAGGGGTAAGTGGGGGCTTTAGGGGGTTGTGGTTCAGGTAACCTATGAAGAACAGCACGTGAAAGGCCACCTGCAGGCAACCCCATTTCAAAGCTCCTTTGAAGCTGCAGGAGACTGAGCTGCCGAGCTCACCAAATTCCCATCCTTTTTCCTCCAAGAGCAATAAAGGTGAGCTGTACTGTGCCTTGTAGTAACAAACAGTAAATCTCTAAGCATAAAAGCTTCTGCAACTGCATTGCTAAATAATCTTAAAGAGAAACTGGACCTCCTGACAGTCTGGCTCCAGTGATAATCATAGAGAAATAAAAATTAACAAACAAACAAACAAACCTCACATGTACTGGGTTTGCGTGGGAAGGTTTTAGGAGCAGGGGGCTTCTCTGAGAAGGGGGAAAAAGGGAAACGGGTTTGTAGCTGATTTTACCACGGGTGAGCTCAACACACCACTCTGATCCTTGTTTTACCTGTTGTTCCTCGGACTGAGTATTTGGGTCCAGGTCTGGTGAACTGAGCCATGATGGGGCCCCATGGGCCATGAGGTCTCCAAGTCCCCACCCGGGCTCCGTCCATGCTGTGAGATGCTGATAAAGCCTGAGGAAAGAGCAGAAGAGTGTCTTGCTACTTTGAGCTGTGCCTTAGGAGTTTTCAATCACTGTTCAAATGATTGTGCCGTACACTGACAGAGTGAACTTGCCATCAAACTTGGCTAAGTCGCACTTTTACAACATCATATTAAAAGCACTTTTGCTAATATCTTTGACAGGGGTTCTCTAAGCCATCTCAATCACCCATTGGTGACATCTTGTTCCCCTACCGTGAGAGTCCTGTCTCACCAGAGAATACCAATGTTCTCGATAAAAGAACATTTTTTACTATGAGGTTGGCAAGACCCTGGAACAGGTTGCCCAGAGCAGTTGTGGATTCCCCATCAGTGGATTTGTTCACGGCCTGGGGATGCAAATCCCCTCAGGCACAATGGAGCTCACCCCTGATGCTGAACTAGGGCAGGGAAGGAGGAGTTTCAGGACTCCACCTGTCTCAGCTGTGACCGTCGAAAGGGATGAGGACGACAATGTCTGCATCTGCTTCGTCTCTGTGGCACAGAGCATGGTGAGCAGCGAGGGCAGCCAGAGATTTGGCAAGAGAGGTTGTGGTGTCAGCGGCCAGGGGACCCTGGGGACAGCCCTGGACTGTCATGGAAACGCACTATGACATCGGGAGGCTGTGCTATTGCTGATCACCTGGATGATCCAGGGCTGGGGATGTCCAGCCTGCAGGGTCAGACCTTCCTGAGGTCTGCTTTCCTGCCTCAATGCGTATTTTCAGGGTGCACATGAGACAGATTTGGAACGTCAACAGAGAGCGGGGGAGCTTTCCAAAGCACCTGGTTTTTACACCTGGGGGATTGCCCTGAGGCTCCCAGATGAGATCCAGCTGGGAAGTTGGGTGGCCCTTTGCTCCAGGCACAGCTGTAATCAAGCACATTTCCATTAGATCTTGTCATCTACTTCTTTCTCAGGTACCTGCAGTGACTGGAGGGGGGGTCAGGTAATGACAGGGCGCCCAGACGTGGGTGGAGATTCCCAAAGCTGCAGAGGAGCTGGGATGACCTGTTTGCTGGCACCTGGCAGCTCTCAAAATACTGTTTCCAGGCCATGTGCAACACCCTTCAAGGACAGTCATATGATCCCTCAGGGATATCTGACTGGGAGATCTCTACTGTGCACAAAAGAAGCCCACACAAAAGCACTGGAGGAAAAAAATGATCATTCCCACATCTCATGGAGAAGAACCTGCTGGCCAGTGAGAGGCTGCACCAGCACTGCCCCCTTTGTTCCCCATGGTTTGTGTGTCCCATGAGGACCTGGGTTGCCCCAAGGAGAGCACTGCAGGGGAAGAGCAGGAGTGCTCCTGTTTTCTAAGCAGACATCTCCCAAGGACAGACATCCCCGGGGCTGAAAGGCAGGATCCAGCTGGGAAGCATCAGAGCCACAGCCCCGAGCATGGCTGTGACCAGCCCGGGGATGAAGTGCTCCCACAGGCTCTTGCCTTGCCCTGCGGTGCCGCTCCAGCCCCAACATGCAGGCTGGGGGAAGGCTGCCCCAGGGCAGGGTGGCACCAGGACAGCTCTAGGGACAGTTTGTCTCCTGGCAGCGTTGCTCCTGGCCCCACCTTTCAGCTGGAAAATGCCCCCACAGCAGCTGCAGCCCCCTGGACCTCTCTGCGGGGCATCTGCCTCCACTGCCCACGGAGCTGCCACGGCTCACCTGGCCCAGCCCGGCCCATGTTCTCCCAGCCCTGCCCCACCACAGCCCAGCCCCACTGTCACCCCCAGCTGCTGCCAGGCCTGGGTGCTGAACCTTGCTGCCCCCTACCTAATCCCTGTCCTTGCCACGGAGCAGCCCCGACGTCCTGGACTTGCAGAGCCACCAGGAGGAGGAAAAAGAGTAGAGTGGGGGTTACGGCCCCCTGTGCCTGGACCATGGCACTGCTGCTCCTGCTGCTGCTGCTGCCTCCAATGTTTCAGCCACTGCCACCACTGCTGCTGCCGCCATTGCCAGCACTGCCGGAGCGGTGCCACGGCACAGCGCTGCACATCAGGACGTGACACAGCACAGCTCTGTGGCATCGTAGCCCAAGGTGCAGCCCAAGATACAACAAGCCGTCTGGGCTGCAAGCACGCATTGCCAGCTCATGTCCAATCTTTCATCCCCCAGGGCTATTCCCTGGCTTGAGAACTTATCCTCCATGCACTCCAGGATGCTCCTGGAGTGCCTACAGCTCACCATGCTACTTTTCCAGCAGGTGGCAGGACGGTTGAAGTCCCCCAGCAGGACAAGAGCCTGCAAGCACAATGCCTCCTGCAGCTGGACTAAGAGGCTTCATCAATAGTCTCCCCTTGATCAGGGGGCCTGTCGTAGACACCATCCACATGGTTTCCTTTGTTGACTTGCTCTCTGATTCTTACCCACAAGAAGCTTTAAGCAGCTTGTGGCTGTTCTTCAGAGACCAGCACCAGCGCTGATCCGCTGGGCAGCAGCATGGGGTCCCTCAGCCTGGTGTAGAGTCCATGCTCCAGTGCCAGCTCTGCTGGCCAAAGGTGTCGTCAGCTCCCCCATGTTGCACCACAGGTACAGGACAAGGAGAACTGCTGAGCTTCTCCCCTTGCCAGCCAGGGAAACCTCCCTCCCTGACATGGGGCCCCTCTGGCTCTGCCATTCCTGCTTCCAGCCTGCTTGGCCCCTTCTCATCTGAGCTTCAGTTGCTGTTGCAAAAAGTCAGAGAAGCAGAGCTTCCCTGGTCACAAGTTACCACTGCCGAGTGGTTACAATTGGAATTTCTCCTTCACATCAGAGCAAACACACGGCTGAGCAGAGCAGCCTGGGCTGAGCGCCAGGCCAGTGGAGGGGAGTGGAGCAGAGCTGCTTTGCCCAGGACAGAGTCCTTGTGCCCTTCTTTCCTTAGCTGTTTGGAACAGGCTTTTCCACGCAGCTCAGCTATTGCAGGGAAGGGAAACAGCCTTCAGCATCTGGATGTGCTGGTCTGGGCTCTGAACAGTTTCCCCTTTCATCCAGGCTTGAGTGGTCTCTGCCCTTTCTTTGCAAAGGCAACTTTCAGGAATCCTTTTCCAATTTGTAATTCTTCCTTTTCCCTGATCATCTGAATTCCTCCAGGTCTTAAGTATATATCATATATAAACATGTTTAAATATTTCCTATTAAGCTCTGGAGTTTAAAACTGAAATGTGGAAGCCACAGGCACTTCAACCTCAGGTGAGATGTCTCTACCCCAGAGGTGCCTGAGGCAGCGGATGTTCTCAAATGTCTTGAGCTTGGACGCAGACTTTGCTCTTCCCTTGGTCTGTGAGTGCTGCCCTATCCAATGGCCACCCCTGCCCTCTGGCCACCAGCAGAAGCCTGTGGGCACCGAGCCCCCTCCTCCTGCTCTGGGCAGTTCTCCACGCTCGTGTCTTGGGCTCCTGCTGCCTGTGTTCCCAGGTTGTTCCCGTGTTTCCAGCTCACGCCTGTGTTTCCAGGTTGTTCCTGTGTTCCCAGGTTGTTCCTGTGTTTCCAGGTTGTGCCTGTGTTCCCAGATTGTACCGGTGTTCCCAGATTGTGCCGGTGTTTTCCAGGCTTGTGCAGGGTTTGCTGGCATTATATGTTTTTGTGGGGCTGGAACAAAGGCTCTAATGCACAAATCACCAATCTCCCCCGCAGATATTTGTCTGCATCTCCCAGCATGTATTCCAAGAGAAAGTTCTAACGAATGCAAATGCTGCCCTTTACGAGCTGTTTCAGAGCAAGAGTACTTTGGGCAGCGTGTTGATTGACCCTGGTCTGACATCTGAAACGTGGTGAAATGCCAAAGAACATCCTAAAACAACATAAGATTGACACACGGTAAATGACCTTACAACCTGTGAGATTGTAAAGCAGGCATGTTTATTTCAGCACTGGACACACGGGGAAATAATTTTCAACAAAGACGTGTGCAAATTTCCAGTAGCTGTGAGCTTAGTTAAATACTGTAAAGTGTTACATATTCATGAAAGTTCTAGGAACGCCTACACATATTCATAACCTGTCCCTGAGAAGGCGGTTCTTATTACAATGAGTTCCGGGAAATGATTTCCATAGTCTCCACCTTTGGCCCCTCCTGGTTGCACCTGCGCAGTGGTCATGGACCGTGGTCATCTTCTTTGTACACGTTCACCTCTGGCCTGGTGTGATGAGTTGGCTGGGACTCAGACTGCTGAGTTGGTTAGAACTGATGTATCTCCTGTCCTGTGCCCAAGTTTTGGTTATCTAATGCACCCAAGGATGCATCCAAGATTTTGTCTTCCTGCAAGGCCTGTAAAGTCATCAATAAACTTTTGTTTCTCATGCACAAGGCTAAGCAAAGCTAGGCAATTGTAATGTGGGTTAAGGGTTCTAAGCGTTGTGGGTTAAGGGTTTGCTCTCTAAGCATTAGCTCCTTAAGTGTTAGTTCTTTAAGTATTGATTAGTCAAGTGTTAACTAGTTAATTCCTTGTATCAGCCCCCCCTTTTCTAAGAGGTTAGTAAATTCTTTTACTAATATGATGATTCTTTTTCTATGTTTTCTCTGACCACAGGTAAGAAGGGTACTTCTACCTGAGAAAACCCATCTCTATCCTTCAAAGAACAGATTTTAATGTTAATGCAAAAGTCAGGCTCCCAGTGTTTGTCCGCCATGCTGCTAAGCTCTTTTGGGGCAGCTGGTGATCATATGGCTGGTGCTCCGGCAGAAACGGCATCTTTTGGGCTGCGTCGCGAGCTTGCATTCTTTGGCGTGGTGACCCCGCTCACTGCAGTTGTAGCATTCGTCTCTTCTTTTGGGTTTCTTCTTGCCGATGTAGTAAGTGCCACCTGGGCCGGTCACCCATAAGGACCAGAAGGACCAAAAGGACCAAAAGGTCACCCAGAAGGTCCAGAAGGACCAAAACATGTCAAGGTGGATGTAACCTAATTTCTTTGATAGAATTTCAGAAATATTTTGGTTAATTACCACAAACTTAAAACTCTCTCCTACAGAAGTGGGCAATGTAACATATATACTCTGATTGGTTTGATTCCAAAGCACCAATTTAAAGTGTCCCCCCATGGTTTTATTCAGATTTTGCCCGTGCTGATTTTCATCCCACCCATGTGCTAAGGCTATGACCATAAGAAATACAATTTTCCAGGTTGCACCTGGGTTACCCTGCATGGTGCTTTGCAGGCTTTCTTCACTTCAGAATGATGGATCCAGGCATTCTGTTCTTCAATCTTGATAGCAGTGAAAGATGTCAGGAGGGCTTGAAATGGACCTACCTATTGTGGTTCCAAAGTGTTTTCTGCAAGAGACTTCACATACACATAATCTCCCAGCTGGATGTTATGTACTGGCCCATCCAAACTCCTGCTCTGAGTCCCAAACACGTTTCCCAGTTTCGTTAAGTTGTTTACCCAATGTCACCATGTAAGAAGTCATAATTTCATCCCCTATTTGTGTAGGCATCCAGTTCTATACATTATAGGGTCTCCCATACAGGATTTCAAAAGGACTTAACCCTTCCTTTGCTCTTGGCCTTGTTCGTATACGCAAGAGGGCCAAAGGCAAAGATTGAGGCCAAGCTAAGTTCACCTCCTGCCTCAGTTTTACAATTTGTTGTTTAATTAGATGACTCATTTTTTCTACCTGGCCACTGGATTGATTGAGGACAGCAAGGGGTATGTAGCTGCCAGTCTATTTCCAAGTGCTGACTGACTTGCTGTATAACTTTTGGAATAAAATATGGCCCTCTATCAGAGAATATGACAGCTGGAACTCCAAACCTTGGTATTATTTCTTGTGCTAATGTTCTAGTTACCTCCTGCTGTTCTGGTAGGCAATGCTTCTGGCCAACCTGAAAAGGTATCAATCAGTACCAACAAATATTGGTACCCCCTTTTTCTTGGGAGTTCCGAAAAATCAATTTGCCATTGTGGCCCAGGTCCTTTTCCTTTCCCAATTTGACCTATTTCTGGCTTGGGTGTATTCTTGGGATTAGTCTGGAGGCAAAGATCACATTGCTGTGTCTTATGGTAGTATACAGATTTCTAGCTATTATTTTCTGATCACATGTTTATATAGTGCTTCTGCTCCCCAATGTCCCTTTCTGTGCTCTTCCCTTACTAAAGACCAAACTAAATAGGAGAGAACAATAAGTTTTCCTTGTGGGGTGTGAGCCCACCCTTCCTTATCATATGACCCTTCTAAATCTATAATAAGTTTCCGGTCTTCCTTTAGTATACTCTGGCTTACCTTCCAAAGAGACCTGCCCATCGGGGACTAGGGCACTTTCTATTTTTACCTTTTGCTTAGCTGCCAATTTTGCCTCTCTGTCCGCCAACTCGTTTGCTTTTTCCAATTCTGAGCTCACTTTCTGGTGTGCCTTGATATGCATGATTGCCACCTTCTTAGGAAGTTGCTGCTTCCGATAATTTCAAGATCTCGTTTGCATGTTTGATATGTTTGCCTTGAGAGTTCAAGAGTCCTCTTTCTTTCCAAATTGCTCCGTGCGCATGCACGACCCTAAAAGCATACTTAGAGTCCATATAAAATTCACAGTTTTACCTTGAGCTAGTTCCAGATCACAAGTAAGGGTGATTATTTCTGCCTTTTGTGTGGAAGTACTTCTAGGCAGAGGTCCAGATTCCATCACTTTGTGGCTAGCCATTATAGCACAACCAGCATGCCTTTCACTGTTCAGGATATAGCTGCTTCAGTCCGTAAAGCAGTCCTCCGTGTTTTCCATAGACTTGTCCTTTAGATCGGGTCAGCTGGAGTATGTTGCTTCGATGGTTTCCAGGCAATCGTGATGAACTGGTTCTCCGATGTCACCACTGAGGAAAGAAGCTGGGTTGACAACGTTAGTGACAATGATTTCTACCTCATTCTGTTCCACCATTATAGCCTGATATTTAAGAAATCTTTGTGGGGAAAACCAATGTCCCCCTTTTGCTTCCAAAACTGTAGACACCGTGTGGGATACTAGCACAGTCATTTTCTGACCTATGGTAAATTTCCAGGCCTCCTGTATGTTCAGTACCACCGCTGCAGCTGCCTGTAGGCATCCAGGCCACTTCTCGTCGGTACAGGCCAAGATCCTGTGCCAGTATACCCAAGGCTATTCCCTGCTCCTCGTGAGAGAATAGAAAAAATGGTTTATTCACATCTGGGAGTCCTAAAGCAGGGGCTGACATCAAAGCCTTACCAAGTTCTTCAAAGGCTTATGTAGCTTCTTTATTCCATTGTAGGTGTTTCTGTTCTGTGAGGTCCAGGTTATGCACATCTCCTTTATTCTGGTAGCGATCAAAATATTATCCACGTATTGTAGCATCTGTCCTTCATCAGACAGGGTTTCTCAAGATTCAAGATCTTTAGCAAGTTGATTTCCAAATATTGTCGGGCTGTTCTTAAATCCTTGTGGCAACATCATCCATGTGAGCTGGGTTTTACGTAAATATTGTCTGGCTGGCTTCACGGAGAGGGAGGCAAAAAAAGGTATCCTTTAAATCTAAAACAGTAAACCAAATCAGGGTTAATACAGTCAGAATGGTGTATGGGTTTGCTACCACTGGGTAGAGATCCTCTGTTATTTTGTTTATAACCCGATTTGCAGGAATTTCTCTATCACCAGCCGAATTCCCTCCCTTTTCAAAGGGTATGGTTTTATCCTCACCGGTTTTTGTCCTTCTTTGATTTTTACCTCGACAGGTGGAGCAATTTTGGCCCTTCCAGGTACATCAGTAGCCCATACCCCGGGATACACTTGGTTCACGACTGCTTCAGTAATCTTGCCCTCTGTGGGAATAGTTGCTAAAAGCAAGCTCATTATTTGCACATATTGCTGATCATTTACCTCCAGAGTAAATTCTCCTTTTTCAAATCTGCACCCATTTGTTCCAACAGATTTCTCCCCAAAAGAGGTTTCAGGGAGTTGGACATATATAAAAATTTATGAATGCCCACTTGTTTATCCAATTTGTATTTCAGAGGTTCACAAAATATGCTTTTTTACT
This sequence comes from Caloenas nicobarica, assembly GCF_036013445.1. Lineage (NCBI taxonomy): Eukaryota > Metazoa > Chordata > Aves > Columbiformes > Columbidae > Caloenas > Caloenas nicobarica. The sequence goes on from NW_027017722.1 coordinate 1,194,011, forward strand.
TCGGCCAGTGACTCCCTTTACCTACTATGTAATTGTTACTTATTGGCAATCTACCAAAAATTCCACTTGTTTTTGTTCTTTCCCTAGCTTCATTATAACTAATGGATCCACTAGGTTCCCCAGGTTCCTGTCCCGTTAGTCCTTTTCAAAACTTCCTACTGTCCAATTCTCTCTCTGCCTACTTCCTCTGTACCTTCCCTGACATTTGTTTTCCCACTGTATGTTGATCTCTCTCTAAAGGCTTTCAAAGCCTTCCAACCTCTTTAGTTCCCTACTCTTATCCTTTCGACAATCTTACTCTTCTGTGTTACTAAATACTCTCCAAGCTTCATCTAACAACATTTCCAAATGTCTACTTTCTGTTGCTCTCAGTTTCTGTAACTTCATCTGCTGACTGACCTGTAAATAATGACACTAACTGCTGTATCCCTACTTCTGAACCCGCGTCAAGAGGTGTATGTTTTCTCATAGTATCTCGCAACTTATTTAGGAGTTCTGTGGGGGTTTCTTTTGGCCCTTGCCTGATACTGTACAAGGCTGAGCAATTAATCGTTTGCAGGATGGCTCGTTCCATCCCTTTCACAACCCAGTCTCTATATTGGTTTAATAATCCCATGTGCGGTCCCCTATTTGGATCCCAATGGGGATCCTGTAAAGGGAAGTAGTTTTTCACATCTCTTCCTGCATCGCCAATTTGGTTAATAGCCAAATCTTGGGTTGTTTTCAATATTAGCTGTTTTTCAGTTTATGTCATACATTCTAATAACAATTGTATGTCGTTCCAATCGGGGTTATGTTGTTTGATCAGAAACTGGAAATGTCTGGTGACCCCCACAGAATCGCTCCGATAATTCTTGGTTACTGTTTTCCGTGTTTCAAGATCAAATGAAGAGAAAGGTACCCTTATTAAGACTGACTCCCCCTCTGGGCCACTGGCCCTCTGAGGGGAGCTTGCAATGTTTCCTCGCTTCAGGTGTGAGAGGATACAGGGCTACCCTGAGAGGTATCCGACTGCCCCCACCACGGTCCCATCCTCCCCGACGCTCCGCGTTCCTCCCCCACCTTCGCCGCTTCTAGCAGCGGTTTCTCTATTTTTTTTTCTTTTTTCTTCTTGCTGCAGTTTAGACACAAGGCAAGGCCACGTGGACGGAGGAGGTTGAGCTTGTCTTACAGCTTGGCATAGGGCTGAAATTTATGTTCAAGCTGGACAGCCCAGGCCTGGGATATTTCACTTTCTTCTTTTTTTTCTGTGTGTGTTTTTTTTCTTTTTCCACTTAATTCCAGTCATAGTACACTTTATATGCAATTCCAATTAGTTCAGCAATAGCTACATTCCTCAGTCCCATTTACCTTTTGCAATTTCTTACAAATGCCAGAAAAACAGCATATTAAACCTAAGTCCATTCCTTCCATTTTCCTAGATCCAATTCAGTTCATATTCTAGCCACTTTTAAACCACTTTTAAATACAACCTCTCCCAAGCTCACATCCATCATAACATTTAGTTTGTTGTTTTTTCCATATCTCCGACTAGCACATAAATTCAATACGAATCAGAGTTTAATAACTTAAACCCTTTTCTGGTCTCAAAATTATTAGATAACAATAAGAGCAAATTAACTTCAGTACTGTACTTCATCCTATTTTTCCCAAGTTCTGCAGAACAACATTAATTGCCACTAGTTGCTATAATCCCACATTCAAGCCACAAGTGAATACAATATTGTTTCAAACTTTCTTTTATCAGGATTGCCCCAATTACTCTAATGTGTAAGGATGCATCCTAAGGGGAGGAAAATGGTATTTTAATATTTTAACGGAACCGGTTCCCATTTTGTTATTAAGTCCCCCGTTTCAGAGGGTGAAAAACATATCTGCATATACTTTCTTACACCGCGCACACTGTAATTTAACTCTTGCCACATAACTTAAATCGAGGTGTTTAAAGCTCGTCTTCCACTTTATACAGATCACAGGCTAAAGTGTACCACCATACATTTAAACAGTAATTACTGTAATTAGCACACACACACACACTCACACAGACACACAGACACTTTCAACAGCTGGCTAATTTTACGACAGATAGCTATCTCGGATACTGCTTAGAATGGAATGCATGGAATGCCTGGGCACTTACAAGAAATAACACACAGCTACAAACTGACTATTGCTTCTCAGCAGCTGCAAAACTGATTCTGCATTACCCTTCTCCTCTTTGCTAAAATTATTAGCAGAGGTCTGTCCTGGCTCCCGAAACCGGGATGCAGAATCTCAGGGTTGCTCAATCCACTCCCAGGATCGCTAGCAGACAACTCTCGGACAGCAAATGCCCACCATTTCCAGGGTACACCACTGCGGAAACCTTGGCCACACGTAAGGCATCCCACTACGACTTACTGGCTCCCTGCGTTAAAATGCAATTGCAATTTATTGCAACATACCTTACACGCTGTAAAGCCAGAGGTCTCAGTCTACTCCTGCAGTGACCAGCTGGGAGTGGAGGTCTTCCGAAAGAAAAGCTTCGGGGCACGCCAAAGTCATCCGTTCTCAGATGTTCATGCAGCCAAGCAGAACTCCCTCCTGGCTGGCTCGCCAAATGACGTGCGGAAAGTGACCTTACAACCTGTAAGATTGTAAAGCAGGTATGTTTATTTCAGCGCTGGACACACGGGGAAATAATTTTCAACAAAGACGTGTGCAAATTTCCAGTAACTGTGAGCTTAGTTAAATACTGTAAAGTAGTTACATATTCATGAAAGTTCTAGGAACGCCTACACAAATTCATAACCTGTCCCCGAGAAGGCGGTTCTTATTACAATGAGTTCTGGGAACTCATTTCCATAGTCTCCACCCTTGGCCCCTCCTGGTTGTGCCTGTGCAGTGATCATGGATCGGGGTCATCTTCTCTGTACATGTTCACCTCTGGCCTGGTGTGATGAGTTGGCTGGGACTCCGACTGCTGAGTTGGCATATCTCCTGCCCTGTGTCCAAGTTTTGGTTATCTAATCCACCCAAGGATGCACCAAGGATGCATCCATGATTTTGCCTCCCTGCGAGGCATGTAAAGTCGTCAATAAACTTTTGCTTCTCATACACAAGGATAAGCAAAGCTAGGCAATTGTAATGTGGGATAAGGGTTCTAAGCATTCTGGGTTAAGGGTTTGCTCTATAAGCATTAGCTCCTTAAGTGTTAGTTCTTTAAGTATTGATTAGTCAAGTGTTAACGAGTTAATTCATTGTATCAGCTTACTCCCCTGTTTTATAGGTACGGGGACTGATTTGGAGCCAGCACCCCAAAGGCTTCCTCCAAAGGGCTGCACATATGCGGCTGTGTCACCCCCATGTCACAATGCCAGCACCCGGCAACGCAGTGGTCACCAGGCCCCACGCAGGATCCAGAGGAGCAGCCTCCCGTGTCCACTGCCAGAGCTGGCCCGGGGGCAGCCCCAGCACATCTGACAGGAAGCACTTGAGGAGCTGCTGGAATCACAGGCCAGGGGCTGAGGGAAGAAAACCTTGCATGAGGCTGCTGGAGGTTCTCCGCTGCAAGACAATCTGCTGGCAGGGCTGCCTTCCAAGCTCGGCTCATGGATGCAAATCCTTTTCAACTGGATAGCAGTGGCAAGACCAAGGCAATTCCTTCTTGAGGAGCACTGCAGAGCTCACCATCCTCATCTCCTACAGAGCAACGCTCAGGAGCCGTAAGAGATAGGATGTCGAGGGCTTGCAAGGGCTTGCAAGGGCTTGCAGTGCTTTGGAACACCCACTGGTGTCCTACACAGGGACAGCAAGGATTCTTGCCCACAAGGTCTATCAGCTCAGAGGCACTTGGGCACTCTGGCAAGTCCGCCAGATAGCTCCAGCTCAAGGGAGGATAGGGCTTGGGCAGCTCCTGGGAAGCATGAGCAGCCTGTGGGACAAGGAGCCACGTCTGGCTCACATGCTCAGGGAACAGCCCATGGCCAGCACTGGGCTCAGCAAGGAACTTTTTCCCCCGGGGCACATTGGCACTGGTCCCCGGCGGTTTTTTGCCTTCCTCTGCAGTTCTCAGCACCGCCCCTTGCCACCATTTCTTTGGGCCATTTGGCCTGGGAGCCGGCTGCTCATGCTCCACCATGCTGGCAGCCGCAGCTGCCACTTCTCAGCTCTCCCTGCAGGTAACACAAGCGCCTGGCAGGGACCAGAGCGCTTCTCATGCATCCCTGGCCAAGAAGCACAGCAGACAAACAAGTTGTGGAAGGCAAAAAGTCTGCTCGTCATCGCTACATGTCACGCTTTGGAAGACATGCCACGGTACCACTCACCTCTACCTCCTCTTCTTCTTCTTCTTCTTCTTCTTCTTCTTCTTCCTCCTCTTTTGTACATGGTCAGTCCCACAACTCCTTGTCAAGGTTCTCCCTCTGCAGGAACCGCGGACAGCTTGGCCTCTATTCCTGCTGCTGCTCTCTGCAGCTCTGGGACTTGCCTTTGCCAGCCTGCAAGGGATCTTTTCTCAGGCTAAACTGAAGAATGCCTCAGCCTACTCCTGGCTACACTTGGGCTTGAGCTAATGCTTGTGAGCCTGGGTTCTGAAACAGAGTCACAAAGGGAAAAAAAATGACATGAAATAACATAACATGAATTAATATCAAATCAAGAAAATTAATAAATTAACAACAAAATAAAATAAAATTCATTGTGTCCTTGAAATTGATTTTGGAACTGAAAACCCTCTGTCCTTTCAGGCAAACAGCCTCTTAGTTATTGGACTGGCGGACAGGAGAGGAGAGGAGAGGAGAGGAGAGGAGAGCAGTTCTGCTCTGTCAGGCCTGGAGTTCCGCGTGACAAGCCCTGAGCGAGCCCTGAGGCCTCCATACATGATACCACAGGCAGTATTGCTACTGGAAGGAAGGCTGCACTGGCAACAAATCCACACTGTCTTTTTGCAAAAAAGGGACTCTATTAGGTTGCTTACTCCCCTATTTTGTAGCTACAGGGACTGATTTGGAGCCAGCACCCCAAAGGCTTCCTCCAAAGGGCTGCACATATGCGGCTGTGTCACCCCCATGTCACAATGCCAGCACCCGGCGACGCAGTGGTCACCAGGCCCCACGCAGGATCCAGAGGAGCAGCCTCCCATGTCCACTGCCAGAGCTGGCCCGGGGGCAGCCCCAGCACATCTGACAGGAAGCACTTGAGGAGCTGCTGGAATCACAGGCCAGGGGCTGAGGGAAGAAAACCTTGCATGAGGCTGCTGGAGGTTCTCCGCTGCAAGACAATCTGCTGGCAGGGCCACCTTCCAAGCTCGGCTCAGGGATGCAAATCCTTTTCAACTGGATAGCAGTGGCAAGACCAAGGCAATTCCTTCTTGAGGAGCACTGCAGAGCTCACCATCCTCATCTCCTACACAGCAACGCTCAGGAGCCGTAAGAGATAGGATGTCGAGGGCTTGCAAGGGCTTGCAAGGGCTTGCAGTGCTTTGGAACACCCACTGGTGTCCTACACAGGGACAGCAAGGATTCTTGCCCACAAGGTCTATCAGCTCAGAGGCAGTTGGGCTCTCTGGCAAGTCCGCGACATAGCTCCAGCTCAAGGGAGGATAGGGCTTGGGCAGCTCCTGGGAAGCATGAGCAGCCTGTGGGACAAGGAGCCAGGTCTGGCTCACATGCTCAGGGAACAGCCCATGGCCAGCACTGGGCTCAGCAAGGAACTTTTTCCCCCGGGGCACATTGGCACTGGTCCCCGGCGGTTTTTTGCCTTCCTCTGCACTTCTCAGCACCGCCCCTTGCCACCATTTCTTTGGGCCATTTGGCCTGGGAGCCGGCTGCTCATGCTCCACCATGCTGCCAGCCGCAGCTGCCACTTCTCAGCTCTCCCTGCAGGTAACACAAGCGCCTGGCAGGGACCAGAGCGCTTCTCATGCATCCCTGCCCAAGAAGCACAGCAGCCAAACAAGTTGTGGAAGGCAAAAAGTCTGCTCGTCATCGCTACATGTCACGCTTTGGAAGAGTGGAAGAGATGCCACGGTACCACTCACCTCTTCTTCCTCTTCTTCCTCTTCTTCTTCTTCTTCTTCATCTTCTTCTTCTTCTTCTTCTTCTTCTTCTTCTTCTTCCTCCTCTTTTGTGCATGGTCAGTCCCACAACTCCTTGTCAAGGTTCTCCCTCTGCAGGAACCGCGGACAGCTTGGCCTCTATTCCTGCTGCTGCTCTCTGCAGCTCTGGGACTTGCCTTTGCCAGCCTGCAAGGGATCTTTTCTCAGGCTAAACTGAAGAATGCCTCAGCCTACTCCTGGCTACACTTGGGCTTGAGCTAATGCTTGTGAGCCTGGGTTCTGAAACAGAGTCACAAAGGGAAAAAGAATGACACGAAGAAGCATAACATGAATTAACATCAAATCAAGAAAATTAATAAATTAACAACAAAATAAAATAAAATTCATTGTCTTATGTGTCCTTGAAATTGATTTTGGAACTGAAAACCCTCTGTCCTTTCAGGCAAACAGTCTCTTAGATATTGGACTGGCGGACAGGAGAGAAGAGGAGAGGAGAGGAGAGGAGAGGAGAGGAGAGGAGAGGAGAGGAGAGGAGAGAAGAGGAGAGGAGAGCAGTTCTGCTCTGTCAGGCCTGCAGTTCTGCGTGACAAGCCCTGAGCGAGCCCTGAGGCCTCCATACATGATACCACAGGCAGTATTGCTACTGGAAGTAAGGCTGCACTGGCAACAAATCCACACTGTCTTTTTGCAAAAAAGGGACTCTATTAGGTTGCTTACTCCCCTATTTTGTAGGTACAGGGACTGATTTGGAGCCAGCACCCCAAAGGCTTCCTCCAAAGGGCTGCACATATGCGGCTGTGTCACCCCCATGTCACAATGCCAGCACCCGGCAACGCAGTGGTCACCAGGCCCCACGCAGGATCCAGAGGAGCAGCCTCCCGTGTCCACTGCCAGAGCTGGCCCGGGGGCAGCCCCAGCACATCTGACAGGAAGCACTTGAGGAGCTGCTGGAATCACAGGCCAGGGGCTGAGGGAAGAAAACCTTGCATGAGGCTGCTGGAGGTTCTCCGCTGCAAGACAATCTGCTGGCAGGGCCACCTTCCAAGCTCGGCTCATGGATGCAAATCCTTTTCAACTGGATAGCAGTGGCAAGACCAAGGCAATTCCTTCTTGAGGAGCACTGCAGAGCTCACCATCCTCATCTCCTACAGAGCAATGCTCAGGAGCCGTAAGAGATAGGATGTCGAGGGCTTGCAAGGGCTTGCAGTGCTTTGGAACACCCACTGGTGTCCTACACAGGGACGGCAAGGATTCTTGCCCACAAGGTCTATCAGCTCAGAGGCAGTTGGGCACTCTGGCAAGTCCGCGACATAGCTCCAGCTCAAGGGAGGATAGGGCTTGGGCAGCTCCTGGGAAGCATGAGCAGCCTGTGGGACAAGGAGCCAGGTCTGGCTCACATGCTCAGGGAACAGCCCATGGCCAGCACTGGGCTCAGCAAGGAACTTTTTCCCCTGGGCCACATTGGCACTGGTCCCCGGCGGTTTTTTGCCTTCCTCTGCAGTTCTCAGCACCGCCCCTTGCCACCATTTCTTTGGGCCATTTGGCCTGGGAGCCGGCTGCTCATGCTCCACCATGCTGGCAGCCGCAGCTGCCACTTCTCAGCTCTCCCTGCAGGTAACACAAGCGCCTGGCAGGGACCGGAGCGCTTCTCATGCATCCCTGGCCAAGAAGCACAGCAGCCAAACAAGTTGTGGAAGGCAAAAACTCTGCTCGTCATCGCTACATGTCACGCTTTGGAAGAGATGCCACGGTACCACTCACCTCTTCTTCCTCTTCTTCTTCTTCTTCTTCTTCTTCTTCCTCCTCTTTTGTGCATGGTCAGTCCCACAACTCTTTGTCAAGGTTCTCCCTCTGCAGGAACCGCGGACAGCTTGGCCTCTATTCCTGCTGCTGCTCTCTGCAGCTCTGGGACTTGCCTTTGCCAGCCTGCAAGGGATCTTTTCTCAGGCTAAACTGAAGAATGCCTCAGCCTACTCCTGGCTACACTTGGGCTTGAGCTAATGCTTGTGAGCCTGGGTTCTGAAACAGAGTCACAAAGGGAAAAGAAATGACATGAAATAACATAACATGAATTAACATCAAATCAAGAAAATTAATAAAATAACAACAAAATAAAATAAAATTCATTGTGTCCTTGAAATTGATTTCGGAACTGAAAACCCTCTGTCCTTTCAGGCAAACAGTCTCTTAGTTATTGGACTGGCGGACAGGAGAGAAGAGGAGAGGAGAGGAGAGGAGAGCAGTTCTGCTCTGTCAGGCCTGGAGTTCCGCATGACAGTCCCTGAGCGAGCCCTGAGGCCTCCATACATGATACCACAGGCAGTATTGCTACTGGAAGTAAGGCTGCACTGGCAACAAATCCACACTGTCTTTTTGCAAAAAAGGGACTCTATTAGGTTGGTTACTCCCCTATTTTGTAGCTACAGGGACTGATTTGGAGCCAGCACCCCAAAGGCTTCCTCCAAAGGGCTGCACATATGCGGCTGTGTCACCCCCATGTCACAATGCCAGCACCCGGCGACGCAGTGGTCACCAGGCCCCACGCAGGATCCAGAGGAGCAGCCTCCCGTGTCCACTGCCAGAGCTGGCCCGGAGGCAGCCCCAGCACATCTGACAGGAAGCACTTGAGGAGCTGCTGGAATCACAGGCCAGGGGCTGAGGGAAGAAAACCTTGCATCAGGCTGCTGGAGGTTCTCCGCTGCAAGACAATCTGCTGGCAGGGCCACCTTCCAAGCTCGGCTCATGGATGCAAATCCTTTTCAACTGGATAGCAGTGGCAAGACCAAGGCAATTCCTTCTTGAGGAGCACTGCAGAGCTCACCATCCTCATCTCCTACAGAGCAACGCTCAGGAGCCGTAAGAGATAGGATGTCGAGGGCTTGCAAGGGCTTGCAAGGGCTTGCAGTGCTTTGGAACACCCACTGGTGTCCTACACAGGGACAGCAAGGATTCTTGCCCACAAGGTCTATCAGCTCAGAGGCACTTGGGCACTCTGGCAAGTCCGCCAGATAGCTCCAGCTCAAGGGAGGATAGGGCTTGGGCAGCTCCTGGGAAGCATGAGCAGCCTGTGGGACAAGGAGCCACGTCTGGCTCACATGCTCAGGGAACAGCCCATGGCCAGCACTGGGCTCAGCAAGGAACTTTTTCCCCCGGGGCACATTGGCACTGGTCCCCGGCGGTTTTTTGCCTTCCTCTGCAGTTCTCAGCACCGCCCCTTGCCACCATTTCTTTGGGCCATTTGGCCTGGGAGCCGGCTGCTCATGCTCCACCATGCTGGCAGCCGCAGCTGCCACTTCTCAGCTCTCCCTGCAGGTAACACAAGCGCCTGGCAGGGACCAGAGCGCTTCTCATGCATCCCTGCCCAAGAAGCACAGCAGACAAACAAGTTGTGGAAGGCAAAAAGTCTGCTCGTCATCGCTACATGTCACGCTTTGGAAGACATGCCACGGTACCACTCACCTCTACCTCCTCTTCTTCTTCTTCTTCTTCTTCTTCTTCTTCTTCCTCCTCTTTTGTACATGGTCAGTCCCACAACTCCTTGTCAAGGTTCTCCCTCTGCAGGAACCGCGGACAGCTTGGCCTCTATTCCTGCTGCTGCTCTCTGCAGCTCTGGGACTTGCCTTTGCCAGCCTGCAAGGGATCTTCTCTCAGGCTAAACTGAAGAATGCCTCAGCCTACTCCTGGCTACACTTGGGCTTGAGCTAATGCTTGTGAGCCTGGGTTCTGAAACAGAGTCACAAAGGGAAAAAAAATGACATGAAATAACATAACATGAATTAATATCAAATCAAGAAAATTAATAAATTAACAACAAAATAAAATAAAATTCATTGTGTCCTTGAAATTGATTTTGGAACTGAAAACCCTCTGTCCTTTCAGGCAAACAGCCTCTTAGTTATTGGACTGGCGGACAGGAGAGGAGAGGAGAGGAGAGGAGAGCAGTTCTGCTCTGTCAGGCCTGGAGTTCCGCGTGACAAGCCCTGAGCGAGCCCTGAGGCCTCCATACATGATACCACAGGCAGTATTGCTACTGGAAGGAAGGCTGCACTGGCAACAAATCCACACTGTCTTTTTGCAAAAAAGGGACTCTATTAGGTTGCTTACTCCCCTATTTTGTAGCTACAGGGACTGATTTGGAGCCAGCACCCCAAAGGCTTCCTCCAAAGGGCTGCACATATGCGGCTGTGTCACCCCCATGTCACAATGCCAGCACCCGGCAACGCAGTGGTCACCAGGCCCCACGCAGGATCCAGAGGAGCAGCCTCCCGTGTCCACTGCCAGAGCTGGCCCGGGGGCAGCCCCAGCACATCTGACAGGAAGCACTTGAGGAGCTGCTGGAATCACAGGCCAGGGGCTGAGGGAAGAAAACCTTGCATGAGGCTGCTGGAGGTTCTCCGCTGCAAGACAATCTGCTGGCAGGGCCACCTTCCAAGCTCGGCTCATGGATGCAAATCCTTTTCAACTGGATAGCAGTGGCAAGACCAAGGCAATTCCTTCTTGAGGAGCACTGCAGAGCTCACCATCCTCATCTCCTACAGAGCAACGCTCAGGAGCCGTAAGAGATAGGATGTCGAGGGCTTGCAAGGGCTTGCAAGGGCTTGCAGTGCTTTGGAACACCCACTGGTGTCCTACACAGGGACGGCAAGGATTCTTGCCCACAAGGTCTATCAGCTCAGAGGCAGTTGGGCTCTCTGGCAAGTCCGCGACATAGCTCCAGCTCAAGGGAGGATAGGGCTTGGGCAGCTCCTGGGAAGCATGAGCAGCCTGTGGGACAAGGAGCCAGGTCTGGCTCACATGCTCAGGGAACAGCCCATGGCCAGCACTGGGCTCAGCAAGGAACTTTTTCCCCCGGGGCACATTGGCACTGGTCCCCGGCGGTTTTTTGCCTTCCTCTGCAGTTCTCAGCACCGCCCCTTGCCACCATTTCTTTGGGCCATTTGGCCTGGGAGCCGGCTGCTCATGCTCCACCATGCTGGCAGCCGCAGCTGCCACTTCTCAGCTCTCCCTGCAGGTAACACAAGCGCCTGGCAGGGACCGGAGCGCTTCTCATGCATCCCTGGCCAAGAAGCACAGCAGCCAAACAAGTTGTGGAAGGCAAAAACTCTGCTCGTCATCGCTACATGTCACGCTTTGGAAGAGATGCCACGGTACCACTCACCTCTTCTTCCTCTTCTTCTTCTTCTTCTTCTTCTTCTTCCTCCTCTTTTGTGCATGGTCAGTCCCACAACTCTTTGTCAAGGTTCTCCCTCTGCAGGAACCGCGGACAGCTTGGCCTCTATTCCTGCTGCTGCTCTCTGCAGCTCTGGGACTTGCCTTTGCCAGCCTGCAAGGGATCTTTTCTCAGGCTAAACTGAAGAATGCCTCAGCCTACTCCTGGCTACACTTGGGCTTGAGCTAATGCTTGTGAGCCTGGGTTCTGAAACAGAGTCACAAAGGGAAAAGAAATGACATGAAATAACATAACATGAATTAACATCAAATCAAGAAAATTAATAAAATAACAACAAAATAAAATAAAATTCATTGTGTCCTTGAAATTGATTTTGGAACTGAAAACCCTCTGTCCTTTCAGGCAAACAGTCTCTTAGTTATTGGACTGGCGGACAGGAGAGAAGAGGAGAGGAGAGGAGAGGAGAGCAGTTCTGCTCTGTCAGGCCTGGAGTTCCGCATGACAGTCCCTGAGCGAGCCCTGAGGCCTCCATACATGATACCACAGGCAGTATTGCTACTGGAAGTAAGGCTGCACTGGCAACAAATCCACACTGTCTTTTTGCAAAAAAGGGACTCTATTAGGTTGGTTACTCCCCTATTTTGTAGCTACAGGGACTGATTTGGAGCCAGCACCCCAAAGGCTTCCTCCAAAGGGCTGCACATATGCGGCTGTGTCACCCCCATGTCACAATGCCAGCACCCGGCGACGCAGTGGTCACCAGGCCCCACGCAGGATCCAGAGGAGCAGCCTCCCGTGTCCACTGCCAGAGCTGGCCCGGAGGCAGCCCCAGCACATCTGACAGGAAGCACTTGAGGAGCTGCTGGAATCACAGGCCAGGGGCTGAGGGAAGAAAACCTTGCATCAGGCTGCTGGAGGTTCTCCGCTGCAAGACAATCTGCTGGCAGGGCCACCTTCCAAGCTCGGCTCATGGATGCAAATCCTTTTCAACTGGATAGCAGTGGCAAGACCAAGGCAATTCCTTCTTGAGGAGCACTGCAGAGCTCACCATCCTCATCTCCTACAGAGCAACGCTCAGGAGCCGTAAGAGATAGGATGTCGAGGGCTTGCAAGGGCTTGCAAGGGCTTGCAGTGCTTTGGAACACCCACTGGTGTCCTACACAGGGACAGCAAGGATTCTTGCCCACAAGGTCTATCAGCTCAGAGGCACTTGGGCACTCTGGCAAGTCCGCCAGATAGCTCCAGCTCAAGGGAGGATAGGGCTTGGGCAGCTCCTGGGAAGCATGAGCAGCCTGTGGGACAAGGAGCCACGTCTGGCTCACATGCTCAGGGAACAGCCCATGGCCAGCACTGGGCTCAGCAAGGAACTTTTTCCCCCGGGGCACATTGGCACTGGTCCCCGGCGGTTTTTTGCCTTCCTCTGCAGTTCTCAGCACCGCCCCTTGCCACCATTTCTTTGGGCCATTTGGCCTGGGAGCCGGCTGCTCATGCTCCACCATGCTGGCAGCCGCAGCTGCCACTTCTCAGCTCTCCCTGCAGGTAACACAAGCGCCTGGCAGGGACCAGAGCGCTTCTCATGCATCCCTGCCCAAGAAGCACAGCAGACAAACAAGTTGTGGAAGGCAAAAAGTCTGCTCGTCATCGCTACATGTCACGCTTTGGAAGACATGCCACGGTACCACTCACCTCTACCTCCTCTTCTTCTTCTTCTTCTTCTTCTTCTTCTTCTTCCTCCTCTTTTGTACATGGTCAGTCCCACAACTCCTTGTCAAGGTTCTCCCTCTGCAGGAACCGCGGACAGCTTGGCCTCTATTCCTGCTGCTGCTCTCTGCAGCTCTGGGACTTGCCTTTGCCAGCCTGCAAGGGATCTTCTCTCAGGCTAAACTGAAGAATGCCTCAGCCTACTCCTGGCTACACTTGGGCTTGAGCTAATGCTTGTGAGCCTGGGTTCTGAAACAGAGTCACAAAGGGAAAAAAAATGACATGAAATAACATAACATGAATTAATATCAAATCAAGAAAATTAATAAATTAACAACAAAATAAAATAAAATTCATTGTGTCCTTGAAATTGATTTTGGAACTGAAAACCCTCTGTCCTTTCAGGCAAACAGCCTCTTAGTTATTGGACTGGCGGACAGGAGAGGAGAGGAGAGGAGAGGAGAGCAGTTCTGCTCTGTCAGGCCTGGAGTTCCGCGTGACAAGCCCTGAGCGAGCCCTGAGGCCTCCATACATGATACCACAGGCAGTATTGCTACTGGAAGGAAGGCTGCACTGGCAACAAATCCACACTGTCTTTTTGCAAAAAAGGGACTCTATTAGGTTGCTTACTCCCCTATTTTGTAGCTACAGGGACTGATTTGGAGCCAGCACCCCAAAGGCTTCCTCCAAAGGGCTGCACATATGCGGCTGTGTCACCCCCATGTCACAATGCCAGCACCCGGCAACGCAGTGGTCACCAGGCCCCACGCAGGATCCAGAGGAGCAGCCTCCCGTGTCCACTGCCAGAGCTGGCCCGGGGGCAGCCCCAGCACATCTGACAGGAAGCACTTGAGGAGCTGCTGGAATCACAGGCCAGGGGCTGAGGGAAGAAAACCTTGCATGAGGCTGCTGGAGGTTCTCCGCTGCAAGACAATCTGCTGGCAGGGCCACCTTCCAAGCTCGGCTCATGGATGCAAATCCTTTTCAACTGGATAGCAGTGGCAAGACCAAGGCAATTCCTTCTTGAGGAGCACTGCAGAGCTCACCATCCTCATCTCCTACAGAGCAACGCTCAGGAGCCGTAAGAGATAGGATGTCGAGGGCTTGCAAGGGCTTGCAAGGGCTTGCAGTGCTTTGGAACACCCACTGGTGTCCTACACAGGGACAGCAAGGATTCTTGCCCACAAGGTCTATCAGCTCAGAGGCACTTGGGCACTCTGGCAAGTCCGCCAGATAGCTCCAGCTCAAGGGAGGATAGGGCTTGGGCAGCTCCTGGGAAGCATGAGCAGCCTGTGGGACAAGGAGCCACGTCTGGCTCACATGCTCAGGGAACAGCCCATGGCCAGCACTGGGCTCAGCAAGGAACTTTTTCCCCCGGGGCACATTGGCACTGGTCCCCGGCGGTTTTTTGCCTTCCTCTGCAGTTCTCAGCACCGCCCCTTGCCACCATTTCTTTGGGCCATTTGGCCTGGGAGCCGGCTGCTCATGCTCCACCATGCTGGCAGCCGCAGCTGCCACTTCTCAGCTCTCCCTGCAGGTAACACAAGCGCCTGGCAGGGACCAGAGCGCTTCTCATGCATCCCTGCCCAAGAAGCACAGCAGACAAACAAGTTGTGGAAGGCAAAAAGTCTGCTCGTCATCGCTACATGTCACGCTTTGGAAGACATGCCACGGTACCACTCACCTCTACCTCCTCTTCTTCTTCTTCTTCTTCTTCTTCTTCTTCTTCCTCCTCTTTTGTACATGGTCAGTCCCACAACTCCTTGTCAAGGTTCTCCCTCTGCAGGAACCGCGGACAGCTTGGCCTCTATTCCTGCTGCTGCTCTCTGCAGCTCTGGGACTTGCCTTTGCCAGCCTGCAAGGGATCTTCTCTCAGGCTAAACTGAAGAATGCCTCAGCCTACTCCTGGCTACACTTGGGCTTGAGCTAATGCTTGTGAGCCTGGGTTCTGAAACAGAGTCACAAAGGGAAAAAAAATGACATGAAATAACATAACATGAATTAATATCAAATCAAGAAAATTAATAAATTAACAACAAAATAAAATAAAATTCATTGTGTCCTTGAAATTGATTTTGGAACTGAAAACCCTCTGTCCTTTCAGGCAAACAGCCTCTTAGTTATTGGACTGGCGGACAGGAGAGGAGAGGAGAGGAGAGGAGAGCAGTTCTGCTCTGTCAGGCCTGGAGTTCCGCGTGACAAGCCCTGAGCGAGCCCTGAGGCCTCCATACATGATACCACAGGCAGTATTGCTACTGGAAGGAAGGCTGCACTGGCAACAAATCCACACTGTCTTTTTGCAAAAAAGGGACTCTATTAGGTTGCTTACTCCCCTATTTTGTAGCTACAGGGACTGATTTGGAGCCAGCACCCCAAAGGCTTCCTCCAAAGGGCTGCACATATGCGGCTGTGTCACCCCCATGTCACAATGCCAGCACCCGGCAACGCAGTGGTCACCAGGCCCCACGCAGGATCCAGAGGAGCAGCCTCCCGTGTCCACTGCCAGAGCTGGCCCGGGGGCAGCCCCAGCACATCTGACAGGAAGCACTTGAGGAGCTGCTGGAATCACAGGCCAGGGGCTGAGGGAAGAAAACCTTGCATGAGGCTGCTGGAGGTTCTCCGCTGCAAGACAATCTGCTGGCAGGGCCACCTTCCAAGCTCGGCTCATGGATGCAAATCCTTTTCAACTGGATAGCAGTGGCAAGACCAAGGCAATTCCTTCTTGAGGAGCACTGCAGAGCTCACCATCCTCATCTCCTACAGAGCAACGCTCAGGAGCCGTAAGAGATAGGATGTCGAGGGCTTGCAAGGGCTTGCAAGGGCTTGCAGTGCTTTGGAACACCCACTGGTGTCCTACACAGGGACGGCAAGGATTCTTGCCCACAAGGTCTATCAGCTCAGAGGCAGTTGGGCTCTCTGGCAAGTCCGCGACATAGCTCCAGCTCAAGGGAGGATAGGGCTTGGGCAGCTCCTGGGAAGCATGAGCAGCCTGTGGGACAAGGAGCCAGGTCTGGCTCACATGCTCAGGGAACAGCCCATGGCCAGCACTGGGCTCAGCAAGGAACTTTTTCCCCCGGGGCACATTGGCACTGGTCCCCGGCGGTTTTTTGCCTTCCTCTGCAGTTCTCAGCACCGCCCCTTGCCACCATTTCTTTGGGCCATTTGGCCTGGGAGCCGGCTGCTCATGCTCCACCATGCTGGCAGCCGCAGCTGCCACTTCTCAGCTCTCCCTGCAGGTAACACAAGCGCCTGGCAGGGACCAGAGCGCTTCTCATGCATCCCTGCCCAAGAAGCACAGCAGACAAACAAGTTGTGGAAGGCAAAAAGTCTGCTCGTCATCGCTACATGTCACGCTTTGGAAGACATGCCACGGTACCACTCACCTCTACCTCCTCTTCTTCTTCTTCTTCTTCTTCTTCTTCTTCTTCCTCCTCTTTTGTACATGGTCAGTCCCACAACTCCTTGTCAAGGTTCTCCCTCTGCAGGAACCGCGGACAGCTTGGCCTCTATTCCTGCTGCTGCTCTCTGCAGCTCTGGGACTTGCCTTTGCCAGCCTGCAAGGGATCTTTTCTCAGGCTAAACTGAAGAATGCCTCAGCCTACTCCTGGCTACACTTGGGCTTGAGCTAATGCTTGTGAGCCTGGGTTCTGAAACAGAGTCACAAAGGGAAAAAAAATGACACGAAGAAACATAACATGAATTAACATCAAATCAAGAAAATTAATAAATTAACAACAAAATAAAATAAAATTCATTGTGTCCTTGAAATTGATTTTGGAACTGAAAACCCTCTGTCCTTTCAGGCAAACAGCCTCTTAGTTATTGGACTGGCGGACAGGAGAGGAGAGGAGAGGAGAGGAGAGCAGTTCTGCTCTGTCAGGCCTGGAGTTCCGCGTGACAAGCCCTGAGCGAGCCCTGAGGCCTCCATACATGATACCACAGGCAGTATTGCTACTGGAAGTAAGGCTACACTGGCAACAAATCCACACTGTCTTTTTGCAAAAAAGGGACTCTATTAGGTTGCTTACTCCCCTATTTTGTAGCTACAGGGACTGATTTGGAGCCAGCACCCCAAAGGCTTCCTCCAAAGGGCTGCACATATGCGGCTGTGTCACCCCCATGTCACAATGCCAGCACCCGGCAACGCAGTGGTCACCAGGCCCCACGCAGGATCCAGAGGAGCAGCCTCCCGTGTCCACTGCCAGAGCTGGCCCGGGGGCAGCCCCAGCACATCTGACAGGAAGCACTTGAGGAGCTGCTGGAATCACAGGCCAGGGGCTGAGGGAAGAAAACCTTGCATGAGGCTGCTGGAGGTTCTCCGCTGCAAGACAATCTGCTGGCAGGGCCACCTTCCAAGCTCGGCTCATGGATGCAAATCCTTTTCAACTGGATAGCAGTGGCAAGACCAAGGCAATTCCTTCTTGAGGAGCACTGCAGAGCTCACCATCCTCATCTCCTACAGAGCAACGCTCAGGAGCCGTAAGAGATAGGATGTCGAGGGCTTGCAAGGGCTTGCAAGGGCTTGCAGTGCTTTGGAACACCCACTGGTGTCCTACACAGGGACGGCAAGGATTCTTGCCCACAAGGTCTATCAGCTCAGAGGCAGTTGGGCTCTCTGGCAAGTCCGCGACATAGCTCCAGCTCAAGGGAGGATAGGGCTTGGGCAGCTCCTGGGAAGCATGAGCAGCCTGTGGGACAAGGAGCCAGGTCTGGCTCACATGCTCAGGGAACAGCCCATGGCCAGCACTGGGCTCAGCAAGGAACTTTTTCCCCCGGGGCACATTGGCACTGGTCCCCGGCGGTTTTTTGCCTTCCTCTGCACTTCTCAGCACCGCCCCTTGCCACCATTTCTTTGGGCCATTTGGCCTGGGAGCCGGCTGCTCATGCTCCACCATGCTGGCAGCCGCAGCTGCCACTTCTCAGCTCTCCCTGCAGGTAACACAAGCGCCTGGCAGGGACCAGAGCGCTTCTCATGCATCCCTGGCCAAGAAGCACAGCAGCCAAACAAGTTGTGGAAGGCAAAAAGTCTGCTCGTCATCGCTACATGTCACGCTTTGGAAGAGTGGAAGAGATGCCACGGTACCACTCACCTCTTCTTCCTCTTCTTCCTCTTCTTCTTCTTCTTCCTCTTCTTCTTCTTCTTCTTCTTCTTCTTCCTCCTCTTTTGTGCATGGTCAGTCCCACAACTCCTTGTCAAGGTTCTCCCTCTGCAGGAACCGCGGACAGCTTGGCCTCTATTCCTGCTGCTGCTCTCTGCAGCTCTGGGACTTGCCTTTGCCAGCCTGCAAGGGATCTTTTCTCAGGCTAAACTGAAGAATGCCTCAGCCTACTCCTGGCTACACTTGGGCTTGAGCTAATGCTTGTGAGCCCGGCTTCTGAAACAGAGTCACAAAGGGAAAAAAAATGACACAAAGAAACATAACATGAATTAACATCAAATCAAGAAAATTAATAAATTAACAACAAAATAAAATAAAATTCATTGTCTTATGTGTCCTTGAAATTGATTTCGGAACTGAAAACCCTCTGTCCTTTCAGGCAAACAGTCTCTTAGGTATTGGACTGGCGGACAGGAGAGAAGAGGAGAGGAGAGGAGAGGAGAGGAGAGGAGAGGAGAGGAGAGGAGAGCAGTTCTGCTCTGTCAGGCCTGCAGTTCTGCGTGACAAGCCCTGAGCGAGCCCTGAGGCCTCCATACATGATACCACAGGCAGTATTGCTACTGGAAGGAAGGCTGCACTGGCAACAAATCCACACTGTCTTTTTGCAAAAAAGGGACTCTATTAGGTTGCTTACTCCCCTATTTTGTAGGTACAGGGACTGATTTGGAGCCAGCACCCCAAAGGCTTCCTCCAAAGGGCTGCACATATGCGGCTGTGTCACCCCCATGTCACAATGCCAGCACCCGGCAACGCAGTGGTCACCAGGCCCCACGCAGGATCCAGAGGAGCAGCCTCCCGTGTCCACTGCCAGAGCTGGCCCGGGGGCAGCCCCAGCACATCTGACAGGAAGCACTTGAGGAGCTGCTGGAATCACAGGCCAGGGGCTGAGGGAAGAAAACCTTGCATGAGGCTGCTGGAGGTTCTCCGCTGCAAGACAATCTGCTGGCAGGGCCACCTTCCAAGCTCGGCTCATGGATGCAAATCCTTTTCAACTGGATAGCAGTGGCAAGACCAAGGCAATTCCTTCTTGAGGAGCACTGCAGAGCTCACCATCCTCATCTCCTACAGAGCAACGCTCAGGAGCCGTAAGAGATAGGATGTCGAGGGCTTGCAAGGGCTTGCAAGGGCTTGCAGTGCTTTGGAACACCCACTGGTGTCCTACACAGGGACGGCAAGGATTCTTGCCCACAAGGTCTATCAGCTCAGAGGCAGTTGGGCTCTCTGGCAAGTCCGCGACATAGCTCCAGCTCAAGGGAGGATAGGGCTTGGGCAGCTCCTGGGAAGCATGAGCAGCCTGTGGGACAAGGAGCCAGGTCTGGCTCACATGCTCAGGGAACAGCCCATGGCCAGCACTGGGCTCAGCAAGGAACTTTTTCCCCCGGGGCACATTGGCACTGGTCCCCGGCGGTTTTTTGCCTTCCTCTGCAGTTCTCAGCACCGCCCCTTGCCACCATTTCTTTGGGCCATTTGGCCTGGGAGCCGGCTGCTCATGCTCCACCATGCTGGCAGCCGCAGCTGCCACTTCTCAGCTCTCCCTGCAGGTAACACAAGCGCCTGGCAGGGACCAGAGCGCTTCTCATGCATCCCTGGCCAAGAAGCACAGCAGCCAAACAAGTTGTGGAAGGCAAAAAGTCTGCTCGTCATCGCTACATGTCACGCTTTGGAAGAGTGGAAGAGATGCCACGGTACCACTCACCTCTTCTTCCTCTTCTTCCTCTTCTTCTTCTTCTTCCTCTTCTTCTTCTTCTTCTTCTTCTTCTTCCTCCTCTTTTGTGCATGGTCAGTCCCACAACTCCTTGTCAAGGTTCTCCCTCTGCAGGAACCGCGGACAGCTTGGCCTCTATTCCTGCTGCTGCTCTCTGCAGCTCTGGGACTTGCCTTTGCCAGCCTGCAAGGGATCTTTTCTCAGGCTAAACTGAAGAATGCCTCAGCCTACTCCTGGCTACACTTGGGCTTGAGCTAATGCTTGTGAGCCCGGCTTCTGAAACAGAGTCACAAAGGGAAAAAAAATGACACAAAGAAACATAACATGAATTAACATCAAATCAAGAAAATTAATAAATTAACAACAAAATAAAATAAAATTCATTGTCTTATGTGTCCTTGAAATTGATTTCGGAACTGAAAACCCTCTGTCCTTTCAGGCAAACAGTCTCTTAGGTATTGGACTGGCGGACAGGAGAGAAGAGGAGAGGAGAGGAGAGGAGAGGAGAGGAGAGGAGAGGAGAGCAGTTCTGCTCTGTCAGGCCTGCAGTTCTGCGTGACAAGCCCTGAGCGAGCCCTGAGGCCTCCATACATGATACCACAGGCAGTATTGCTACTGGAAGGAAGGCTGCACTGGCAACAAATCCACACTGTCTTTTTGCAAAAAAGGGACTCTATTAGGTTGCTTACTCCCCTATTTTGTAGGTACAGGGACTGATTTGGAGCCAGCACCCCAAAGGCTTCCTCCAAAGGGCTGCACATATGCGGCTGTGTCACCCCCATGTCACAATGCCAGCACCCGGCAACGCAGTGGTCACCAGGCCCCACGCAGGATCCAGAGGAGCAGCCTCCCGTGTCCACTGCCAGAGCTGGCCCGGGGGCAGCCCCAGCACATCTGACAGGAAGCACTTGAGGAGCTGCTGGAATCACAGGCCAGGGGCTGAGGGAAGAAAACCTTGCATGAGGCTGCTGGAGGTTCTCCGCTGCAAGACAATCTGCTGGCAGGGCCACCTTCCAAGCTCGGCTCATGGATGCAAATCCTTTTCAACTGGATAGCAGTGGCAAGACCAAGGCAATTCCTTCTTGAGGAGCACTGCAGAGCTCACCATCCTCATCTCCTACAGAGCAACGCTCAGGAGCCGTAAGAGATAGGATGTCGAGGGCTTGCAAGGGCTTGCAAGGGCTTGCAGTGCTTTGGAACACCCACTGGTGTCCTACACAGGGACAGCAAGGATTCTTGCCCACAAGGTCTATCAGCTCAGAGGCACTTGGGCACTCTGGCAAGTCCGCGACATAGCTCCAGCTCAAGGGAGGATAGGGCTTGGGCAGCTCCTGGGAAGCATGAGCAGCCTGTGGGACAAGGAGCCAGGTCTGGCTCACATGCTCAGGGAACAGCCCATGGCCAGCACTGGGCTCAGCAAGGAACTTTTTCCCCCGGGCCACGTTGGCACTGGTCCCCGGCGGTTTTTTGCCTTCCTCTGCAGTTCTCAGCACCGCCCCTTGCCACCATTTCTTTGGGCCATTTGGCCTGGGAGCCGGCTGCTCATGCTCCACCATGCTGCCAGCCGCAGCTGCCACTTCTCAGCTCTCCCTGCAGCTAACACAAGCGCCTGGCAGGGACCAGAGCGCTTCTCATGCATCCCTGGCCAAGAAGCACAGCAGCCAAACAAGTTGCGGAAGGCAAGAAGTCTGCTCGTCATCGCTACATGTCACGCTTTGGAAGAGATGCCACGGTACCACTCACCTCTTCTTCCTCTTCTTCTTCTTCTTCTTCTTCTTCTCCTTCTTCTTTTTCTTCTTCTTCTTCCTCCTCTTTTGTGCATGGTCAGTCCCACAACTCCTTGTCAAGGTTCTCCCTCTGCAGGAACCGCGGACAGCTTGGCCTCTATTCCTGCTGCTGCTCTCTGCAGCTCTGGGACTTGCCTTTGCCAGCCTGCAAGGGATCTTTTCTCAGGCTAAACTGAAGAATGCCTCAGCCTACTCCTGGCTACACTTGGGCTTGAGCTAATGCTTGTGAGCCTGGGTTCTGAAACAGAGTCACAAAGGGAAAAAAAATGACACGAAGAAACATAACATGAATTAACATCAAATCAAGAAAATTAATAAATTAACAACAAAATAAAATAAAATTCATTGTGTTATGTGTCCTTGAAATTGATTTTGGAACTGAAACCCCTCTCTCCTTTCAGGCAAACAGTCTCTTAGATATTGGCCTGGGGGACCGGAGAGGAGAGGAAAGGAGAGAAGAGGAGAGGAGAGGAGAGGAGAGCAGTTCTGCTCTGTCAGGCCTGCAGTTCTGCGTGACAAGCCCTGAGCGAGCCCTGAGGCCTCCAGACATGATACCGCAGGCAGTATTGCTACTGGAAGGAAGGCTGCACTGGCAACAAATCCACACTGTCTTTTTGCAAAAAAGGGACTCTATTAGGTTGCTTACTCCCCTATTTTGTAGCTACATGGACTGATTCGGAGCCAGCACCCCAAAGGCTTCCTCCAAAGGGCTGCACATATGCGGCTGTGTCACCCCCATGTCACAATGCCAGCACCCGGCAACGCAGTGGTCACCAGGCCCCACGCAGGATCCAGAGGAGCAGCCTCCCGTGTCCACTGCCAGAGCTGGCCCGGGGGCAGTCCCAGCACATCTGACAGGAAGCAGTTGAGGAGCTGCTGGAATCACAGGCCAGGGGCTGAGGGAAGAAAACCTTGCATGAGGCTGCTGGAGGTTCTCTGCTGCAAGACAATCTGCTGGCAGGGCCACCTTCCAAGCTCGGCTCATGGATGCAAATCCTTTTCAACTGGATAGCAGTGGCAAGACCAAGGCAATTCCTTCTTGAGGAGCACTGCAGAGCTCACCATCCTCATCTCCTACACAGCAACGCTCAGGAGCCGTAAGAGATAGGACGTCGAGGGCTTGCAAGGGCTTGCAAGGGCTTGCAAGGGCTTGCAGTGCTTTGGAACACCCACTGGTGTCCTACACAGGGACAGCAAGGATTCTTGCCCATAAGGTCTATCAGCTCAGAGGCAGTTGGGCACTCTGGCAAGTTCGCGACATAGCTCCAGCTCAAGGGAGGATAGGGCTTGGGCAGCTCCTGGGAAGCATGAGCAGCCTGTGGGACACGGAGCCAGGTCTGGCTCACATGCTCAGGGAACAGCCCATGGCCAGCACTGGGCTCAGCAAGGAACTTTTTCCCCCGGGGCACATTGGCACTGGTCCCCGGCGGTTTTTTGCCTTCCTCTGCAGTTCTCAGCATCGCCCCTTGCCACCATTTCTTTGGGCCATTTGGCTTAGGAGCCGGCTGCTCATGCTCCACCATGCTGGCAGCCGCAGCTGCCACTTCTCAGCTCTCCCTGCAGGTAACACAAGTGCCTGGCAGGGACCAGAGCGCTTCTCATGCATCCCTGGCCAAGAAGCACAGCAGCCAAACAAGTTGTGGAAGGCAAAAAGTCTGCTCGTCATCGCTACGTCACGCTTTCGAAGAGATGCCACAGTACCACTCACCTCTTCTTCCTCTTCTTCCTCTTCTTCTTCTTCTTCTTCTTCTTCTTCTTCCTCCTCTTTTGTGCATGGTCAGTCCCACAACTCCTTGTCAAGGTTCTCCCTCTGCAGGAACCGCGCACAGCTTGGCCTCTATTCCTGCTGCTGCTCTCTGCAGCTCTGGGACTTGCTTTGCCAGCCTGCAAGGGATATTTTCTCATGCTAAACTGAAGAATGCCTCAGCCTCCTCTTGGCTACACTTGGGCTTGAGCTAATGCTTGTGAGCCTGGGTTCTGAAACAGAGTCACAAAGGGAAAAAAAATGACATGAAATAACATAACATGAATTAACATCAAATCAAGAAAATTAATAAATTAACAATAAAATAAAATAAAATTCATTGTGTTATGTGTCCTTGAAAGTGATTTTGGAACTGAAAACCCTCTTTCCTTTCAGGCAAACAGTCTCTTAGATATTGGACTGGCGGACAGGAGAGGAGAGGAGAGGAGAGGAGAGGAGAGGAGAGGAGAGGAGAGGAGAGGAGAGGACAGGAGAGGAGAGGACAGGAGAGGAGAGCAGTTCTGCTCTGTCAGGCCTGCAGTTCTGCATGACAAGCCCTGAGCGAGCCCTGAGGCCTCCAGACATGATACCACAGGCAGTATTGCTACTGGAAGGAAGGCTGCACTGGCAACAAATCCACACTGTCTTTTTGCAAAAAAGGGACTCTATTAGGTTGCTTACTCCCCTATTTTGTAGCTACATGGACTGATTCGGAGCCAGCACCCCAAAGGCTTCCTCCAAAGGGCTGCACATATGCGGCTGTGTCACCCCCATGTCACAATGCCAGCACCCGGCAACGCAGTGGTCACCAGGCCCCACGCAGGATCCAGAGGAGCAGCCTCCCGTGTCCACTGCCAGAGCTGGCCCGGGGGCAGTCCCAGCACATCTGACAGGAAGCAGTTGAGGAGCTGCTGGAATCACAGGCCAGGGGCTGAGGGAAGAAAACCTTGCATGAGGCTGCTGGAGGTTCTCTGCTGCAAGACAATCTGCTGGCAGGGCCACCTTCCAAGCTCGGCTCATGGATGCAAATCCTTTTCAACTGGATAGCAGTGGCAAGACCAAGGCAATTCCTTCTTGAGGAGCACTGCAGAGCTCACCATCCTCATCTCCTACACAGCAACGCTCAGGAGCCGTAAGAGATAGGACGTCGAGGGCTTGCAAGGGCTTGCAAGGGCTTGCAAGGGCTTGCAGTGCTTTGGAACACCCACTGGTGTCCTACACAGGGACAGCAAGGATTCTTGCCCATAAGGTCTATCAGCTCAGAGGCAGTTGGGCACTCTGGCAAGTTCGCGACATAGCTCCAGCTCAAGGGAGGATAGGGCTTGGGCAGCTCCTGGGAAGCATGAGCAGCCTGTGGGACAAGGAGCCAGGTCTGGCTCACATGCTCAGGGAACAGCCCATGGCCAGCACTGGGCTCAGCAAGGAACTTTTTCCCCCGGGGCACATTGGCACTGGTCCCCGGCGGTTTTTTGCCTTCCTCTGCAGTTCTCAGCATCGCCCCTTGCCACCATTTCTTTGGGCCATTTGGCTTAGGAGCCGGCTGCTCATGCTCCACCATGCTGGCAGCCGCAGCTGCCACTTCTCAGCTCTCCCTGCAGGTAACACAAGTGCCTGGCAGGGACCAGAGCGCTTCTCATGCATCCCTGGCCAAGAAGCACAGCAGCCAAACAAGTTGTGGAAGGCAAAAAGTCTGCTCGTCATCGCTACGTCACGCTTTCGAAGAGATGCCACAGTACCACTCACCTCTTCTTCCTCTTCTTCCTCTTCTTCTTCTTCTTCTTCTTCTTCTTCTTCCTCCTCTTTTGTGCATGGTCAGTCCCACAACTCCTTGTCAAGGTTCTCCCTCTGCAGGAACCGCGCACAGCTTGGCCTCTATTCCTGCTGCTGCTCTCTGCAGCTCTGGGACTTGCTTTGCCAACCTGCAAGGGATATTTTCTCATGCTAAACTGAAGAATGCCTCAGCCTCCTCTTGGCTACACTTGGGCTTGAGCTAATGCTTGTGAGCCTGGGTTCTGAAACAGAGTCACAAAGGGAAAAAAAATGACATGAAATAACATAACATGAATTAACATCAAATCAAGAAAATTAATAAATTAACAATAAAATAAAATAAAATTCATTGTGTTATGTGTCCTTGAAAGTGATTTTGGAACTGAAAACCCTCTTTCCTTTCAGGCAAACAGTCTCTTAGATATTGGACTGGCGGACAGGAGAGGAGAGGAGAGGAGAGGAGAGGAGAGGAGAGGAGAGGAGAGGAGAGGAGAGGAGAGGACAGGAGAGGAGAGGACAGGAGAGGAGAGCAGTTCTGCTCTGTCAGGCCTGCAGTTCTGCATGACAAGCCCTGAGCGAGCCCTGAGGCCTCCAGACATGATACCACAGGCAGTATTGCTACTGGAAGTAAGGCTGCACTGGCAACAAATCCACACTGTCTTTTTGCAAAAAAGGGACTCTATTTGGTTGCTTACTCCCATATTTTGTAGCTACAGGGACTGATTCGGAGCCAGCACCCCAAAGGCTTCCTCCAAAGGGCTGCACATATGTGGCTGTGTCACCCCCATGTCACAATGCCAGCACCCGGCAACGCACCGGTCACCAGGCCCCACGCAGGATCCAGAGGAGCAGCCTCCCGTGTCCACTGCCAGAGCTGGCCCGGGGGCAGCCCCAACACATCTGACAGGAAGCACTTGAGGAGCTGCTGGAATCACAGGCCAGGGGCTGAGGGAAGAAAACCTTGCATGAGGCTGCTGGAGGTTCTCCGCTGCAAGACAATCTGCTGGCAGGGCCACCTTCCAAGCTCGGCTCATGGATGCAAATCCTTTTCAACTGGATAGCAGTGGCAAGACGAAGGCAATTCCTTCTTGAGGAGCACTGCAGAGCTCACCATCCTCATCTCCTACAGAGCAACGCTCAGGAGCCGTAAGAGATAGGATGTCGAGGGCTTGCAAGGGCTTGCAAGGGCTTGCAGTGCTTTGGAACACCCACTGGTGTCCTACACAGGGACAGCAAGGATTCTTGCCCACAAGGTCCATCAGCTCAGAGGCACTTGGGCACTGGCAAGTCCGCGACATAGCTCCAGCTCAAGGGAGGATAGGGCTTGGGCAGCTCCTGGGAAGCATGAGCAGCCTGTGGGACAAGGAGCCAGGTCTGGCTCACATGCTCAGGGAACAGCTCATGGCCAGCAAGGAATTTTTTCCCCCGGGGCACAGCTGCCACTTCTCAGCTCTCCCTGCGGGCAATACAAGCGCCTGGCAGGGACCAGAGGGCTTCTCATGCATCCCTGGCCAAGAAGCACAGCAGCCAAACATGTTGTGGAATGCAAAATGTCTGCTCGTCATCACTACGTGTCACGCTTTGGCAAAGATGCCACGGGACCACTCACCTCTTCTTCTTCTTCTTCTTCTTCCTCTTTTGTGCATGGTCAGTCCCACAACTCCTTGTCAAGGTTCTCCCTCTGCAGGACTTGAAGGGTATCCTCTCGCTCCAAACACCTAAAAATAAAAGACAAGTAAGACAGTTATTAGGACTCGTAGGTTATTGCAGACACTGGATCGAGGACTATAGTAACAAAGTGAAGTTTTTGTATCAAAAGTTAGTGGGAGAAGGGCTAATGAAATGGAGCCCAGACGATGAGCAAAACTTAGAAAACTTAAAAACTGATCTGGTGAACGCTCCCGTATTAAGTCTACCTGATATCAAAAGTCCTTTCTATCTATTTGTAAATACTGAAGGGGGAACAGCATTTGGTATATTAACTCAGGATTGGGCAGGAAGGAAGAAACCTATAGGCTATCTGTCAAAACTGCTAGATCCAGTTAGGAGGGGATGGCCCACTTGCTTGCAAGCTATAGTAGCCACGGCTCTCTTAGTCGAAGAAGCTAGAAAAATAACTTTGGGAGGAGAATTGAAAGTATATACACCCCATAATATACGGGGGGTCTTGCAACAAAAAGCAGACAAGTGGATTACGGATGCAAGACTACTGAAATATGAGGGCATCCTTATACATTCCCCCAAGTTAGAACTCGAGACTACAAGTTTGCAAAACCCGGCCCAATTCCTGTATGAGGAACCGAGTGAAAACCTAACCCATAATTGTGTACAATTAATAGAATATCAAACCAAAATTAGAGAAGATTTAGAGGAAGAAGAACTGCAAGATGGGGAAAAACTATTTGTAGATGGGTCATCCCGAGTAGTAGATGGGAAGCGAAAATCAGGATACGCTATAATAGATGGCAAGACCCTAAAAGTAAGGGAATCAGGTCCTCTTAATGTGACCTGGTCTGCTCAGGCTTGTGAACTATATGCTGTATTGTGGGCTTTACAAATACTAAAAGATAAAATAGGAACTGTCTTTACCAATTCCAAATATGCCTATGGAGTGGTTCATATGTTTGGAAAAATCTGGGAGGAACGACGTTTAGGGAACTCCCAAGGGAAAGGACTCATACATGAAGCATTGATCAGGGAGACCCTAGAGGCTCTGAGAGGACCTAAACAAATTGCAGTAGTACACATAAGGGGTCACCAAAAGGGGGTGTCGCCTCGGATAAAGGGAAACAACATAGCAGACGAAGAAGCAAAGAAAGCCGCTTTACTAGTACTAAAAGAGGCAGAACAAACGCAAATTAAAGTAAATCATACCATGAGCTTTATCATCCAAGAAAAAGAAAAACTCAAGCAATTAGGGGTCACTGAAAAGGAAGGAAAATGGTTGTTATCGGATGGAAGGGAAGTTCTCCCGAAGGGGGCCGCATGGAGAATAATGAGGGAATTTCACAGGCAAACCCACTGCGGGGTACGGGCATTAGTGGACCAATTTGGGGCTAAATATATGTGTATAGGAATATATGATATAGCTAAGAAAATTGTTGGAGAGTGCCTCACATGCCAGAAAGTGAATAAGCAACAACTTAGAGAAAGAGTACAGGGAGGGCGTGAGTTAGCAAAAAGACCCTTTGAGAAAATACAGATTGATTTTACTGAGCTTCTAAAAGCTGGGAGATATAAATACCTTCTAGTTCTGGTGGACCACTTGACTCATTTTGTAGAAGCCTTCCCAGTAGCTCGAGCCACAGCAAAAACTGTGGCCAAAACATTGTTAGAAAATATTATACCACGGTACGGAAACATAGCAGTAATTGACTCTGACAGGGGGCCCCATTTCACTTCGAAAGTTATTAAGGAGATTCTAGGTCCCTTAGGAACTAAGTGGGAATATCATACACCATGGCATCCTCAAAGCTCAGGGAGGGTAGAAAGAATGAATGGCGAAATTAAGAGACAGTTAACCAAATTAATAATCGAAACAAAAATGAGTTGGGTAAAATGTCTACCTTTGGCCCTATTAAATGTGAGAACACAACCCAGAACAGACACTGGAATTTCCCATTTTGAGATGTTATATGGAACGCTGTATGGCCTAGAAACACCTACCGAACACCTGAAGGTAGAGGAAAAAGTATTGCAGGAATATATTGTGGACCTTATGAAGAGAAGGCGGGAATTAATACAAAAAGGACTGATAGTACAAAGACCACCTCTAGACATTGCAACACATAAAATTAAACCGGGAGATAAAGTATTAATTAAAACTTGGAAAGAATCGTCTCTAACCCCCCGCTGGGAGGGGCCTTTTCTTGTCTTGCTTACCACAGATACTGCAGTCCGGACCGCTGAAAGGGGGTGGACTCACGCTGATCGAATTACAGGACCAATTCGGAATCCTCACTGGGAAGCGACCAAGAATCCGGACAATCTGAAAATTACCTTTCAGAGGAAAACAGATGAGTGAAATTATCTTTTGTAACAACCTAAGCTGTATTTGTTATCCTTTTATTTGTATAAGTGTAGAAATTGTAAAGAAAAGTGGTGGGTCCATTGTCCCTATGGGAGTCCTCCTAGCGGTATTTGTTGTAAGTGTTACAATAATGGGAGGAAACTAACTAACTGAGCACTTTGAGTGGGGCGGGTAGCAACTAGAAAACTGATAAAGGATTCTGAAGAGTGGTGGGATAATTTTACAAAAAAAAAAAAAAAAAAAAAAAAGAGGTATAAATCCTGGAAAGTATCGTTTCCAAACAGACGAACTTTGTCTGATAAAAGCTAAGACCGTACAGGTACTTTGCTGAAAAGCAGTAGCTAGAGTGAGGTGTGGAGCTTGGGAAGTTGGGAACTGAAAGATAAAAAAATAAGGGTGTTTGTAAGTCAAGGCCGATTAAAATAAAGGAGGTTCCCCTGAAGAATACGACTGCTGCCAAGAAGATGGTACACCTCGCTGCTCTAGGCAACAGAGTAGGCAAGGAAAAAGGCAGAGGTGTACTACTGTGGGGACTGGGGTTAATCAACCACCTCCAGGAAGGGCTCAAGAGACTCCTTAACTTACAACTCCCAAAACGAACCATCTCAAAACTTCCCCGGAACCTCCTAGCCCTCTCTGAAAACAAATGTAAAATTCTAAGAGATTGTCAGAATGCCTGGAATGCTAATGGCAATAGAAAAGTCACACCACTCTTCTCAACCCTAAATCTAAGCATTTGGATAATAGGTCTATTACAAATGGTATCAGGGTCAGCCCAAGGAAGAGAAAACCCCCACCAGCCTTATAAATGGAGCTTAATTAGGTGGGAAGACCAACAAATTATTGCCCAGAAAACTGTAGTGGGAAGCCCCAGCTTTAAGACGACTCTTTTCCAACCGGTACCCATAAAACCATGTCTAGACTTTAAGGGCTTTTACTTTTGCCCTAGCTCTAACCCTGGGAAAGGGTACTGTAACCATCCCAACTCATATTATTGTGACTATTGAGGATGCGAGACGGTAGCATCAGATTGGCCCCCAGGCGGAGGAAGAGACAAATTCCTGTCTGTGTGGTGGGGACCCTATGGATGTATTCCTCCTAAGCGAGACTCCAAGGGTGGAGCGATATTACCTGGGAATTGTAAGCATTTATACATTAATATATCAAATCCCACAGACCCCATCTGGCAAATAGGAAAAACTTGGGGAGTAAGGTACTGAGAACCTGGGACAGATAGGGGAGGTCTTATTTTTATAAAGCAGGAAGTAGCGAGACCCACTCCTCAAGCAATAGGTCCCAATATAGTAGTTAAAGGACTAAAAAAAGTCATACCCTTTGGAGCAAACAACTTTGACTACTAGCAATTCCTTGATCATGACTAGTACCTTACTGCCCATGAGAGAAATAGTGAATGAAAATCCCCTATGGACAGTCATGCAAGCAGCTTATAGCACGTTAAATGAAACTAATCCTAATGTAACTACTAATTGTTGGCTGTGTTATGATACCAAACCTCCTTTTTATGACGCCATAGGGGTTAACAGCACCTATAACGTAAGCAGTGATTCTTCCTCCCACTGTCAGTGGGATGATAAGAAAAAGGGAATAACCATGCAACATGTCACCGGAGTAGGAGCTTGTATAGGTAAAGTACCGAAATCTAAGCAATCGCTCTGTAGTACTATCCAACCGGAAAGAAACCAAACCAAAACATGGATTATTTCCCCAGGTGGGGCTAGATGGATATGTTCTGAAACAGGACTCACCCCGTGTATATCTCTAAGTATGTTCAATGACTCACGGGAGTACTGTATACTAGTTACCATTATCCCGAGAATATTGTATCATCAGGAAAGTGTACTGTATGATCATTGGGATACTGGGCATTACCTCATAAAAAGAGAACCAATCACAGCTATCACAATAGCCACGTTGTTAGGAATCGGGGCAGTAGGAGCAAGTACAGGGATAACCTCTCTTATTCAACAAAAACAGGGTTTCAATTCTTTAAGAGCCGCCATCGATGAAGACCTAGAAAGAACTGAGAAATCAATAACTGCATTAGAGAAATCTTTAACTTCATTATCGGAGGTAGTATTACAAAATAGAAGAGGAATGGATCTCCTCTTCTTACAACAAGGAGGACTGTGTGCAGCTCTAGGGCAAGCATGTTGCTTTTACACAGATCACACAGGAGTAGTAAGAGATACTATGACCAAGTTATGGGAGGGTTTAGAAAAATGAAAGAAAGAGAGGGAAGCGAAGCGGAGCTGGTACGAATCCTGGTTCACCCAATCCCCCTGGTTAACTACTTTGTTATCTACTATAGCAGGACCTTTAATAATATTAGTGTTAATTCTGACCTTCGGGCCCTGTATATTAAATAGAGTTATCGAACTAGTAAAAAACCAATTAGAAGCCGCTCACTTAATGTTATTGAAAAGAAACGAGTATGAGCAGATAGAAGACAGAGTTGTTGAACACGAAACTTCCATCCTTTCTCTAGCCCGAGAAACTATTATCCGGTTTGATCAACAAAATGATAAAAAGGGGGGATTGTAATAAACCCGTGTTGTAAATTTGTTAATCAAACCGGTATGTTATCTTGTGCAAACATTTATGAAACAGTACAACTGGGGAAATGTATTGGAGTTGTGTGGGTGAGGTGAGCTGCGCGTGTCCGGAGGGGTGGGGTCGCCGCCTGCGGTGTGGAGGGAAAATGTTGCCTCCGTCCCGCGACCACCGGAGAGCCTGAGGAGACCCCCCCGGCAACCAGACGCGCAGCCGCAGAAGACGTCGGGCTAAACTGTATCAACTTGAAATCCACCTGGAGACAAAAAAACTATAAAAGAGGGACTCTGGTGGGGGTGGGTTGTGTGCCGTTGGTGGAGCTGAGACTCCCCGGCCGCCCCGCGCTGTTTTGCCTGTTTACTGCTTGCTTAATAAATTCTAATTGGATAATTAAGATTGGCATACGGTTTCGCTTATAACAGCCATGAATAAAACACAGAGTGGCACAGAGCTGATGTCAGACATCTGCTCTGGTTGTGGCTGGGATGGAGTTCTCTTCCCAGCAGCCCATGTGGTGCCGAGTGTTGGGTTTGTGAGCAAACCAGCGTTGCAGCTGCGAGCGCTGGTTGTGTTCGATGCTGTGGGCAGGAGTGCGGACCCAGCGTGTGGTGCCCGGGCCGGGTGCTGAGCTGGGCTGTCCCTTGGGCAGGGACAGGCTGGAAGGCTCGTGGAAAAGGGACATATTTTAAGGAGCAGAAACACAACCTCCTCACGTTTTCCTCAGCGTTCGCTCCAAACTGAGAATCGGCGGGAACCCGGAGGATCCTCTTTGTCTGAATCCAAGCAGCAAGAAAGAGACACTAACGAGAGATGCCCCTTTGCGCAGACCGGGCTGAACTTTGCTCAGCTCTAGGGGGATGTAAGCAAACGACTTGCAGAGGGGCTGCAAGGCTGCTCCAGCCCCGCAGTGACAGCAGGGCCGCTCTGGTCCCTTCAGGGGGATTCGCTCTGGGGACAGAGGAGCGAGGGCGACACGGGCAGGAGCAGCCCGGGGCGAGGGAAGAGCCCGAGCCGCTGCGGCTCTGGGGCCATTTCTAGTCAGGCCGCGCAGCGGACACCCCCGTTGCTATGGCAGCGGGGGCTCTCCAAGGCCGGCCCCGCGCGGCGCAGCCCCTGTCGCTATGGGAACGGGTCCTTCCCCGAGGGCGGCGCGCTCCATGCGGGCGGCGGGCTGGCTGAGCGCCGCGCCGTGCGGCGGCGGGGCCGGGCGGGAGTTCGGCACGGCCCGGGGGTGACGGGCCGAGCAGCCCCGGTTCCCCCGGGCGGGCAGTGGGAGCCGGTGGAGGTGCAGGGGGGGAAGCTCTCGGCCCCTGGATTCCCCGAGCGCGGCTGTCGGGGCGGGCTCAGGGAGGAGCTGGGCTGGGAGCTGCGAGGCGCTTCCCGCATCCATCCCTGGGGCGGGCGGGCTGGGGCTGGTGGGGCAGAGGAGCCCCAGGGGTGAGCCGGGGTGGGGTCTGCTGTCACCAGCACTGTCCCGCGGGTGAGCGGGAGGAGGGGCCGGTGCTGTGGCCAGCACGTCCCCAGCCAGGGCAGCACTGGGCGGCAGCAGAGGGGTCAGGGCTGGGACTGCGGAGCAGCCCGAGCTCAGCGTCCTGTTCCCAAATCCTCTGCGCACTTGGGGTGCAGCGTGCGGGTGTTGTGATGACAGCAACAGCTCTGTGCCGTCACCCCTCAGGGGCTCTCTCCGGGCAGGACCTCGGTGAAGGTGTCAGGAGGATGGAGCCAGGCTCTTCTCGGTGGCAGCCAGTGGTAAGACAAGGGGTAATGGGTTCAAACTGGAACACAGGAGGTTCCACTTAAATTTGAGAAGAAACTTCTCAGTGAGGGTGACAGAACCCTGGGCCAGGCTGCCCAGGGAGGTTGTGGAGTCACCTTCTCTGCAGACATTCAAACCCGTCTGGACACCTTCCTGTGTAGCCTCATCTGGG
The DNA here is from genome assembly GCF_036013445.1 of Caloenas nicobarica. Taxonomy (NCBI): domain Eukaryota; kingdom Metazoa; phylum Chordata; class Aves; order Columbiformes; family Columbidae; genus Caloenas; species Caloenas nicobarica. The sequence continues at coordinate 1,227,613 of NW_027017722.1, forward strand.
TGTTCCTGCTCCGGCGGGGGGATTGGACTGGATGAGCTTTCGAGGTCCCTTCCAATCCCTGACATTCTGTGATTCTGTGAAGGCGCAGGAGACCCACGGGCAGCGGGAGCAGGTGCTGCAGTGGGAGAAGGAGCAGCGGGCAGCTCGGCTGCTGTGGCAGCGGCAGGACGCGAGGCAGGAGCGGGCAGAGCTGCTGGTGCAGCACCAGCAGCGCCTGAGTGCGCTGGAGCAGCAGCACCAGCTGGAGCGGCTGCGGGAGCTGCAGAGGTGAGAGCGGCACCAGCGGCACACGCGTGGGGCCAGTACCCCGGGTCTGGGCAAAGGAACCAGGGAATGGTTTGGGGAGGCGGTGAAAGGAGAAAATCGGAGTCCAGAAGCGCTGGGTTGTGGGCAGCTGGGTGGCTCGTGGAGTGGGGGTTCGCTTTGTAGGTGGACACAAGGATCTGGCTGGAGACATCATGTCAGAATGGAGGCGCTGTGCTTTGAAAGGAGTTGTACCCCATGTATTCTCTACCCCAAATCCCTTTTGTTTGGGTGAACGAGTCACTGACATGTTTTGGGTCAATGAGAAATCTGATTTTGGAGAAGCCCATAAACCCCAGATGTGTCCGTCCCAGATGTGTCCGTCCCAGATGTGGATGCCAGTCAGTGGGATGCCTTGTGACAGCCCACCGTGCTGGCCCAGCTCCTGGGACCTGATTCCACATACGTGTGCACACACACACATGTATACACACACACCTACATACACACGCACGCATGTGCGCACACACCTGTGCAGATATTCTCACAGAATCCCAGGATGGAGGGGCAAGGATCACCTGGTCCAACCTTTCCTGGCACAAGCCCAGTCTAGATGAGCTGGCCCAGCGCCCCGTCCAGCTGAATCTTTAAAGTCTCCAATTTTGGGGAATTCACCACATCCCTGGGGAAATTATTCCAATGGCTGGTGGCTCTCCTGGTGAAAAATTTCCTTCTTGTGTCCAGTCAGGATCTCCCCAGGAGTAGCTTGTACCCATCAGCCCTTGTCTGTTCCCTGGGACTCCTTGTACAAAGGGCATGTCCATCTTTGTAGCCACCCTGGAAACACTGGAACATGGTGCTGAGCTCTCCCTGAGCCGCCTTTTCTCCAGGCTAAACAAGCCCGGTTCTCTCAGCCTTTGCTCGTATGGCGGCTGCCCAGTCCTTTGATCATCTCTGTGGCCTTTCTCTGGACCCTCTTCAGCCTGTCCACATCTGGCTTGGCTGAAAGGGACTTAATTTTCTTCATGCAGTTATATAATTATTACTGCAGTAATCTGATGGTATGAGGGAAAGAATGATTTGGGGAGGACAGGACACTTTTTATAGCCGTCACGTGTTTTGCAACACAGTGTTTGTTGGTCCCTGCCAAGACGATCACAGAGGTGGTGGCTGGGGTTCTGTGATGGAAATGCTTTTGTTCTGGTATTGAAGCCCAAATCGCCTCTAACAGTCTTAGAGCAGTGAATCTGGAAGTGTTGGTTTGCCTCAGCAGACAAAGCCTCTGCTCCCCAGCGGAGCTCTGTGACCGCTGTGTCACTTGTCAACACCGTCACTGAGCGCAAGGGCAGTGTAAAAACCGGGTGCTTTGGAAAGCTCCCCTGCTCTCTGCTGACGTTCCAAATCTGTCTCATGTGCACCCTGAAAATACGCATTGAGGCAGGAAAGCAGACCTCAGGAAGGTCTGGCCCTGCAGGCTGGATGTCCCCAGCCCTGGATCAGCCAGGTGATGCAATAGCACAGCCTCCCGATGTCATAGTGCGTTTCCATGACAGTCCCAGGCTGTCCCCAGGGTCCCCTGGCCACTGACACCACAACCTCTCTTGCCAGATCTCTGGCTGCCCTCACTGCTCGCCACGCTCTGTGCCGCAGAGACGAAGCAGACGCAGACATTGTCATCCTCATCCCTTTTGACGGCCGCGGCTGAGACAGGTGAAGTCCTGAGACTCTTCCGTCTCTGCCCTAGTTCAGCATCAGAGATGAGCTCCATTGTGCCTGAGGGGATTTGCATCCCCAGGCCTTGAACAAATCCAGTGATGAGGAATCCACAGCTGCTCTGGGCAACCTGTTCCAGGGTCTCACCCACCTAATAGTGAAAAATGTTCTTTTATCGAGAGCATTGGTATTCTCTGGTGAGACAGGACTCGCATGGTACAGGACCAGGATGTCACCAGTGGGTGATTGAGATGGCTCAGAAAACCCCCGTCAAAGATATTAGCAAAAGTGGTTTTAATATGATGTTGTAAAAGCGCGACATGCCATCGAACTTGGTTAAAGTTCACTATTACTGTTCGGCACAATCATTTGAACAGTGATTGAAAACTCCTAAGGCACAGGTCAAAGTACCAAGACACTCTTCTGCTCTTTCCTCAGGTTTTATCAGCATCTCGCAGCATGGACGGAGCCCGGGTGGGGACTTGGAGACCTCATGGCCCATGGGGCCCCATCATGGCCCAGTTCACCAGCCCTGGACCCAAATACTCAGTCCAAGGAACAACAGGTAAAACAAGGATCCGAGTGGTGTGTTGAGCACACCCGTGGTAAAATCAGCTACAAACCTGTTTCCCTTTTTCCCCCTTCTCAGAGAAGCCCCCTGCTCCTAAAACCTTCCCACGCAAACCCAGTACATGTGAGGTTTGTTTGTTTGTTTGTTAATTTTTATTTCTTTATGATTATCACTGGAGCCAGACTGTCAGGCGGTCCAGTTTCTTTTTAAGATTATTTAGCAATGCAGTTGCAGAAGCTTTTATGCTTAGAGATTTACTGTTTGTTACTACAAGGCACAGTACAGCTCACCTTTATTACTCTTGGAGGAAAAAGGATGGGAATTTTGTGAGCTCGGCAGCTCAGTTTCCTGCAGCTTCAAAGGAGCTTTGAAATGAGGTTGCCTGCAGGTGGCCTTTCACGTGCTGTTCTTCATACGTTACCTGAACCACAACCCCCTAAAGCCCCCACTTACCCCTGTCAAGGGGCAGAACCTCCTGCAGAAGGCAGCTGCTCGCCAGGTCCTCGATATTGCGTGGAGCCTCCATGGCCAGGAATGGGGAGTACGTGGCTCCAGCCTCTCCCATGGGTGGACTTCCCGAGATAAACTTTGAGATCATGCCTGAAACAAGTGAGTAACATTTCTCCAGCTGTTTGTTCAGAGAAGACTAGGATGTTTTCACATTTCCCTGCAACAATGGCACAAAAGTTAGATGGGTGCAAAAGAGAGATGGGTACAAAAGGCTCAGCTCACCCCTTCAATGAGCTGTAGATGTTTTCTAGCAGCTGGCACTTCTGCAGCAGTTAAGGAGAGCAGCTCTTGTTGAAATTGCCTCCTTGGCTTGAGAAAAAAGGCCACATCTTCACTGCTTTTGTGCTGTTGTCCTCTGCCCTAGGCGATTACTGCCCTGAGAAGCCCAACAGACACGTCCTTATGTGCCCTCCTGTGCAGTCCATGTCCTTCCGGCACAGGGGCATCAAAACCGACCTCCCTCCAGGTAAGTGACTGTGGGGAGACACCTACCCTTGCGTAGCGTGTGAGGCACGGACTCTCGATAAGGTGCAGGGAGAGACATTTATTACAAATTCAGGCTTGTATTTATACTTGATAGGATGCTTGCTCAAGCATTGCTGATTTGCTAAGTTAGGCATTACATAAGTGATACATTTTGTGTTCCTACCAAAGCTGCTACCAGAAAAGCATTTTTTGATGTCACAAGTTACCCCCTGTCCTTGATGTATCAGTCCTGTATCAATCCCTCTGGCCTTAATATATAATCAGTACAGTCCTTGCTTCTTGTTTTCCACCAACACTTGTTCCCCCGCCGTTGACTCTTGTAGTTTCTCACAGGCTCGATGTCAGAATACCACCACACCCTTGGAGCTCAAGCATCCTCTGCTGACAATCTGCTGCTCAGCTTGTTAACCAGGGCCAGTTCAAAGCCTCCACTGCAGGACACAGCTGTTTCCTGACAAGCTTCCTTCATGTGCAGTAGAAGCCAGTGGGGAGTGCTCCTGCTTGGCTGCAGCTGCCTTGGCAGGTGCTTGTGCTCATCTCTCAGCCCCAAGGTCTGATCTGTGCCTTTCCCCCCACCCAAGCTGTGCTGCTGGCTCTGAGGAAATAGGGGTACAGCGGGTGGATGGTTTTACCAGAGCTGTGAAGTTCCAATGAACCCCTCGGGGATTTTTTCTTCCTGGTTCTTGCAGTTCCAGCACAAACTCATCTCATCCCACAGAAGCACTGACAGCTCAGTTTCGGAGCTGCCAACAGTGCCCCAGCGTGGCAGAAGGTGGAAGGATTGGGAAAGGGGGCAGACATCCTTCCTGCTCCTCTGAGCAGGTGTCATGGAGGCACCTCAAAGTCAGTTTTAGGTGAACAACAAGTTCAAACCAGATTTTATTCTGGCTGGAAAAGTGTAGCAAATACACTGACTAGAAACAGGGTTTATACAATTAGTTAGCACTGCAACAACATAAAATATCGATCAGATATCAGTTGAGGGGATTATTGTGGTACAACAACATAAGAATAATGAGGATGCACAATGTGCATGCATTCAGTCACAAGAAAGAAAACCAGAGGCCTCTTGAGTCCAGGGAACCCACAAGAAATAATCACTCGCCTGGGTTAGGCGAGGGCTCACACTTGCCTGATTAGACAAGGACTCATTCAAGGATCTATCCAGTAAATAACCACTCACCAAACGAGAAGCTGAGGCGCTCTCAATCCTGGGAAGTCTCCTTAGACCGTGTACCAGTCTAAGGAAGGGGCTCCAGTTCACAGACCCGCAGCTCCGAGAAGACCACTCAAAGGGGTCTTCTGTGGGAACCCCATTTTATAGTCTGGTCAGATGTGGCTGTGGGCATTACAACATGGTCCAGAAGATTTGCAGCTACTCTGGGCACCTCCTTTGTTGAGGACCCTGTCAACCGACTCAGGGTCCCATTAAGGACCCGGTCAATTGACAGAGGGTCCCACCCTTCCTGCCCCCCCCAGCTGGTGGAAGTGAAGTCACCCTGCCGGGGCAGGGGAGGATGTGACTGGCAGCACCTTGGTACCACTCTGGTGCGTACGTGGGGACAGGCACAGTGGGGCACAAAAGGTGCTAAAGAGCCATCAACTGCCCCACTGAAGGCTCCAGATCTCAGGGGGACGTGCAGCTGCCACAGCAGCCTTTGCAGGGTGCCTGTCTCTGCCCCAGAGGTTTCTTCTCTTCCCATTCCTCTTGCAGGTCCAGGCACCTACATGTTGCCCAGGGTGATGGGCCCCAGCACGGTGCACACAGCTGCCAGCCCGTGCGATTCCATGAGGTGGAAGAGTCAGCAGAATCACTACAGTGCCGATCTCGCCACGGTGAGCTCTGCTTCTCCGCCTTTTTGTAACAGCAGCTGAAGCTGCTCTGCTCTCCTCATGGCAGAAGAGCTGCAAAGCCTGCAGGATCCTTTCTTAGCACATCCTTGGCTGCAATAGGAGCAGAACCCAAGAGTGCACGTGCCCGCTGGCAGGGCCACAGGATTCTCCTGCCATTCCAGCAGGACAGGGGAGGCTCTGCCTCCACCGCTGTCCCTTGTTTTCTAACAGTTACAGTTTTGCTGATGTAGCACTCATCAGCTCTCATGGGAATCTCCCTCCTGCTCTGAGATAAGCCTCATCTCTGCTCCTAGTCCTTGTGGGTTGAATTCGCTTTGCTTGATTGTCACTGTGGAGAGCTGGCAGTGGAGATGAAGGTGAAGGAGAAAAATCCTCAGAGCAATTCCTGAAACATATTTCTGGCAGAAAAACCAACCCCTTCTTTCAGCTCTGAGCTACTTAGGATCAGGATTTCACATCCAGTGGCCACAAAAACACACAAAGAGAAAAATGGCTGCCCACACCTCCACCAACTTGCAATAGAAGGGCTGTGGTGTTTCCAAATCCTTTACATTCCTGCAGAATTTAAAAACCCTTGGGAAATACCCAGTGATGATCACAAACCCTTGGTGATCTGCTGCCATACACATGAACTCCCATTGCGCTCGAGATTGGTCCCTTGGCAACCTGGCAGTGTGAAGAGCCGGCGAGAACTGATGGGAACGGCTCCAGGGGATCTCCACCTGGAGGTCACAGCTGCTGCAAGGCTGAGCTGTTGCAATGAAAAGTTGAAATCTGCCATCACAGATTCATAGTGTCAAAGGCTTTACTGAAGTCCAAGTACACAGCATCCTCAGCCTCTCCCTCATCAAGTAAGCAGGTCATCTTGTCACAGGAGATCAGGCTGGTCAAGCAGGACCTGCCTTTCATAAACCCATGCTGACTGGGCCTGATTGCTTGGTTGTCCTGTGTGTGCCATGTGATGTCACTCAGGATGACCTGTTCCGTGAGCTTCCCTGGCACCAAGGTCAGATTGACAGGCCTGTAATTCCCTGGATCCTCCTTCTGACCCTTCTTGTAGACAGGCATCACATTCGCCAACTTCAAGTTGACTGGACCTCCCCAGTTAGCCAGGGTTGCTGATTCACAATTGAAAGTGGCTTAGTGATCACGTCTGCAAGCTCCCTCAGCAGCCTTGGATGGATCCCATCAGGCCCCATAGACTTGTGTGTGTCTAAGTGGTGTAACAGGTCACCAACCACTTCCCCTCGGATTATTGGACTACATTCTGTTTCCTGTCCCTGTCTTCTGGCTCAGGGGGATGTGTACCTGGAGCACAACTGGTCTGACTGTAAAAGACTGAGGCAAAGGCGGCATTCCACTTCTTTCCAGCTATGTCATTTCACCTGTCAAAACTAGAGTTAGGTCCAGTAATCACCGTTTCATTGTCCCATCATTGGTCAGGACACCCAGGGAGGGTCAGGAATGGATCTCCTTTAGTCCTGCCAAGGGAAGGCATCCAGCTGAGTAAATTGGGGCATCTCACTCTGGGTTTATACTCAGAATCACAGAATGGTTGCAGCTGGAAGGGACCCCTGGTGATCATGTGATCCAACCCACCTGCTAAAGTTGGATCACCTAGAGTGGATTTCACAGGAAGTGTCCAGGCGGGTTTGAATGTCTCCAGAGAAGGGAACTCCAGAACCTCTCTGGGCAGCCTGTTCCAGTGTCTGTCAACCTCAAAGTAGAGAAATTTTTCCTCATATTCAGATGGAACCTCCTGTGCTTCAGTGCCTGTTGCCTGTCATCCTATCATTGAGCATCACTGAAATGAGTCTGGTCCCATGCTCTTGGCATACATCCTTAAGATATTTATGAACATTGATGAGATCGCCTCTCATCCTTCTCCAGGCTGAACAGACCCAGCTCTCTCAGTCCCTTCTCATAAGAAAGGTGCTCTAGTATTAGTATATTAGTAGTAGTAGTATTTTATTATTACATTGTTGTCTTATTAAACTGTTTTTTCTCAACCCACAAGTTTGTCCCTTCCCTCTCACTTCTCTCCCCTGTCCCCCTTTGGCAGGGTGGAGGAAGTATGTGACCAAACTATCATGGTCTTAGTTGCTGGCTGGGGTAAAACCATGGCAGGGAAGAATAATAGTAGCTTGGGAAATCTTGAAAATCACTTTCCAAGATGCTGACACTCTTTTTGGTGGTGGGAAACGGCATGAGAAAGGAAAGCCATAAAAAACTGCAGCTCTGGAGGTCCAGAGTGGATCTGAGGATAAAGAAATGTCATTCTGAGCACAGTGCTGTGGCCATTCAGAGGAGTCTGGATCAGGCATGGCTTTGTGTTTCAAGGAACAGCTGGGGAGGATGGAGAGACAGCAGCACAGGAGGGGACATACTGGGGTGAGCACAAGGTGGGGAAGCGCATGGGGTGTCTGCAGCCTGCAGGGAAACAGCCACAGGCCTGGGACAGTGTAGAACGGCCTGTGGTGGAGATGGCCAAGGGTGAGGCTGAATGTCCCTGGAAGGCCCAAGGTCTTTGTCCCCTTGGCTATGGCTGATGTCCCTGCCACTGAGGCCTAAGAGGAGACCCATCATTGTCATGGCCATGAGGCCTCATTGCTCCTTGCACCTCCCCAAGGGAGGTTGGGAGGTGTCACATTGTTGTCCCTCAATGGCACCGCACTCCCCACATCCCCAGGAAGAGCCCTGAGACACATGTGAGGGACAGGATCTGCCTTCCTAGGGGCAGGGGCTCAAGGTTTGACCATCCTCCTTCATCAAACAAACCAAGGGTTTTCTCAGCATCAGAGCTGCTGCACTTTGCCTTTGCCTGATGTAATCGCAGTCTCCAATTATCTGTTCTAATGAGTCCCTGGGGAGGCTTTGTCAGGAATGGCCTCCGTGGCACCCATTAGTGCTTCAAGGAACTTTGGAGTTTGCTTCTGACTTGGACTTCTTGAGGAGATTCTTCAGTCTGCTCTTGGTATCTGAGGTTCGTGGACTCAGCACCAAATACGCCATGGGGCTCATTACAATACAAAAAGCCCTAACGAGCCATGTCTTTTCCTGTCATTTTCTTCAAGTCTGCAAGACTTGTACAACTATTTGGAGAGGTTTCGGTGAGTTACTTCGTGATGAAGATTTCAAAGAAGATTTCATAAGGGAGGGTTTTTTCTTTCAACAGTACTTTCTATCGTTCTTGATTTCATAGAAGAAGTGACAGCAACATTCTACACTGGACATTGATCCAGAGGGTCACCTGAATACACAGGGACAGGCAGGAGAAGCTGTCCCTTAAGGTCGGACACTGTATGGACAGCCTTGCTCCTCATCCCTCCCCCCGCAGTCTGCCAGTTCCCTCCTTGGCCACCTGGGACTTGCATCACTTTTCCTCACATCAGACTTCTCCACTGAGGTCTGCAGGTGGATGGTGCAGCTCCTCTGCACCAGCTCCCACCTGCTCTCCTTAGAGACCTGGCTGCACTCAGGCACAGAAAGGTTTCTCTTCGATGCCAACAAGGAAACACAATACAATTTAATAGAGTAAAACACTTTCCACAACTGTCTAAGCTGGATCTGATGAGGTCCACCACGCACAAGGGACATCCACACAAGAACTGTTTTAGACAGAGTTAGGAAAGGATAGATATAAACACAAATAATGTGTTGACTGCCGTGTTAATTAGAGCTCTGAAGAACGGGGCAAGTTTGTAACTCCCTGAAGCTCCAAGCAGAAACCAAACAGTTGAGAGGCAACTGAATGACCAAAGAGGAAGCGGAGGAGAAAACCCGAGAGTGCTGGGAAGGGTGTGTGTCCAGACAGTCTGCTGAAAAGTTTTCCTTTGACATGGACCTTGAATCAGGAGAGCTGGAAACTCCTGAATGACAAGGGAGATGAAATAATAGAGTGTTGGTAATAGAAGTACAGGGGAAGACCAAAGTTCTCCTCCCCTTAGTACGCTTCCCGGTAATTCACTTTTTGACATTTTTTTTAAATATGTAAAAAAGTAATACATAAAAAGCTTATCCATGTAACTGAAGACGTGTGTGTCATATCTATTTTTGTTTCTGGAAAACACTTTCCTTTTTGAACAAAAGAAAACCTCTCAAAGACTTGAAAAAAAAAAAAAGTATGTTGACATCTTTCTTTGCTTTGAATGTTTGTCTTCAGTTCTTATTTTCATTTGCATTTGCATTAACTGACATCTGATGGGCCTACAGGCATTAAGCCAAGATCACTTTCTGTCTTGTATAACGCCCCATGCCCTCTAAACCTTCTCTGCCCAGGACTCTTCACACTTTGCCCAGAGCAAGTCACACTGAGGCGTTGTCTGGTTCACTGGCTGAGATGTTGGTTTAGATGGTCACCTACAGCACAGGTGGATTCATGGCCCATAATTGTCTGCTCTGACCAGTTAGAAACTGAGCCCAACATCACAATGGGATCATATGAGAAGTGAGGTTGAAGGGCCCTCAGGAGTCTGCAGTCCAAGCTGTCACAAACTGGGTCAGACCAAGGTGTTCAAGCCCTGATTCAATCAGAGTTTGAAAACCTCCAAGGACAGAGGCTGCTCAGCCTCTCTGGATGACCCGAGGCAGCACTTGGCTGAGCTCCTGGGGCAGGGGTGTCAAACTCATTTTCACTGGGACCACATCAGCCTCACGGTTGCCTTCAAAGGGCCAACTCTAATTTTAAGACTGTATACATGTAGGAATAGTTGTATATATACAGTCCTAAAATTACATTTGTCCCTTTCAAGGCAACCGTGAGGCAGATGTGGCCCCCAGTGAAAGTGAATTTGACACCCCTGTTCTAGGGAAAAAACTTTTCCTTATGTCTTGGCTGAACCTCACCTCTTTCACCTTCCACCCATTGTTTTTTGTCCTTCTGCAATGCACTACAGTGAAGAGCCTGGCTCTGCATTCTCCATCACCTCCTCGTTGGCACTGGCAGGCTGTGATGAGGTCCCTGTCAGCCTTCCCTTCTCTGGCATGGACAAGCCCGGCTCCCAAAGCCTCTCCCCACAGGCAAAGTGCTCCAGTCCCTGGCTGTCCCTGGGGCCCTTTGCTCAACCCACTCCAGCTTGCCAATATCTTTCCTGAATTGGGATCTGAAATCTGGATGGAGTATTCCAGAGAATCCCTTCCCTCCATCTCCTGGCCGTGCTCCTGGTGGCACAGCCCAGGGTGCTCCTGGCCTCCCTTGCACCAGGGCACACGCTGCCTCCTGCCCAGCTCCCTGCCCACCCAGACCTTTCCCACAGAGCTGCTCGCAGCCAGGCAGCCCCAGCCTGTGCCATTGCCAGGGTGAGTCCCCTGCAGGGGCAGACACTGCTGTTTGTCCTTCTGGGGCTTCCTGAGGTTCCTGCCAAGACGTGCTCTCCTCCTTGAACCCCTTCATTGAGCACAGAGGCCTGGGTGGGTGTTCCAGTAAAGACCCAGACACAGAAGGAATTGAGTCCCTCAACCCCAGCATCACTCTCTGCTGTTATTGAATTTCCCTCCCCACCCAGCAGCAGCCCTGCATTTCCCTTGTTCTGCCTTGGTCTCTGATGCAGTGGTCTCTTTTCTTGCAGCCACCAACCCCAGGTGAGCTTTGCCCTTCCCAAAGTCATCCCTGCACAGCAAAGGCGATGCACATAGACTCCTTGTCTGTCCTTATCCTTGCTGTCACCCCTGGCAGCTGCTTTGTGGCCCCTGTCTGCACCCTGTGCTGTGACAGCCCAACCCTGCTGCCCCACACGTGGTCCCACAGCCCCACGGTGCAGGCACAGCACAGGACAGGGTGCATTTGGGGTGGGGAACGGTCTCCCGGTGTGATGCCCACATAGTCCTTGGTGCTTTCTCACCCCATGGCCTTCCTGTGTGGCAGCCTCTCCAAGCTCCTGGAGAGGCCGTGTCAGCTGTGGGGTTCACAGACAGCCCTGCTCCAGGGTCTGCCAGGGTCTGGCCCAGGAGAGAGGCTGGGCAGGGCTGGCCATTCCCTGAGACGGGCCCTGAGCCCAGCAGGAGGATGGAGATGGCCTCACAGGGAACCTCACCCGTAAACCTGGGCTGAGCAGCCAGTGCTGGAAATGGCCCATGAGAGGTGGCCAGTGGCTGGGGGGTGACGAAGGCCCTGGGCCACCTTCCTGGTCTGTCCATGCCGTCAAGGTCACAGAGCAGCTTCCTCTCTCCTGCACCTGCAGGACATTGATCCCTCCCACAAGCCCTGGCTCTGCACCACAACCCCTGGTGTGAGTCTTCACCCTGCATGGTCATGCAGCATGAGATACAGGCTGATGTTTTTCTCTCCCAGGTACTTTCCAGCCCAGCTCAGCTCCCTCGAGTCTCTCCCACCTCCCCTGCCCTCTCTCCACCTTCAATGCCCTCTCCCCAGAAAAGCCCAGTGTGGGGCTGGTCCCACAGCAGTGCCCACTGCAGGTGCTCTGTCACCCCACAGCCTCTGCCCCTCTGAAGGGCACAGCAGCTCCTGGGGGTCAGAAAGCGGTCAGCCCCGGAGGTGGGTGAACACGCATGGCAAAAGGAAAAGGAGGCACCTGTGTCCTTTGCTCTCCTTTCCAGGATATCCTGAGAGGTCCTCAGCCCCTCCATGCCATCCCATCTCCCCAGACCAGCACAAAAGCCCTGGCTCTTGAGGTCCTCCTTGGACAGTGCCCCATGCCCAGAGGAAGCAAATGTCCAACAGCAGCTCCATCACCCAGTTCCTCCTCCTGCCATTCACAGACACACGGGAGCTGCAGCTCTTGCAGTTCTCGCTCTTCCTGGGCATCTACCTGGCTGCTCTCCTGGGCAACGGCCTCATCATCACCACCATAGCCTGTGACCAGCACCTCCACACCCCCATGTACTTCTTCCTCCTCAGCCTCTCCCTCCTTGACCTGGGCTCCATCTCCACCATTGTCCCCAAACCCATGGCCAATTCCCTCTGGGACACCAGGGCCATTTCTTATATGGGATGTACTGCCTAAGTCTTTCTGTTTTTCTTTTTCACTTCAGCAGAGTATTGTCTCCTCACCATCATGTCCTACGACCGCTACATTGCGATCTGCAAACCCTTGCACTACGGGACCCTCCTGGGCAGCAGACCTTGTGTCCACATGGCAGCAGCTGCCTGGGCCAGTGGGTTTCTCAGTGCTCTGCTGCACATGGGCAATACATTTTCACTGCCGGTCTGCAAGGGCAATGCCCTGGACCAGTTCTTCTGTGAAATCCCCCAGATCCTCAAATTGTCCTGCTTAGATGCCTGCCTCAGGGAAGCTGGTCTTATTGATTTTAGTGCTTTTCTATTCTGGGGATATTTTGTGTTCATTGTGCTGTCCTATGTGCAGATCTTCAGGGCCGTGCTGAGGATCCCCTATGAGCAGGGACGGCACAAAGCCTTTTCCACATGCCTCCTTCACCTGGCCGTGGTCAACCTGTTTGTCAGCACCTCTTCTTTTGTGTACCTGAAGCCCCCCTCCATCTCCTCTCCATCCCTGGATCTGGTGGTGTCTGTTCTGTACTCAGTGGTGCCTCCAACATTGAACCCCCTCATCTACAGCATGAGGAACCAGGAGCTCAGGATGCTCTGAGGAAGCTGATGAGTGAATGTTTTCAGCCATACACTGCCCACCCTCCTCTTCAATGGCTCCAGTGTACATCACGACAGGCCAATCTTTGTTTCCCTCTTATACATTTTTTTTCTTTTTCCACTTGTGATATTGTTGTTTTCAAAGAAATGCCACCCTACATCTCCTCCTGCTTAAATATCCACCCATGTTGTGTGATCCAGAGACCTTGTTTAACCAGGGAGTGTCTTAAATACAAGTGAAATCAATGAACATGATTTTTAATTTTTTTTTATTTTTTAGGGTTTTTTTCTTATGTCTGAGACCCATTCTCATTGTATCAGGGATGAATGGGAAATGAAAATGGTGGAGAGAGGGCAGGGGAGGTGGGAGAGACTCGAGGGAGCTGAGCTGGGCTGGAAAGTACCTGGGGCAGATGGGATCCATCCAAGGCTGCTTAGGGAGCTTGCAAATGTGATCTCTAAGCCACTTTCAATTGTGTATCAGCAACCCTGGCTAACTGGGGAGGTCCAGTTGACTTGAAGTTAGCGAATGTGATGCCCGTCTACAAGATGGGTCAGGAGGATCCAGGGAATTACAGGCCTGTCAATCTGACCTCGGTGCCAGGGAACCTCATGGAATAGGTCATCCTGAGTGACATCACATGGCACACACAGGACAACCAAGCAATCAGGCCCAGTCAGCATGGGTTTATGAAAGGCAGGTCCTGCTTGACCAGCCTGATCTCCTGTGACAAGATGACCTGCTTACTTGATGAGGGAGAGGCTGAGGATGCTGTGTACTTGGACTTCAGTAAAGCCTTTGACACCGTATCCCACAGCATCTCCTGGAAAAGCTGCAGCACATGGCCTGGATGGGTGTATCTGCGATAGATAAAAAACTGGCTGGAGGGCTGGGCCGAAAGAGCTGTGGTGAACAGAGCCAAATCCAGGGCTCAGTATTGGGGCCAGTTCTATTTAATCTCTTTATCAATGATCTGGATGAGGGCATGGAGTGCACCCTCAGTATGTTTGCAGATGACACCATGCTGGGTGTGAGCGTTGATCTGCTGGATGGTAGGAAGACTGTAAAAAGGGATCTGGACTGGCTGGATGGTTGGGCTGAGGCCAGTTGTCTGAGGTTCAACAAGGTCAATCACAGGGTCTTGCACTTGGGTCACAACAACCCCAGGCAGCGCTACAGGCTCAGGGAAGAGCAGCTGGAAAGCTGCCCAGCAGAAAAGGACCTGGGGGTGTTGACTGACAGCAGCTGAATATGAGCCAGGGTGTGTCCAGGTGGAAAAAAGGCCACCAGCATCCTGGCTTGTATCAGGAATAGTGTGGCCAGCAGGACCAGGGCAGTGATCATCCCCTGTACTGGCACTGGTGAGGCCACACCTTGAGTCCTGGGGTCAGTTTTGGGCTCCTCACTATAGGAAAGACCTTGAGGTGCTGGAGCGAGCTCAGAGAAGGGCAATGGAGCTGATGAAGACCCTGGAGCACAAGTGCGATGGGAGCGGCTGAGGGACCTGGGGCTGTTCAGCCTGGAGAACAGGAGGCTGAGGGGAGACCTTCTGATCTCTGAACTGCCTTAAAGGAGGCTGGAGCATGGAGGGCGTTGGTCTCTTCTCCCCGGTAGCAAGTGATAGGACAAGACGAAAAGGCCTCAAGTAGCACCAGGGGAGGTTTAGATTGGATATTAGGAAAAAAATTATTAACAGAAAGGGTTGTCGGGCATTGGAAGAGGCTGCCCAGGGAAGCGGGGGAGTCACCATCTCTGGAGGGGTTTAAAAGACATACAGATGAGGCTCTTAGGGATATGGGTTAGTGCCAGAGTTAGGTTATGGTTGGAATTGATGATCTTGAGGGTCTCTTCCAACCAAAATGATTCTATGAATCTGTGATGGCAGATTTCAACTTTTCATTGCCACAGCTCAGCCTTGCAGCAGCTGCGACCTCCTAGAGGAGATCCCCTGGAGCCGTTTCCATCAGTTCTCACCGGCTCTTCACACTGCCAGGTTGCCAAGGGACCAATCTCGAGCACGATGGGAGTTCATGTGTACGGCAGCAGAGCACCGGGGGTTTCTGATCATCACTGGGTATTCCCCAAGGCTTTTAAATTCTGCAGGAATGTAAAGGATTTGGAAACGCCACGGCCCTTCTATTGCAAGTTGGTGGAGGTGTGGGCAGCCATTTTTCTCTTTGTGTGTTTTTGTGGCCACTGGATGTGAAATCCTGATCCTAAGTAGCTCAGAGCAGATGCCTGAAAGAAGGCGTTTGTTTTTCTGCCAGAAATATGTTTCAGGAATTGCTCTGAGGATTTTTCTCCTTCACCTTCATCTCCACTGCCAGCTCTCCACAGTGACAATCAAGCAAAGCGAATTCAACCCACAAGGACTAGGAGCAGAGATGAGGCTTATCTCAGAGCAGGAGGGAGATTCCCATGAGAGCTGATGAGCGCTACATCAGCAAAACTGTAACTGTTAGAAAACAAGGGACAGCGGTGGAGGCAGAGCCTCCCCTGTCCTGCTGGAATGGCAGGAGAATCCTGTGGCCCTGCCAGCGGGCACGTGCACTCTTGGGTTCTGCTCTTATTGCAGCCAAGGATGTGCTAAGAAAGGATCCTGCAGGCTTTGCAGCTCTTCTGCCATGAGGAGAGCAGAGCAGCTTCAGCTGCTGTTACAAAAAGGCGGAGAAGCAGAGCTCACCGTGGCGAGATTGGCACTGTAGTGATTCTGCTGACTCTTCCACCTCATGGAATCGCACGGGCTGGCAGCTGTGTGCACCGTGCTGGGGCCCAGCACCCTGGGCAACATGTAGGTGCCTGGACCTGCAAGAGGAATGGGAAGAGAAGAAACTTCTGGGGCAGAGACAGGCACCCTGCAAAGGCTGCTGTGGCACTTGCACGTCCCCCTGGGATCTGGAGCCTTCACTGAGGCAGTTGATGGCTCTTTAGCACCTTTCGTGCCCCACTGTGCCTGTCCCCACGTACGCACCAGGCAAGTGTGAGCCCTCGCCTAACCCAGGCAAGCGATTATTTCTTGTGGGTTCCCTGGACTCAAGAGGCCTCTGGTTTTGTTTCTTGTGACTGAATGCGTGTACATTGTGCATCCTCATTATTCTTATGTTGTTGTACCACAATAATCCCCTCAACTGATATCTGAACCTGTATTTTATGTTGTTGCAGTGCTAACTAATTGTATAAACCCTGTTTCTAGTCGGTGTATTTGCTACACTTTTCCAGCCAGAATAAAGTCTGGTTTGAACTTGTTCACCTAAAACTGACTTTGAGGTGCCTCCATGCCACCTGCTCAGAGGAGCAGGAAGGATGTCTGCCCCCTTTCCCAATCCTTCCACCTTCTGCCATGCTGGGGCACTGTTGGCAGCTCCGAAACTGAGCTGTCAGTGCTTCTGTGGGATGAGATGAGTTTGTGCTGGAACTGCAAGAACCAGGAAGAAAAAATCCCCGAGGGGTTCACTGGAACTTCACAGCTCTGGTAAAACCATCCGCCCGCTGTACCCCTATTTCCTCAGAGCCAGCAGCACAGCTTGGGTGGGGGGAAAGTCACAGATCAGACCTTGGGGCTGAGAGATGAGCACAAGCACCTGCCAAGGCAGCTGCAGCCAAGCAGGAGCACTCCCCACTTGCTTCTACTGCACATGAAGGAAGCTTGTCAGGAAACAGCTGTGTCCTGCAGTGGAGGCTTTGAACTGGCCCTGGTTAACAAGCTGAGCAGCTGATTGTCAGTAGAGGATGCTTGAGCTGCAAGGGTGTGGTGGTATTCTGACATTGAGCCTGGGAGAAACTACAAGAGTCAACAGTGGGGGAACAAGCATTGGTGGAAAAACAAGAAGCAAGGACTGTACTGATTATATATTAAGGCCAGAGGGATTGATACAGGACTGATACATCAAGGACAGGGCATAACTTGTGACAGATCAAAAAACGCTTTTCTGGTAGCAACCTTGGTAGGAACACAAAATGTATCGCTTATGTAATGCCTAACTTAGCAAATCTGCAATGCTTGAGCAAGCATCCTATCAAATATAAATACAAGCCTGAATTAGTAATAAATGTCTCTCCCTGCACCTTATCGAGAGTCCGTGCCTCACACGCTACGCAAGGGTAGGTGTCTCCCCACAGTCACTTACCTGGAGGGAGGTCGGTTTTGATGCCCCTGTGCCGGAAGGATATGGACTGCACAGGAGGGCACTTAAGGACGTGTCTGTTGGGCTTCTCAGGGCAGTAATCGCCTAGGGCAGAGGACAACAGCACAAAAGCAGTGAAGATGTGGCCTTTTTTCTCAAGCCAAGGAGGCAATTTCAACAAGAGCTGCTCTCCTTAACAGCTGCAGAAGTGCCAGCTGCTGGAAAACATCTACAGCTCATTGAAGGGGTGAGCTGAGCCTTTTGTACCCATCTCTCTTTTGCACCCATCTAACTTTTGTGCCACTATTGCAGGGAAATGTGAAAACATCCTAGTCTTGTCTGAACAAACAGCTGGAGAAATGTTACTCGCTTGTTTCAGGCATGATCTCAAAGTTTATCTCGGGAAGTCCACCCATGGGAGAGGCTGGAGCCACGTACTCCCCATTCCTGGCCATGGAGGCTCCACGCAGTATCGAGGACCTGGCGAGCAGCTGCCTTCTGCAGGAGGTTCTGCCCCTTGACAGGGGTAAGTGGGGGCTTTGGGGGGTTGTGGTTCAGGTAACGTATGAAGAACAGCACGTGAAAGGCCACCTGCAGGCAACCTCATTTCAAAGCTCCTTTGAAGCTGCAGGAGACTGAGCTGCCGAGCTCACCAAATTCCCATCCTTTTTCCTCCAAGAGTAATAAAGGTGAGCTGTACTGTGCCTTGTAGTAACAAACAGTAAATCTCTAAGCATAAAAGCTTCTGCAACTGCATTGCTAAATAATCTTAAAAAGAAACTGGACCGCCTGACAGTCTGGCTCCAGTGATAATCATAGAGAAATAAAAATTAACAAACAAACAAACAAACCTCACATGTACTGGGTTTGCGTGGGAAGGTTTTAGGAGCAGGGGGCTTCTCTGAGAAGGGGGAAAAAGGGAAACAGGTTTGTAGCTGATTTTACCACGGGTGTGCTCAACACACCACTCGGATCCTTGTTTTACCTGTTGTTCCTTGGACTGAGTATTTGGGTCCAGGGCTGGTGAACTGGGCCATGATGGGGCCCCATGGGCCATGAGGTCTCCAAGTCCCCACCCGGGCTCCGTCCATGCTGTGAGATGCTGATAAAACCTGAGGAAAGAGCAGAAGAGTGTCTTGGTACTTTGACCTGTGCCTTAGGAGTTTTCAATCACTGTTCAAATGGTTGTGCCGAACAGTAATAGTGAACTTTAACCAAGTTCGATGGCATGTCGCGCTTTTACAACATCATATTAAAACCACTTTTGCTAATATCTTTGACGGGGGTTTTCTGAGCCATCTCAATCACCCACTGGTGACATCCTGGTCCTGTACCATGCGAGTCCTGTCTCACCAGAGAATACCAATGCTCTCGATAAAAGAACATTTTTCACTATTAGGTGGGTGAGACCCTGGAACAGGTTGCCCAGAGCAGCTGTGGATTCCTCATCACTGGATTTGTTCAAGGCCTGGGGATGCAAATCCCCTCAGGCACAATGGAGCTCATCTCTGATGCTGAACTAGGGCAGAGACGGAAGAGTCTCAGGACTTCACCTGTCTCAGCCGCGGCCGTCAAAAGGGATGAGGATGACAATGTCTGCGTCTGCTTCGTCTCTGCGGCACAGAGCGTGGCGAGCAGTGAGGGCAGCCAGAGATCTGGCAAGAGGGGTTGTGGTGTCAGTGGCCAGGGGACCCTGGGGACAGCCTGGGACTGTCATGGAAACGCACTATGACATCGGGAGGCTGTGCTATTGCTTTCCAAAGCACCCGGTTTTTACACTGCCCTTGCGCTCAGTGACGGTGTTGACAAGTGACACAGCGGTCACAGAGCTCTGCTGGGGAGCAGAGGCTTTGCCTGCTGAGGCAAACCAACACTTCCAGATTCACTGCTCTAAGACTGTTAGAGGCGATTTGGGCTTCAATACCAGAACAAAAGCATTTCCATCACAGAACCCCAGCCACCACCTCTGTGATCGTCTTGGCAGGGACCAACAAACACTGTGTTGCAAAACACGTGACGGCTATAAAAAGTGTCCTGTCCTCCCCAAATCATTCTTTCCCTCATACCCTCAGATTACTGCAGTAATAATTATATAACTGCATGAAGAAAATTAAGTCCCTTTCAGCCAAGCCAGATGTGGACAGGCTGAAGAGGGTCCAGAGAAAGGCCACAGAGATGAACAAAGGACTGGGCAGCCGCCATACGAGCAAAGGCTGAGAGAACCGAGCTTGTTCAGCCTGGAGAAACGGCGGCTCAGGGAGAGCTCAGCACCATGTTCCAGTGTTTCCAGGGTGGCTACAAAGATGGACATGCCCTTTGTACAAGGAGTCCCAGGGAACAGACAAGGGCTGATGGGTACAAGCTACTCCTGGGGAGATCCTGACTGGACACAAGAAGGAAATTTTTCACCAGGAGAGCCACCAGCCATTGGAATAATCTCCCCAGGGATGTGGTGAATTCCCCAAAATTGGAGACTTTAAAGATTCAGCTGGACGGGGCGCTGGGCCAGCTCATCTAGACTGGGCTTGTGCCAGGAAAGGTTGGACCAGGTGATCCTTGCCCCTCCATCCTGGGATTCTGTGAGAATATCTGCACAGGTGTGTGCGCACATGCGTGCGCGTGTATGTAGGTGTGTGTGTATACATGTATATGTGTGTGTGCACACGTATGTGGAACCAGGTCCCAGGAGCTGGGCCAGCACGGTGGGCTGTCACAGGGCATCCCACTGACTGGCATCCACATCTGGGATGGACACATCTGGGACGGACACATCTGGGACGGACACATCTGGGACGGACACATCTGGGGTTTATGGGCTTCTCCAAAATCAGATTTTTCATTGACCCAAAACATGTCAGTGACTCGTTCACCCAAACAAAAGGGATTTGGGGTAGAGAATACATGGGGTACAACTCCTTTCAAAACACAGCGCCTCCATTCTGACATGATGTCTCCAGCCAGATCCTTGTGTCCACCTACAAAGCGAACCCCCACTCCACGAGCCACCCAGCTGCCCACAACCCAGCGCTTCTGGACTCCGATTTTCTCCTTTCACCGCCTCCCCAAACCATTCCCTGGTTCCTTTGCCCAGACCGGGGGTAGCGGCCCCACGCGTGTGCCGCTGGTGCCGCTCTCACCTCTGCAGCTCCCGCAGCCGCTCCAGCTGGTGCTGCTGCTCCAGCGCACTCAGGCGCTGCTGGTGCTGCGCCAGCAGTTCTGCCTGCTCCTGCCTCGCGTCCTGCCGCTGCCACAGCAGCCGAGCCGCCCGCTGCTCCTTCTCTCGCCCCAGCAGCTGCTCCCGCTGCCCGTGGGTCTCCTGCACCTTCACAGAATCACAGAATCACAGAATGTCAGGGATTGGAAGGGACCTTGAAACCTCATCCAGTCCAATCCCCGCGCTGGAGCAGGAACACCCAGATGAGGCTACACAGGAAGGTGTCCAGACGGGTTTGAATGTCTGCAGAGAAGGAGACTCCACAACCCCCCTGGGCAGCCTGTTCCAGGGTTCTGTCACCCTCACTGAGAAGTTTCTTCTCAAATTTAAGTGGAACCTCCTGTGTTCCAGTTTGAACCCATTACCCCTTGTCTTACCACTGGCTGCCACCGAGAAGAGCCTGGCTCCATCCTCCTGACACCTTCACCGAGGTGCTGCCCGGAGAGAGCCCCTGAGGGGTGACGGCACAGAGCTGTTGCTGTCATTCACAACACCCGCACGCTGCACCCCAAGTGCGCAGAGGATTTGGGAACAGGACGCTGAGCTCGGGCTGCTCCGCATTCGGAGCCCTGACCCCTCTGCTGCCGCCCAGTGCTGCCCTGGCTGGGGACGTGCTGGCCACAGCACCGGCCCCTCCTCCCGCTCACCCGCGGGACAGTGCTGGTGACAGCGGACCCCCCCCTGGCTCACCCCTGGGGCTCCTCTGCCCCACCAGCCCCAGCCCGCCCGCCCCAGGGATGGATGCGGGAAGCGCCTCACAGCTCCCAGCCCAGCTCCTCCCTGAGCCCGCCCCGACAGCCGCGCTCGGGGAATCCAGGGGCCGAGAGCTTCCCCTCCTGCACCCCCACCGGCTCCCACTGCCCGCCCGGGGGAACCGGGGCTGCTCGGCCCGCCACCCCCCGGCCGTGCCGAACTCCCGCCCGGCCCCGCCGCCGCACGGCGCGGCGCTCAGCCAGCCCGCCGCCCGCATGGAGCGCGCCGCCCTCGGGGAAGGACCCGTTCCCATAGCGACAGGGGCTGCGCCGCGCGGGGCCGGCCTTGGAGAGCCCCCGCTGCCATAGCAACGGGGGTGTCCGCTGCGCGGCCTGACTAGAAATGGCCCCAGAGCCGCAGCGGCTCGGGCTCTTCCCTCGCCCCGGGCTGCTCCTGCCCGTGTCGCCCTCGCTCCTCTGTCCCCAGAGCGAATCCCCCTGAAGGGACCAGAGCGGCCCTGCTGTCACTGCGGGGCTGGAGCAGCCTTGCAGCCCCTCTGCAAGTCGTTTGCTTACATCCCCCTAGAGCTGAGCAAAGTTCAGCCCGGTCTGCGCAAAGGGGCATCTCTCGTTAGTGTCTCTTTCTTGCTGCTTGGATTCAGACAAAGAGGATCCTCCGGGTTCCCGCCGATTCTCAGTTTGGAGCGAACGCTGAGGAAAACGTGAGGAGGTTGTGTTTCTGCTCCTTAAAATATGTCCCTTTTCCACGAGCCTTCCAGCCTGTCCCTGCCCAAGGGACAGCCCAGCTCAGCACCCGGCCCCGGGCACCACACGCTGGGTCCGCACTCCTGCCCACAGCATCGAACACAACCAGCGCTCGCAGCTGCAACGCTGGTTTGCTCACAAACCCAACACTCGGCACCACATGGGCTGCTGGGAAGAGAACTCCATCCCAGCCACAACCAGAGCAGATGTCTGACATCAGCTCTGTGCCACTCTGTGTTTTATTCATGGCTGTTACAAGCGAAACCGTATGCCAATCTTCATTATCCAATTAGAATTTATTAAGCAAGCACTAAACAGGCAAAACAGTAGTATAAACGAGGATCGCAAATCATATGCCAGTTTTAATTATCCAATTAGAATTTATTAAGCAAGCAGTAAACAGGCAAAACAGCGCTGGGTGGCCGGGGAGTCTCAGCTCTACCAACGGCACGCAACCCACCCCCACCAGAGTCCCTCTTTTATAGTTTTTTTGTCTCCAGGTAGATTTCCAAGTTGATACAGCTTGGCCCGACGTCTCCTGCGGCTGCGCGTCTGGTTGCCGGGGGGGGTCTCCTCAGGCTCTCCGGTGGTCGCGGGACGGAGGCAACATTTTCCCTCCACACCGCAGGCAGCGACCCCACCCCTCCGGACACGCGCAGCTCACCTCACCCACACAACTCCAATACATTTCCCCAGTTGTACTGTTTCATAACTGTTTGCACAAGATAACGTACCGGTTTGATTAACAAATTTACAACATGGGTTTATTACAATCCCCCCTTTTTATTTTTATCATTTTGTTGATCAAACCGGATAATAGTTTCTCGTGCTAGAGAAAGGATGGAAGTTTCGTGTTCAACACCTCTGTCTTCTTCTATCTGCTCATACAGGTTTTTTTTCAATAACATTAAGTGAGCGGCTTCTAATTGGTTTTTTACTAGTTCGATAACTCTATTTAATATACAGGGCCCGAAGGTCAGAATTAACACTAATATTATTAAAGGTCCTGCTATAGTAGATAACAAAGTAGTTAACCAGGGGGATTGGGTGAACCAGGATTCGTACCAGCTCCGCTTCGCTTCCCTCTCTTTCTTTCATTTTTCTAAACCCTCCCATAACTTGGTCATAGTATCTCTTACTACTCCTGTGTGATCTGTGTAAAAGCAACATGCTTCCCCTAGAGCTGCACACAGTCCTCCTTGTTGTAAGAAGAGGAGATCCATTCCTCTTCTATTTTGTAATACTACCTCCGATAATGAAGTTAAAGATTTCTCTAATGCAGTTATTGATTTCTCAGTTCTTTCTAGGTCTTCATCAACGGCGGCTCTTAAAGAATTGAAACCTTGTTTTTGTTGAATAAGAGAGGTTATCCCTGTCCTTGCTCCTACTGCCCCGATTCCTAACAACGTGGCTATTGTGATAGCTGTGATTGGTTCTCTTTTTATGAGGTAATGTCCAGTATCCCAATGATCACACAGTACACTTTCCTGATGATACAATATTCTCGGGATAATGGTAACTAGTATACAGTACTCCCGTGAGTCATTGAACATACTTAGAGATATACACGGGGTGAGTCCCGTTTCAGAACATATCCATCTAGCCCCACCTGGGGAAATAATCCATGTTTTGGTTTGGTTTCTTTCCGGTTGGATAGTACTACAGAGCGATTGCTTAGATTTCGGTACTTTACCTATACAAGCTCCTACTCCGGTGACATGTTGCATGGTTATTCCCTTTTTCTTATCATCCCACTGACAGTGGGAGGAAGAATCACTGCTTACGTTATAGGTGCTGTTAACCCCTATGGCATCATAAAAAGGAGGTTTGGTATCATAACACAGCCAACAATTAGTAGTTACATTAGGATTAGTTTCATTTAACGTGCTATAAGCTGCTTGCATGACTGTCCATAGGGGATTTTCATTCACTATTTCTCTCATGGGCAGTAAGGTACTAGTCGTGATCAAGGAATTGCTAGTAGTCAAAGTTGTTTGCTCCAAAGGGTATGACTTTTTTTAGTCCTTTAACTACTATATTGGGACCTATTGCTTGAGGAGTGGGTCTCGCTACTTCCTTCTTTATAAAAATAAGACCTCCCCTATCTGTCCCAGGTTCTCAGTACCTTACTCCCCAAGTTTTTCCTATTTGCCAGATGGGGTCTGTGGGATTGGATATATTAATGTATAAATGCTTACAATTCCCAGGTAATATCGCTCCACCCTTGGAGTCTCGCTTAGGAGGAATACATCCATAGGGTCCCCACCACACAGACAGGAATTTGTCTCTTCCTCCGCCTGGGGGCCAATCTGATGCTACCGTCTCGCATCCCCAATAGTCACAATAATATGAGTTGGGATGGTTACAGTACCCTTTCCCAGGGTTAGAGCTAGGGCAAAAGTAAAAGCCCTTAAAGTCTAGACATGGTTTTATGGGTACCGGTTGGCAAAGAGTCGTCTTAAAGCTGGGGCTTCCCACTACAGGTTTCTGGGCAATAATTTGTTGGTCTTCCCACCTAATTAAGCTCCATTTATAAGGCTGGTGGGGGTTTTCTCTTCCTTGGGCTGACCCTGATACCATTTGTAATAGACCTATTATCCAAATGCTTAGATTTAGGGTTGAGAAGAGTGGTGTGACTTTTCTATTGCCATTAGCATTCCAGGCATTCTGACAATCTCTTAGAATTTTACATTTGTTTTCAGAGAGGGCTAGGAGGTTCCGGGGAAGTTTTGAGATGGTTTGTTTTGGGAGTTGTAAGTCAAGGAGTCTCTTGAGCCCTTCCTGGAGGTGGTTCATTAACCCCAGTCCCCACAGTAGTACACCTCTGCCTTTTTCCTTGCCTACTCTGTTGCCTAGAGCAGCGAGGTGTACCATCTTCTTGGCAGCAGTCGTATTCTTCAGGGGAACCTCCTTTATTTTAATCGGCCTTGACTTACAAACACCCTTATTTTTTTATCTTTCAGTTCCCAACTTCCCAAGCTCCACACCTCACTCTAGCTACTGCTTTTCAGCAAAGTACCTGTACGGTCTTAGCTTTTATCAGACAAAGTTCGTCTGTTTGGAAACGATACTTTCCAGGATTTATACCTCTTTTTTTTTTTTTTTTTTTTTTTTTGTAAAATTATCCCACCACTCTTCAGAATCCTTTATCAGTTTTCTAGTTGCTACCCGCCCCACTCAAAGTGCTCAGTTAGTTAGTTTCCTCCCATTATTGTAACACTTACAACAAATACCGCTAGGAGGACTCCCATAGGGACAATGGACCCACCACTTTTCTTTACAATTTCTACACTTATACAAATAAAAGGATAACAAATACAGCTTAGGTTGTTACAAAAGATAATTTCACTCATCTGTTTTCCTCTGAAAGGTAATTTTCAGATTGTCCGGATTCTTGGTCGCTTCCCAGTGAGGATTCCGAATTGGTCCTGTAATTCGATCAGCGTGAGTCCACCCCCTTTCAGCGGTCCGGACTGCAGTATCTGTGGTAAGCAAGACAAGAAAAGGCCCCTCCCAGCGGGGGGTTAGAGACGATTCTTTCCAAGTTTTAATTAATACTTTATCTCCCGGTTTAATTTTATGTGTTGCAATGTCTAGAGGTGGTCTTTGTACTATCAGTCCTTTTTGTATTAATTCCCGCCTTCTCTTCATAAGTTCCACAATATATTCCTGCAATACTTTTTCCTCTACCTTCGGGTGTTCGATAGGTGTTTCTAGGTCATACAGCATTCCATATAACATCTGAAAAGGGGAAATTCCAGTGTCTGTTCTGGGTTGTGTTCTCACATTTAATAGGGCCAAAGGTAGACATTTTACCCAACTCCTTTTTGTTTCGATTATTAATTTGGTTAACTGTCTCTTAATTTCACCATTCATTCTTTCTACCCTCTCTGAGCTTTGAGGATGCCATGGTGTATAATATTCCCACTTAGTTCCTAAGGGACCTAGAATCTCCTTAATAACTTTCGAAGTGAAATGGGGCCCCCTGTCAGAGTCAATTACTGCTATGTTTCCGTACCGTGGTATAATATTTTCTAACAATGTTTTGGCCACAGTTTTTGCTGTGGCTCGAGCTACTGGGAAGGCTTCTACAAAATGAGTCAAGTGGTCCACCAGAACTAGAAGGTATTTATATCTCCCAGCTTTTGGAAGCTCAGTAAAATCAATCTGTATTTTCTCAAAGGGTCTTTTTGCTAACTCACGCCCTCCATGTACTCTTTCTCAAAGTTGTTGCTTATTCACTTTCTGGCATGTGAGGCACTCTCCAACAATTTTCTTAGCTATATCATATATTCCTATACACATATATTTAGCCCCAAATTGGTCCACTAATGCCCGTACCCCGCAGTGGGTTTGCCTGTGAAATTCCCTCATTATTCTCCATGCGGCCCCCTTCGGGAGAACTTCCCTTCCATCCGATAACAACCATTTTCCTTCCTTTTCAGTGACCCCTAATTGCTTGAGTTTTTCTTTTTCTTGGATGATAAAGCTCATGGTATGATTTACTTTAATTTGCGTTTGTTCTGCCTCTTTTAGTACTAGTAAAGCGGCTTTCTTTGCTTCTTCGTCTGCTATGTTGTTTCCCTTTATTTGAGGTGACACCCCCTTTTGGTGACCCCTTATGTGTACTACTGCAATTTGTTTAGGTCCTCTCAGAGCCTCTAGGGTCTCCCTGATCAATGCTTCATGTATGAGTCCTTTCCCTTGGGAGTTCCCTAAACCGCGTTCCTCCCAGGTTTTTCCAAACATATGAACCACTCCATAGGCATATTTGGAATTGGTAAAGACAGTTCCTATTTTATCTTTTAGTATTTGTAAAGCCCACAATACAGCATATAGTTCACAAGCCTGAGCAGACCAGGTCACATTAAGAGGACCTGATTCCCTTACTTTTAGGGTCTTGCCATCTATTATAGCGTATCCTGATTTTCGCTTCCCATCTACTACTCGGGATGACCCATCTACAAATAGTTTTTCCCCATCTTGCAGTTCTTCTTCCTCTAAATCTTCTCTAATTTTGGTTTGATATTCTATTAATTGTACACAATTATGGGTTAGGTTTTCACTCGGTTCCTCATACAGGAATTGGGCCGGGTTTTGCAAACTTGTAGTCTCGAGTTCTAACTTGGGGGAATGTATAAGGATGCCCTCATATTTCAGTAGTCTTGCATCCGTAATCCACTTGTCTGCTTTTTGTTGCAAGACCCCCCGTATATTATGGGGTGTATATACTTTCAATTCTCCTCCCAAAGTTATTTTTCTAGCTTCTTCGACTAAGAGAGCCGTGGCTACTATAGCTTGCAAGCAAGTGGGCCATCCCCTCCTAACTGGATCTAGCAGTTTTGACAGATAGCCTATAGGTTTCTTCCTTCCTGCCCAATCCTGAGTTAATATACCAAATGCTGTTCCCCCTTCAGTATTTACAAATAGATAGAAAGGACTTTTGATATCAGGTAGACTTAATACGGGAGCGTTCATCAGATCAGTTTTTAAGTTTTCTAAGTTTTGCTCATCGTCTGGGCTCCATTTCATTAGCCCTTCTCCCACTAACTTTTGATACAAAAACTTCACTTTGTTACTATAGTCCTCGATCCAGTGTCTGCAATAACCTACGAGTCCTAATAACTGTCTTACTTGTCTTTTATTTTTAGGCGTTTGGAGCGAGGGGATACCCTTCAAGTCCTGCAGAGGGAGAAACTTGACAAGGAGTTGTGGGACTGACCATGCACAAAAGAGGAAGAAGAAGAAGAAGAAGAAGAGGTGAGTGGTCCCATGGCATCTTTTCCAAAGCGTGACACGTAGTGATGACGAGCAGACATTTTGCCTTCCACAACTTGTTTGGCTGCTGTGCTTCTTGGCCAGGGATGCATGAGAAGCGCTCTGGTACCTGCCAGGCGCTTCTATTGCCCGCAGGGAGAGCTGAGAAATGGCAGCTGTGCCCCGGGAGAAAAAATTCCTTGCTGAGCCCAATGCTGGCCATGAGCTGTTCCCTGAGCATGTGAACCAGACCTGGCTCCTTGTCCCACAGGCAGCTCATGCTTCCCAGGAGCTACCCAAGCCCTATCCTCCCTTGAGCTGGAGCTATCTTGCGGACTTGCCAGAGTGCCCAAGTGCCTGTGAGCTGATGGACCTTGTGGGCAAGAATCCTTGCTGTGCCTGTGTAGGACACCAGTGGGTGTTCCAAAGCACTGCAAGGCCTTGCAAGCCCTTGCAAGCCCTCGACATCCTATCTCTTACGGCTCCTGAGCGTTGCTCCGTAGGAGATGAGGATGGTGAGCTCTGCAGTGCTCCTCAAGAAGGAATTGCCTTGGTCTTGCCACTGCTATCCAGTTGAAAAGGATTTGCATCCATGAGCCGAGCTTGGAAGGTGGCCCTGCCAGCAGATTGTCTTGCAGCGGAGAACCTCCAGCAGCCTCATGCAAGGTTTTCTTCCCTCAGCCCCTGGCCTGTGATTCCAGCAGCTCCTCAACTGCTTCCTGTCAGATGTGCTGGGGCTGCCCCCGGGCCAGCTCTGGCAGTGGACACGGGAGGCTGCTCCTCTGGATCCTGCGTGGGGCCTGGTGACCGCTGCGTTGCTGGGTGCTGGCATTGTGACATGGGGGTGACACAGCCACATATGTGCAGCCCTTTGGAGGAAGCCTTTGGGGTGCTGGCTCCGAATCAGTCCCTGTAGCTACAAAATAGGGGAGTAAGCAACCTAACAGTGTCGCTTTTTTGCAAAAAGACAGTGTGGATTTGTTGCCAGTGCAGCCTTACTTCCAGTAGCAATACTGCCTGCAGTATCATGTATGGAGGCCTCAGGGCTCGCTCAGGGCTTGACACGCAGGACTGCAGGCCTGACAGAGCAGAACTGCTCTCCTCTCCTCTCCTCTCCTCTCCTCTCCTCTCCTCTCCTCTCCTCTCCTCTCCTCTCCTCTCCTCTCCTGTCCGCCAGTCCATTATCAAAGAGACTGTTTGCCTGAAAGGACAGAGGGGTTTCAGTTCCAAAATCAATTTCAAGGACACGTAACACAATGAATTTTATTTTATTTTGTTGTTAATTTATTGATTTTCTTGATTTGATGTTATTTCATGTTATGTTTCCTCGTGTCATTTTTTTTCCCTTTCTGACTCTGTTTCAGAAGCCAGGCTCACAAGCATTAGCTCAAGCCCAAGTGTAGCCAGGAGTAGGCTGAGGCATTCTTCAGTTTAGCCTGAGAAAAGATCCCTTCCACGCTGGCAAAGGCAAGTCCCAGAGCTGCAGAGAGCAGCAGCAGGAAGAGAGGCCAAGCTGTCCGCAGTTCCTGCAGAGGGAGAACCTTGACAAGGAGTTGTGGGACTGACCATGCACAAAAGAGGAAGAAGCAGAAGAAGAAGAGGAAGAAGAGGAAGAAGAGGAAGAAGAGGAAGAAGAGGTGAGTGGTACCGTGGCATGTCTTCCAAAGCGTGACATGTAGCGATGACGAGCAGACTTTTTGCCTTCCACAACTTGTTTGGCTGCTGTGCTTCTTAGCCAGGGATGCATGAGAAGCGCTCTGGTCCCTGCCAGGCGCTTGTGTTAGCTGCAGGGAGAGCTGAGAAGTGGCAGCTGCGGCTGCCAGCATGGTGGAGCATGAGCAGCCAGCTCCCAGGCCAAATGGCCCAAAGAAATGGTGGCAAGGGGCGGTGCTGAGAACTGCAGAGGAAGGAAAAAACCGCCGGGGACCAGTGCCAATGTGCCCCGGGGGAAAAAGTTCCTTGCTGAGCCCAGTGCTGGCCATGGGCTGTTCCCTGAGCATGTGAGCCAGACCTGGCTCCTTGTCCCACAGGCTGCTCATGCTTCCCAGGAGCTGCCCAAGCCCTATCCTCCCTTGAGCTGGAGCTATCTGGCGGACTTGCCAGAGTGCCCACGTGCCTGTGATCTGATGGACCTTGTGGGCAAGAATCCTTGCTGTCCCTGTGTAGGACACCAGTGGGTGTTCCAAAGCACTGCAAGCCCTTGCAAGCCCTTGCAAGCCCTCGACATCCTATCTCTTACGGCTCCTGAGTGTTGCTCTGTAGGAGATGAGGATGGTGAGCTCTGCAGTGCTCCTCAAGAAGGAATTGCCTTGGTCTTGCCACTGCTATCCAGTTGAAAAGGATTTGCATCCATGAACTGAGCTTGGAAGGTGGCCCTGCCAGCAGATTGTCTTGCAGCGGAGAACCTCCAGCAGCCTCACGCAAGGTTTTCTTCCCTCAGGCCCTGGCCTGTGATTCCAGCAGCTCCTCAAGTGCTTCCTGTCAGATGTGTTGGGGCTGCCCCCGGGCCAGCTCTGGCAGTGGACACGGGAGGCTGCTCCTCTGGATCCTGCGTGGGGCCTGGTGACCGCTGCGTTGCCGGGTGCTGGCATTGTGCCATGGGGGAGACACAGCCACATATGTGCAGCCCTTTGGAGGAAGCCTTTGGGGTGCTGGCTCCAAATCAGTCCCTGTAGCTACAAAATAGGGGAGTAAGCAACCTAATAGAGTCCCTTTTTTGCAAAAAGACAGTGTGGATTTGTTGCCAGTGCAGCCTTCCTTCCAGTAGCAATACTGCCTGTGGTATCATGTATGGAGGCCTCAGGGCTCGCTCAGGGCTTGTCACGCAGAACTGCAGGCCTGACAGAGCAGAACTGCTCTCCTCTCCTCTCCTCTTCTCTCCTCTCCTCTCCTCTCCTCTCCTCTCCTCTCCTCTCCTCTCCTCTCCTCTCCTCTCCTCTTCTCTCCTGTCCGCCAGGCCAATATCTAAGAGACTGTTTCCCTGAAAGGACAGAGGGTTTTCAGTTCCAAAATCAATGTCAAGGACACATAACACAATGAATTGTATTTTATTTTGTTGTTAATTTATTAATTTTCTTGATTTGATGTTAATTCATGTTATGTTATTTCATGTCATTTTTTTTCCCTTTGTGACTCTGTTTCAGAAGCCAGGCTCACAAGCATTAGCTCAAGCCCAAGTGTAGCCAGGAGTAGGCTGAGGCATTCTTCAGTTTAGCCTGAGAAAAGATCCCTTGCAGGCTGGCAAAGGCAAGTCCCAGAGCTGCAGAGAGCAGCAGCAGGAATAGAGGCCAAGCTGTCCGCGGTTCCCGCAGAGGGAGAACCTTGACAAGGAGTTGTGGGACTGACCATGCACAAAAGAGGAGATAGAAGAAGAAGAAGAAGAAGAAGAAGAAGAAGAGGAAGAAGAGGAAGAAGAGGTGAGTGGTACCGTGGCATCTCTTCCAACGCGTGACATGTAGCGATGACGAGCAGACTTTTTGCCTTCCACAACTTGTTTGGCTGCTGTGCTTCTTGGCCAGGGATGCATGAGAAGCGCTCTGGTCCCTGCCAGGCGCTTGTGTTAGCTGCAGGGAGAGCTGAGAAGTGGCAGCTGCGGCTGCCAGCATGGTGGAGCATGAGCAGCCGGCTCCCAGGCCAAATGGCCCAAAGAAATGGTGGCAAGGGGCGGTGCTGAGAACTGCAGAGGAAGGCAAAAAACCACCGGGGACCAGTGCCAATGTGCCCCGGGGGAAAAAGTTCCTTGCTGAGCCCAGTGCTGGCCATGGGCTGTTCCCTGAGCATGTGAGCCAGACCTGGCTCCTTGTCCCACAGGCTGCTCATGCTTCCCAGGAGCTGCCCAAGCCCTATCCTCCCTTGAGCTGGAGCTATCTGGCGGACTTGCCAGAGTGCCCAAGTGCCTCTGAGCTGATAGACCTTGTGGGCAAGAATCCTTGCTGTCCCTGTGTAGGACACCAGTGGGTGTTCCAAAGCACTGCAAGCCCTTGCAAGCCCTTGCAAGCCCTCGACATCCTATCTCTTACGGCTCCTGAGCGTTGCTGTGTAGGAGATGAGGATGGTGAGCTCTGCAGTGCTCCTCAAGAAGGAATTGCCTTGGTCTTGCCACTGCTATCCAGTTGAAAAGGATTTGCATCCATGAGCCGAGCTTGGAAGGTGGCCCTGCCAGCAGATTGTCTTGCAGCGGAGAACCTCCAGCAGCCTCATGCAAGGTTTTCTTCCCTCAGCCCCTGGCCTGTGATTCCAGCAGCTCCTCAAGTGCTTCCTGTCAGATGTGCTGGGGCTGCCCCCGGGCCAGCTCTGGCAGTGGACACGGGAGGCTGCTCCTCTGGATCCTGCGTGGGGCCTCGTGACCACTGCGTTGCCGGGTGCTGGCATTGTGACATGGGGGTGACACAGCCGCATATATGCAGCCCTTTGGAGGAAGCCTTTGGGGTGCTGGCTCCAAATCAGTCCCTGTAGATACAAAATAGGGGAGTAAGCAACCTAACAGAGTCCCTTTTTTGCAAAAAGACAGTGTGGATTTGTTGCCAGTGCAGCCTTCCTTCCAGTAGCAATACTGCCTGTGGTATCATGTATGGAGGCCTCAGGGCTCGCTCAGGGCTTGTCACGCAGAACTGCAGGCCTGACAGAGCAGAACTGCTCTCCTCTCCTCTCCACTCCTCTCCTCTCCTCTCCTCTCCTCTCCTCTCCTCTCCTCTCCTCTCCTCTCCTCTCCTCTCCTCTTCTTTCCTGTCCGCCAGGCCAATATCTAAGAGACTGTTTGCCTGAAAGGAAAGAGGGTTTTCAGTTCCAAAATCAATTTCAAGGACACATAACACAATGAATTGTATTTTATTTTGTTGTTAATTTATTAATTTTCTTGATTTGATGTTAATTCATGTTATGTTATTTCATGTCATTTTTTTTCCCTTTGTGACTCTGTTTCAGAAGCCAGGCTCACAAGCATTAGCTTAAGCCCAAGTGTAGCCAGGAGTAGGCTGAGGCATTCTTCAGTTTAGCCTGAGAAAAGATCCCTTGCAGGCTGGCAAAGGCAAGTCCCAGAGCTGCAGAGAGCAGCAGCAGGAATAGAGGCCAAGCTGTGCGCGGTTCCTGCAGAGTGAGAACCTTGACAAGGAGTTGTGGGACTGACCATGCACAAAAGAGGAGGAAGAAGAATAAGAAGAAGAAGAAGAAGAGGAAGAAGAGGAAGAAGAGGTGAGTGGTACCGTGGCATCTCTTCCAAAGCGTGACATGTAGCGATGACGAGCAGACTTTTTGCCTTCCACAACTTGTTTGGCTGCTGTGCTTCTTGGCCAGGGATGCATGAGAAGCGCTCTGGTCCCTGCCAGGCGCTTGTGTTACCTGCAGGGAGAGCTGAGAAGCGGCAGCTGCGGCTGCCAGCATGGTGGAGCATGAGCAGCCAGCTCCCAGGCCAAATGGCCCAAAAAAATGGTGGCAAGGGGCGGTGCTGAGAACTGCAGAGGAAGGCAAAAAACCGCCGGGGACCAGTGCCAATGTGCCCCGGGGGAAAAAGTTCCTTGCTGAGCCCAGTGCTGGCCATGGGCTGTTCCCTGAGCATGTGAGCCAGACCTGGCTCCTTGTCCCACAGGCTGCTCATGCTTCCCAGGAGCTGCCCAAGCCCTATCCTCCCTTGAGCTGGAGCTATGTCGCGGACTTGCCAGAGTGCCCAAGTGCCTCTGAGCTGATAGACCTTGTGGGCAAGAATCCTTGCTGTCCCTGTGTAGGACACCAGTGGGTGTTCCAAAGCACTGCAAGCCCTTGCAAGCCCTTGC
This sequence comes from Caloenas nicobarica, assembly GCF_036013445.1. NCBI lineage: Eukaryota > Metazoa > Chordata > Aves > Columbiformes > Columbidae > Caloenas > Caloenas nicobarica. Next base: position 1,260,875 of record NW_027017722.1, read on the forward strand.
AAGCCCTCGACATCCTATCTCTTACGGCTCCTGAGCGTTGCTCTGTAGGAGATGAGGATGGTGAGCTCTGCAGTGCTCCTCAAGAAGGAATTGCCTTGGTCTTGCCACTGCTATCCAGTTGAAAAGGATTTGCATCCATGAGCCGAGCTTGGAAGGTGGCCCTGCCAGCAGATTGTCTTGCAGCGGAGAACCTCCAGCAGCCTCATGCAAGGTTTTCTTCCCTCAGCCCCTGGCCTGTGATTCCAGCAGCACCTCAAGTGCTTCCTTTCAGATGTGCTGGGGCTGCCCCCGGGCCAGCTCTGGCAGTGGACACGGGAGGCTGCTCCTCTGGATCCTGCGTGGGGCCTGGTGACCACTGCGTTGCTGGGTGCTGGCATTGTGACATGGGGGTGACACAGCCGCATATGTGCAGCCCTTTGGAGGAAGCCTTTGGGGTGCTGGCTCCAAATCAGTCCCTGTAGCTACAAAATAGGGGAGTAAGCAACCTAATAGAGTCCCTCTTTTGCAAAAAGACAGTGTGGATTTGTTGCCAGTGCAGCCTTACTTCCAGTAGCAATACTGCCTGTGGTATCATGTATGGAGGCCTCAGGGCTCGCTCAGGGCTTGTCACGCAGAACTGCAGGCCTGACAGAGCAGAACTGCTCTCCTCTCCTCTCCTCTCCTCTCCTCTCCTCTCCTCTCCTCTCCTCTCCTCTCCTCTTCTCTCCTGTCCGCCATTCCAATATTTAAGAGACTGTTTGCCTGAAAGGACAGAGGGTTTTCAGTTCCAAAATCAATTTCAAGGACACATAACATAATGAATTGTATTTTATTTTGTTGTTAATTTATTAATTTTCTTGATTTGATGTTAATTCATGTTATGTTATTTCATGTCATTTTTTTTCCCTTTGTGACTCTGTTTCAGAAGCCAGGCTCACAAGCATTAGCTCAAGCCCAAGTGTAGCCAGGAGTAGGCTGAGGCATTCTTCAGTTTAGCCTGAGAAAAGATCCCTTGCAGGCTGGCAAAGGCAAGTCCCAGAGCTGCAGAGAGCAGCAGCAGGAATAGAGGCCAAGCTGTCCGCGGTTCCTGCAGAGTGAGAACCTTGACAAGGAGTTGTGGGACTGACCATGCACAAAAGAGGAGGAAGAAGAAGAAGAAGAAGAAGAAGAAGAGGAAGAAGAGGAAGAAGAGGTGAGTGGTACCGTGGCATCTCTTCCAAAGCGTGACATGTAGCGATGACGAGCAGACTTTTTGCCTTCCACAACTTGTTTGGCTGCTGTGCTTCTTGGCCAGGGATGCATGAGAAGCGCTCTGGTCCCTGCCAGGCGCTTGTGTTACCTGCAGGGAGAGCTGAGAAGCGGCAGCTGCGGCTGCCAGCATGGTGGAGCATGAGCAGCCAGCTCCCAGGCCAAATGGCCCAAAGAAATGGTGGCAAGGGGCGGTGCTGGGAACTGCAGAGGAAGGCAAAAAACCGCCGGGGACCAGTGCCAATGTGCCCCGGGGGAAAAAGTTCCTTGCTGAGCCCAGTGCTGGCCATGGGCTGTTCCCTGAGCATGTGAGCCAGACCTGGCTCCTTGTCCCACAGGCTGCTCATGCTTCCCAGGAGCTGCCCAAGCCCTATCCTCCCTTGAGCTGGAGCTATCTGGCGGACTTGCCAGAGTGGCCTAGTGCCTCTGAGCTGATAGACCTTGTGGGCAAGAACCCTTGCTGTCCCTGTGTAGGACACCAGTGGGTGTTCCAAAGCACTGCAAGCCCTTGCAAGCCCTTGCAAGCCCTCGACATCCTATCTCTTTCGGCTCCTGAGCGTTGCTCTGTAGGAGATGAGGATGGTGAGCTCTGCAGTGCTCCTCAAGAAGGAGTTGCCTTGGTCTTGCCACTGCTATCCAGTTGAAAAGGATTTGCATCCATGAGCCGAGCTTGGAAGGTGGCCCTGCCAGCAGATTGTCTTGCAGCGGAGAACCTCCAGCAGCCTCATGCAAGGTTTTCTTCCCTCAGCCCCTGGCCTGTGATTCCAGCAGCTCCTCAACTGCTTCCTGTCAGATGTGCTGTGGCTGCACCCGGGCCAGCACTGGCAGTGGACACGGGAGGCTGCTCCTCTGGATCCTGCGTGGGGCCTGGTGACCACTGCGTTGCCGGGTGCTGGCATTGTGACATGGGGGTGACACAGCCGCATATGTGCAGCCCTTTGGAGGAAGCCTTTGGGGTGCTGGCTCCAAATCAGTCCCTGTAGCTACAAAATAGGGGAGTAAGCAACCTAATAGAGTCCCTCTTTTGCAAAAAGACAGTGTGGATTTGTTGCCAGTGCAGCCTTACTTCCAGTAGCAATACTGCCTGTGGTATCATGTCTGGAGGCCTCAGGGCTCGCTCAGGGCTTGTCACGCAGAACTGCAGGCCTGACAGAGCAGAACTGCTCTCCTCTCCTCTCCTCTCCTCTCCTCTCCTCTCCTCTCCTCTCCTCTCCTCTCCTCTCCTCTCCTCTCCTCTTCTCTCCTGTCCGCCAGTCCAATATCTAAGAGACTGTTTGCCTGAAGGGACAGAGGGGTTTCAGTTCCGAAATCAATTTCAAGGACACATAACACAATGAATTGTATTTTATTTTGTTGTTAATTTATTAATTTTCTTGATTTAATGTTATTTCATGTTATGTTATTTCATGTCATTTTTTTTCCCTTTGTGACTCTGTTTCAGAAGCCAGGCTCACAAGCATTAGCTCAAGCCCAAGTGTAGCCAGGAGTAGGCTGAGGCATTCTTCAGTTTAGCCTGAGAAAAGATCCCTTGCAGGCTGGCAAAGGCAAGTCCCAGAGCTGCAGAGAGCAGCAGCAGGAATAGAGGCCAAGCTGTCCGCGGTTCCTGCAGAGGGAGAACCTTGACAAGGAGTTGTGGGACTGACCATGCACAAAAGAGGAGGAAGAAGAAGAAGAAGAAGAAGAAGAAGAAGAAGAAGAGGAAGAAGAAGAAGAAGAGGAAGAAGAGGAAGAAGAGGTGAGTGGTACCGTGGCATCTCTTCCAAAGCGTGACATGTAGCGATGACGAGCAGACTTTTTGCCTTCCACAACTTGTTTGGCTGCTGTGCTTCTTGGCCAGGGATGCATGAGAAGCGCTCTGGTCCCTGCCAGGCGCTTGTGTTACCTGCAGGGAGAGCTGAGAAGCGGCAGCTGCGGCTGCCAGCATGGTGGAGCATGAGCAGCCAGCTCCCAGGCCAAATGGCCCAAAAAAATGGTGGCAAGGGGCGGTGCTGAGAACTGCAGAGGAAGGCAAAAAACCGCCGGGGACCAGTGCCAATGTGCCCCGGGGGAAAAAGTTCCTTGCTGAGCCCAGTGCTGGCCATGGGCTGTTCCCTGAGCATGTGAGCCAGACCTGGCTCCTTGTCCCACAGGCTGCTCATGCTTCCCAGGAGCTGCCCAAGCCCTATCCTCCCTTGAGCTGGAGCTATGTCGCGGACTTGCCAGAGTGCCCAAGTGCCTCTGAGCTGATAGACCTTGTGGGCAAGAATCCTTGCTGTCCCTGTGTAGGACACCAGTGGGTGTTCCAAAGCACTGCAAGGCCTTGCAAGCCCTTGCAAGCCCTCGACATCCTATCTCTTTCGGCTCCTGAGCGTTGCTCTGTAGGAGATGAGGATGGTGAGCTCTGCAGTGCTCCTCAAGAAGGAATTGCCTTGGTCTTGCCACTGCTATCCAGTTGAAAAGGATTTGCATCCATGAGCCGAGCTTGGAAGGTGGCCCTGCCAGCAGATTGTCTTGCAGCGGAGAACCTCCAGCAGCCTCATGCAAGGTTTTCTTCCCTCAGCCCCTGGCCTGTGATTCCAGCAGCTCCTCAAGTGCTTCCTGTCAGATGTGCTGTGGCTGCACCCGGGCCAGCACTGGCAGTGGACACGGGAGGCTGCTCCTCTGGATCCTGCGTGGGGCCTGGTGACCACTGCGTTGCCGGGTGCTGGCATTGTGACATGGGGGTGACACAGCCGCATATGTGCAGCCCTTTGGAGGAAGCCTTTGGGGTGCTGGCTCCAAATCAGTCCCTGTAGCTACAAAATAGGGGAGTAAGCAACCTAATAGAGTCCCTCTTTTGCAAAAAGACAGTGTGGATTTGTTGCCAGTGCAGCCTTACTTCCAGTAGCAATACTGCCTGTAGTATCATGTATGGAGGCCTCACGGCTCGCTCAGGGCTTGTCACGCAGAACTGCAGGCCTGACAGAGCAGAACTGCTCTCCTCTCCTCTCCTCTCCTCTCCTCTCCTCTCCTCTCCTCTCCTCTCCTCTCCTCTCCTCTCCTCTCCTCTCCTCTCCTCTCCTCTCCTCTCCTCTTCTCTCCTGTCCGCCAGTCCAATATCTAAGAGACTGTTTGCCTGAAGGGACAGAGGGGTTTCAGTTCCGAAATCAATTTCAAGGACACATAACACAATGAATTGTATTTTATTTTGTTGTTAATTTATTAATTTTCTTGATTTGATGTTATTTCATGTTATGTTATTTCATGTCATTTTTTTTCCCTTTGTGACTCTGTTTCAGAAGCCAGGCTCACAAGCATTAGCTCAAGCCCAAGTGTAGCCAGGAGTAGGCTGAGGCATTCTTCAGTTTAGCCTGAGAAAAGATCCCTTGCAGGCTGGCAAAGGCAAGTCCCAGAGCTGCAGAGAGCAGCAGCAGGAATAGAGGCCAAGCTGTCCGCGGTTCCTGCAGAGGGAGAACCTTGACAAGGAGTTGTGGGACTGACCATGCACAAAAGAGGAGGAAGAAGAAGAAGAAGAAGAAGAAGAAGAAGAAGAAGAAGAAGAGGAAGAAGAGGTGAGTGGTACCGTGGCATCTCTTCCAAAGCGTGACATGTAGCGATGACGAGCAGACTTTTTGCCTTCCACAACTTGTTTGGCTGCTGTGCTTCTTGGCCAGGGATGCATGAGAAGCGCTCTGGTCCCTGCCAGGCGCTTGTGTTACCTGCAGGGAGAGCTGAGAAGCGGCAGCTGCGGCTGCCAGCATGGTGGAGCATGAGCAGCCAGCTCCCAGGCCAAATGGCCCAAAGAAATGGTGGCAAGGGGCGGTGCTGGGAACTGCAGAGGAAGGCAAAAAACCGCCGGGGACCAGTGCCAATGTGCCCCGGGGGAAAAAGTTCCTTGCTGAGCCCAGTGCTGGCCATGGGCTGTTCCCTGAGCATGTGAGCCAGACCTGGCTCCTTGTCCCACAGGCTGCTCATGCTTCCCAGGAGCTGCCCAAGCCCTATCCTCCCTTGAGCTGGAGCTATGTCGCGGACTTGCCAGAGTGCCCAAGTGCCTCTGAGCTGATAGACCTTGTGGGCAAGAATCCTTGCTGTCCCTGTGTAGGACACCAGTGGGTGTTCCAAAGCACTGCAAGCCCTTGCAAGCCCTTGCAAGCCCTCGACATCCTATCTCTTACGGCTCCTGAGCGTTGCTCTGTAGGAGATGAGGATGGTGAGCTCTGCAGTGCTCCTCAAGAAGGAATTGCCTTGGTCTTGCCACTGCTATCCAGTTGAAAAGGATTTGCATCCATGAGCCGAGCTTGGAAGGTGGCCCTGCCAGCAGATTGTCTTGCAGCGGAGAACCTCCAGCAGCCTCATGCAAGGTTTTCTTCCCTCAGCCCCTGGCCTGTGATTCCAGCAGCTCCTCAAGTGCTTCCTGTCAGATGTGCTGGGGCTGCCCCCGGGCCAGCTCTGGCAGTGGACACGGGAGGCTGCTCCTCTGGATCCTGCGTGGGGCCTGGTGACCACTGCGTTGCCGGGTGCTGGCATTGTGACATGGGGGTGACACAGCCGCATATGTGCAGCCCTTTGGAGGAAGCCTTTGGGGTGCTGGCTCCAAATCAGTCCCTGTAGCTACAAAATAGGGGAGTAAGCAACCTAATAGAGTCCCTCTTTTGCAAAAAGACAGTGTGGATTTGTTGCCAGTGCAGCCTTCCTTCCAGTAGCAATACTGCCTGTGGTATCATGTATGGAGGCCTCAGGGCTCGCTCAGGGCTTGTCACGCAGAACTGCAGGCCTGACAGAGCAGAACTGCTCTCCTCTCCTCTCCTCTCCTCTCCTCTCCTCTCCTCTCCTCTTCTCTCCTGTCCGCCAGTCCAATATCTAAGAGACTGTTTGCCTGAAGGGACAGAGGGGTTTCAGTTCCGAAATCAATTTCAAGGACACATAACACAATGAATTGTATTTTATTTTGTTGTTAATTTATTAATTTTCTTGATTTGATGTTATTTCATGTTATGTTATTTCATGTCATTTTTTTTCCCTTTGTGACTCTGTTTCAGAAGCCAGGCTCACAAGCATTAGCTCAAGCCCAAGTGTAGCCAGGAGTAGGCTGAGGCATTCTTCAGTTTAGCCTGAGAAAAGATCCCTTGCAGGCTGGCAGAGGCAAGTCCCAGAGCTGCAGAGAGCAGCAGCAGGAAGAGAGGCCAAGCTGTCCGCGGTTCCTGCAGAGGGAGAACCTTGACAAGGAGTTGTGGGACTGACCATGCACAAAAGAGGAGGAGGAAGAAGAAGAAGAAGAAGAAGAAGAAGAAGAAGAAGAAGAAGAAGAAGAAGAGGAAGAAGAGGAAGAAGAGGTGAGTGGTACCATGGCATCTCTTCCAAAGCGTGACATGTAGCGATGACGAGCAGACTTTTTGCCTTCCACAACTTGTTTGGCTGCTGTGCTTCTTGGCCAGGGATGCATGAGAAGCGCTCTGGTCCCTGCCAGGCGCTTGTGTTACCTGCAGGGAGAGCTGAGAAGCGGCAGCTGCGGCTGCCAGCATGGTGGAGCATGAGCAGCCAGCTCCCAGGCCAAATGGCCCAAAGAAATGGTGGCAAGGGGCGGTGCTGGGAACTGCAGAGGAAGGCAAAAAACCGCCGGGGACCAGTGCCAATGTGCCCCGGGGGAAAAAGTTCCTTGCTGAGCCCAGTGCTGGCCATGGGCTGTTCCCTGAGCATGTGAGCCAGGCCTGGCTCCTTGTCCCACAGGCTGCTCATGCTTCCCAGGAGCTGCCCAAGCCCTATCCTCCCTTGAGCTGGAGCTATGTCGCGGACTTGCCAGAGTGCCCAAGTGCCTCTGAGCTGATAGACCTTGTGGGCAAGAATCCTTGCTGTCCCTGTGTAGGACACCAGTGGGTGTTCCAAAGCACTGCAAGGCCTTGCAAGCCCTTGCAAGCCCTCGACATCCTATCTCTTATGGCTCCTGAGCGTTGCTCTGTAGGAGATGAGGATGGTGAGCTCTGCAGTGCTCCTCAAGAAGGAATTGCCTTGGTCTTGCCACTGCTATCCAGTTGAAAAGGATTTGCATCCATGAGCCGAGCTTGGAAGGTGGCCCTGCCAGCAGATTGTCTTGCAGCGGAGAACCTCCAGCAGCCTCATGCAAGGTTTTCTTCCCTCAGCCCCTGGCCTGTGATTCCAGCAGCTCCTCAAGTGCTTCCTGTCAGATGTGCTGGGGCTGCCCCCGGGCCAGCTCTGGCAGTGGACACGGGAGGCTGCTCCTCTGGATCCTGCGTGGGGCCTGGTGACCACTGCGTTGCCGGGTGCTGGCATTGTGACATGGGGGTGACACAGCCGCATATGTGCAGCCCTTTGGAGGAAGCCTTTGGGGTGCTGGCTCCAAATCAGTCCCTGTAGCTACAAAATAGGGGAGTAAGCAACCTAATAGAGTCCCTCTTTTGCAAAAAGACAGTGTGGATTTGTTGCCAGTGCAGCCTTCCTTCCAGTAGCAATACTGCCTGTGGTATCATGTATGGAGGCCTCAGGGCTCGCTCAGGGCTTGTCACGCAGAACTGCAGGCCTGACAGAGCAGAACTGCTCTCCTCTCCTCTCCTCTCCTCTCCTCTTCTCTCCTGTCCGCCAGTCCAATATCTAAGAGACTGTTTGCCTGAAGGGACAGAGGGGTTTCAGTTCCGAAATCAATTTCAAGGACACATAACACAATGAATTGTATTTTATTTTGTTGTTAATTTATTAATTTTCTTGATTTGATGTTATTTCATGTTATGTTATTTCATGTCATTTTTTTTCCCTTTGTGACTCTGTTTCAGAAGCCAGGCTCACAAGCATTAGCTCAAGCCCAAGTGTAGCCAGGAGTAGGCTGAGGCATTCTTCAGTTTAGCCTGAGAAAAGATCCCTTGCAGGCTGGCAAAGGCAAGTCCCGATGTGGGTTCGCGAGAGCTGTTGCCTGGGCCTGAGGCCTGTATGCTAGCTTGTTGCAAAATCGAGGGTTGCAATAGACAAGGAACGCAGTGTGCCCAGACAAGGCCCAGGAACAAGGAATTTGTGGTTATCAGCAAACGCCTACACCCAAGGACAAGGAATAACCCGTGACCACAGGTGGCCGACTGATAGTCGCGGGAACATCTCCTAATCAAAAAACTCTGTTTAAATAGTCTATTGTTTAAGTAGTCTTGCTAGTCTTGCGCATGTGTTAGAATGATTAGCTAGTCACCTTAAGACACGCTCAACTTAGAACATATAAATGTATGTGTGTTAGCTCAATAAATCGGACATCTTGCTTGCATCAAGCTGCGTCCCCGTCTCTCAATCGCGACAAATTGGTGACCCCGACGTGATCGCCTATGGTGAGACCGCCGAGGAATGAAGAACCGCCTATCTGGTGGCAGGTCGCGAGTCCCGCAGAACTTTGGATGAGCTGCTGAAAGGAAGCAGGATAAGCCGGCCGGCTACTTAATCCCTCCGTCTGGAACGAGAGGTGAGCTGCGGGAAACTAAAAAATGGGGAATCAAGCGTCTTCCCCTGAGAGAGACGTTTATGAGCTAATGAAAGCGTTGCTTAAAAAGCATGGGAAGAAGACCCTCTCAGGGCAGGATCTTAAATTAATGCTCAAGTGGGTGCAGGTGAAAATCCCCACAGTAACTGCCTCTTCAATTTTTACATGTGAGCTTTGGGACGATGTAGGGGTTAAATTATGGGATGCGGCTACGGCGGGGGACGAAGAGGCGCAACGTATGCTCCCTAGATGGAGAACTGTTTTTGAGACTGTGAAAGCACAGGAGCAAATGCAACGGGGCTCCTGCGAGGAAGAATCAGCGCCTTCCCAGTTACCCTCTGCCTGTCCTGTAACCTCTCCCGATGCTGCTAATGGGGTGAAGCCTTCTGCGCCACCATTAGCTTGCGCCGCAGGGTATCCCCCTGATGATGATCCCTTTGATCCGGGGCCTATCGACCCCGAGAAGGAGCCTGACTTATTTCCCCTTGACCCTCATGATGTTTGGAGAGAAATTAAGCGCCAGGCGTTGAAGGAAGGAGAGCTGGAAGTAGCGAGAACTATAGTCGCTCCTGTAATATATCGGGGGCGGGGGGGGGCCCAATGGGAAGCACTCTCTTTCTCGGTTATCAAAGAGTTACGCCGTACTGTTACCGAGCACGGGCTATCCTCTCCCTATTTTGCGAGTCTTTTGTCTTCGGTATTTGACACATATGTTATGACACCACACGATCTGAAGTCTCTTGCGCAGTTGTTATTGACTCTGACTCAGTATACGATGTGGGAATCTCAATGGAGAACAGGATTGCAAACAATTTTGCTGGGGTATGCGGGGCATGCTAATGCTGCTTTAGCTGCGTTGACAATAGAACACCTTACAGGGACGGGACGGTTCTCAGACCCTGTCGCTCAAGCTAGGGATATCCCTTGAGAAGCTTTAGAAGCACTCAGAGAGGAAGCGAAAAGGGCTCTGCTGAAAGTTCCTGATTCAGGCAGACCCCAGAAAGCATTTACTACTATAACCCAAGAACCTCGTGAACCGTATATGCAGTTTATAGATAGATTAAAACAAGCCCTAGAAAGGCAGATTGATAATACGGAAGCCCGAGAAATTCTACTCCTTAAGTTAGCCGTAGAAAATGCTAACGCTGACTGCAAAAAACTCTTAAGGTCTCTCCCGAATCAGAATCCTACCCTAATCGAGATGGTGGAAGCCTGTAACAGGATCGGTACCATGGACCATAAATTTGAGGTTATGGCTGCCGCATTCGCGGCCATGCGTGGGCAAGTTAACCCCACTCCACCGCCCCGAAACTGTTACGGCTGTGGGAAGCCGGGCCACCTTAAGAAAGATTGCCTCGCTACGAGTGCTTGGAGGCGTCCCCAGATACCCGGGATCTGCCCTAAATGCCAGAAGGGACGGCATTATGCTAATCAATGCAGGTCTAAGCATGATTCTCAGGGACGTCCGATACAGGGAAACCGGTCGCAGAGCACGGGGCCGCGGCGCGTGCAGACACAAGTTCCGCGGATGGCCCCCCCGCGGGCGCAGGGGGGGGGGGTAACAGCGTTGCCGACCTCTGCCCAGCAACAGCAGGAAGTGCCGGCTTGGACCTGGCAACCTCCTATGCAGTAACGCTACTTGATTCCTCAGTTCATCTGTTGCCCACGGGTATTGTCGGTCCTTTACCACCCGCAACGCAGGCATTGTTGTTAGGAAGGTCGTCTACGACGCTATCAGGACTTTTTGTATTACCTGGGGTAATAGATGCTGACAGTTCTCAAGAGATTAAAATCATGGCTTGGACTCCGTTTCCTCCTTGTATTATACCGAAGGGAAGTCGGATTGCACAACTAGTTTTAATGCCCAAAGTTGATAATTCTCTGCCTAGTGACCAGTTAATGCCACAGAGGCAAGGAGCTTTTGGCTCCACAGGAGAACCGCAGATTTTATGGGTCCAATCTATCACGCAGAAACGCCCCACATGTCGATGTACTCTTATTCGTGGGAATCAACGGGTTGTACTGTGCGGAATTATTGACACGGGTGCGGATGTTACTGTCATTTCTCAAGCCAAATGGCCACCCCAATGGCCCCTAGCAGATGTTTCCCAAGCGTTAGCTGGGATAGGGGGATATGGAGCTAGTCGACAGAGCTTAGAACTAATTCAGATACAGGATGCAAGCGGCCAGACAGTATCTGTCAAACCGTTTGTTTTACCTGTCCCTATGGTTTTGTGGGGGCGTGACGTGTTATCCCAATGGGGTATGTCTCTTCAAACTACCCAGACACATTTTTAGGTGGGGCCATTGAGGGGCGTGAGACCCTAAAATTAATCTGGAAAACTGAAACCCCTGTTTGGGTCGATCAATGGTCCCTACCTACGGAAAAACTTCACGCTCTCCAAGAATTAGTTGCAGAACAACTATCGAAGGGACATATTGTGTCTTCTAACAGCCCCTGGAATTCGCCGGTTTTTGTTATCAAAAAACACACTGGCAAGTGGCGCCTGCTCCATGACCTCCGGAAAATTAATGACGCTATGGAAAGCATGGGAGCCCTACAACCAGGACTTCCATCACCTACTATGATTCCTCGTGATTGGCATTTAACGGTCATTGACCTTAGAGATTGCTTTTTTAATATTCCCTTGCATCCAGATGATGCCCCTAAATTTGCCTTTTCTGTACCAAGCGTCAACATGCAAGCCCCATTACAAAGGTACCACTGGGTTGTGCTGCCACAAGGAATGAAAAACAGTCCCACAATATGTCAGTGGTATGTAGCTAAGATACTTAGTCCAATTAGAACCATGATGCGCCATGTCTTACTGTACCATTATATGGACGACATTCTAGTAGCAGCAGAACACCATGAAGTCATGGAGGAAGCTGTAGCCCTTGTCATGGTTGCCATTAAATCGGCAAACCTCTGTATTGCCCCAGAAAAAGTACAACGGACGCCACCATGGAAGTACTTAGGGTGGCGCATACGAGCTCAAACTGTTATTCCTCAGCCTTTACAAATAGCCACGCAGGTAAAAAACTTACATGATGTACAAAAACTGTTAGGAACAATCAATTGGGTCAGACCCTTGCTTGGCATTACTAATGCAGACCTAAGCCCATTATTTGAAATGCTCAAAGGAGGCTCAGATCTCTGTGCCCCACGGAATCTTAATCCTGAGGCTGTTAACGCCCTACAGAAAGTTGCCATAGCAATTACCAACAGACAAGCGCATCGATGGGCACCTGAGTTACCTTTTCAACTCATCATTTTGAATCCTGCACGGCAACCTCATGCACTGATCTTTCAGTGGGATAGCCAGAAACCGGACCCTTTGCTGATTATTGAATGGATTTTTTTACCCAACCAAGCCACAAAAACTATTTTGACACAGCATGAAATGTTTGCATCCCTTGTCGTCAAAGCTCGACAAAGACTGTTGACTTTAGCAGGAACAGACTTTACCCTTATCTGTCTACCAGTAACAGCTGTTTATTTACAATGGCTATTACAACAATCGGACGCATTAGGGACAGCTCTAGTCAATTATACGGGCCAACTTACTTCGCATCCACCTTCTCATAAACTGTTACACGCTGACTTTCACCTTCTGCCGATGCCAAAAAGAAGCGATCAGCCTCTACAGGCCTTTACTGTTTTCACAGATGGATCGGGTAGAACTCACAAGTCCGTTATCCTTTGGTGGGACGATAAGTCTGGACATTGGGACTCTGATGTAGAAACTGTACAGGGCTCTCCTCAAATAGCAGAATTGTCAGCCGTGGTTCGCGCCTTTCGGAAATGGTCTATCCCTCTCAATGTAATTACTGATTCTGCTTATGTTGCAGGAATTGTTCAACGAGCAGAAGCCTCAGTGCTCCGTGATGTTTCTCATGCAGTCTTGTTTACCTTGCTACAGGAGCTTGTCTTTCTCTTAGATTCTCGCCATCATTCCTATTTTATTATGCATATTAGATCCCATACCTCTTTACCTGGGTTTATGGCCGAGGGAAACCGACAGGCTGATATGCTTACGCTACCTGTGCAGGTATTACCCGATCGTGTGGCACAAGCTCGACTTAGCCATTCCTTTTTTCATCAAAATGCTGGAGGTTTAAAACGACAATTTAACCTCACCATGCAGCAGGCAAAAAATATTGTTGCCGTGTGTCCTGATTGCCAAAGACATTCTTTTATATCCGTTGCCGGAGGAGTTAACCCAAGAGGGTTACAGAGTCTGCAGCTTTGGCAAACAGACGTTACGCATTTTTCTGAATTTGGTCGTTTGAAGTATATACATTCTTCTATCGATACCTTTTTGGGTGCATTGTTTGCCTCTTGTCATACAGGAGAAAGAGCGCGAGATGTTCAAAGGCACCTGACGCGAGCCTTTGCCACTTTAGGAATACCCTCACAGATTAAAACTGACAATGGCCCTGCCTATGTCTCTTCATCAATAAATTCCTTTTTAAATTCTTGGGGAATCTCACACACCACCGGCATTCCTCACTCCCCCACAGGCCAATCCCTAATAGAGCGCTCGCACCAATCCCTCAAGTGTTTGTTACAAAAACAAAAAGGGGGAGTAGGGACCGCTACTCCAGAAGAGCGATTACAGAAAGCCTTATATGTCTTTAATTTTTTGAATTGTTCTCTGTTGGACAGTAATCCTCCCATAGTTCGACATTTTAGTACAAACACCCTCTTGGAACCCAGAATCAAGCCACCGGTGTTAATTCGGGACCCTGAAACAGGTAAAGTAATGGGACCCTATCCCCTCGTTACATGGGGTAGAGGCTATGCTTGTGTCTCCACAGAAAGAGGCCCCCGTTGGATCCCAGCGAAAAATGTGAGGCCCTTTCGAGAGGCACTACAGCAGCAGCCCTCTGATGACATCTTGAATCCAGATTCTACACCCGGTGAAGAGGACACCGCCCTCGAATGAACTCTGTTTTAGAAGCTACTAATTGGGAGCTTAAATGCCCCCAGTGTACAAATTGTTATCCGTGGATCTGCAGGATTTGTGCTAATTGTGGTAAATCACAGTGGCTGAACCGCCACACGGTGGAACGTTGGTGTCACGGTTGTCTTGAAAAAGAGTGGCAAAAAGTAGATATATTATTAGATACATTATTGACAATAGAAAGGGAAACAGAGTTTACTCTACCACAGACCCCTCCTGAGGGAGTACCGCGACCTGATTATCATACGGTAGACTGGGTGGGAATTGTAATCCAAAAATTAGGCAATATCCGATTTTCCAAAATAGAATGTGGTAAGGATATCAAGATACCTCAAATTTGGATAGTCGCCCCAGAAAAGTGGGAACAAACAAAGAAGGAGTGTGAGCGAAGAAGGAATAAGAAGCTACGGAGATGGGCAAGGGAATAGTTGTGGTTGCCCTATGGGTATTTACATATGTCAGCATGGGATTTGAATTGCATCAAGTTGGCCCTTGTACTAATGTATGGCTTACATGGGCAAATCGCACTGGGGTTACAGACTTTTGTCTGTCCCTGGCGCAAGTTGGCGATCCGTTTAGAACATGCTTAATCGGGACACCTACATGGTGGCCAGACCAATTTCGAGGTTTTGTGCGAAATGATTCTGTGTTGAGGTTTGATAATAAAATATTGTTTGAGTCAGGACTCCGGCAAGCACAGGTCGATGGCAAGTGGCAAGCTCAGATAATCTTGAACCTTAAAAATACGATGCAAAGCGATCCTGAGGAATTAGAGTTGTTAGGTTGTTTGAATGCTACTAACATAACAGGAGGGGGGTGGTTTAGCTTTGAACCCCGGTCTCTAGAGCAAATCAACACCAACATGCAAGAGTGGGGCACTGTCAATCCAAACCCTCCTCTCTTTTCACAGTTGAAAAAACAGGTTGGGCTTGACAGGGCAATGTATACAAGATTAAATTGTACTGATGCCCCTGCCAAACGGCTTCCCCCAGGTATATTTTTAATCTGTGGAGATCGTGCATGGGCGGGAATACCCAGAGACCCCCATGGCGGACCTTGCTATTTAGGGCAACTAACACTTTTTCACCCGTCATTACGCCAGTTGATGAATTGGACTCGTAGGCGTTCAAAAAGGTCTGTGCACGAGTTAAATTGTAATGATCAAACGGATCCTGTGTTTTGGAGCCAGACTGTGATGGTTCTGGCTTCCACATTTTTGCCCGGTGCTACTGCGGCAAGGACCATGACCTCGCTTAAGCAGCTTGCATGCTGGACAAAAAATGAACTCAACCTCACTAGTCAAATTCTCGGGGAATTGACACAGGATGTTGCTAGTGTCAGACATGCCGTATTACAGAATCGTGCTGCTATAGATTTTCTCTTGTTAGCCCACGGACATGGATGCCAGGATTTTGAAGGGATGTGCTGTATGAATTTATCTGACCACTCCAGAAGTATCCACCAGCGAATTGCAGAGTTGCGAGAACGACTCCATAAGATAAAGGAAGTGGACGGATTCGATGGGTGGCTAGCATCCTGGGGTATTACGGGATGGATGAAAGATTTGCTTAAACAAGGGCTTTCTATCCTTCTAATGACTTGTGTGTTGTTGATAGTAATTCCATGTATATTACAATGTTTGCAAAAATCAATAACCGCTTCAGTAAACAAAATTTTTGTTGTAAATCAGGAATCAACGCAAAATTTGAAGGGAACCCTGAAAACCCCTAGTATGGAAATGTTAGTTAGGGAAGATGTTCTTGAGTTAGTTGGTCATCGACCTTGGGATAGCCAAAATGTTTAATTAAAACAGAAAGGGGGAGATGTGGGTTAGCGAGAGCTGTTGCCTGGGCCTGAGGCCTGTATGCTAGCTTGTTGCAAAATCGAGGGTTGCAATAGACAAGGAACGCAGTGTGCCCAGACAAGGCCCAGGAACAAGGAATTTGTGGTTATCAGCAAACGCCTACACCCAAGGACAAGGAATAACCCGTGACCACAGGTGGCCGACTGATAGTCGCGGGAACATCTCCTAATCAAAAAACTCTGTTTAAATAGTCTATTGTTTAAGTAGTCTTGCTAGTCTTGCGCATGTGTTAGAATGATTAGCCAGTCACCTTAAGACACGCTTAACTTAGAACATAT
This sequence comes from Caloenas nicobarica, assembly GCF_036013445.1. Lineage (NCBI taxonomy): Eukaryota > Metazoa > Chordata > Aves > Columbiformes > Columbidae > Caloenas > Caloenas nicobarica. The sequence continues at coordinate 1,276,640 of NW_027017722.1, forward strand.
AAATGTATGTGTGTTAGCTCAATAAATCGGACATCTTGCTTGCATCAAGCTGCGTCCCCGTCTCTCAATCGCGACATCCCAGAGCTGCAGAGAGCAGCAGCAGGAATAGAGGCCAAGCTGTCCGCGGTTCCTGCAGAGGGAGAACCTTGACAAGGAGTTGTGGGACTGACCATGCACAAAAGAGGAGGAAGAAGAAGAAGAAGAAGAAGAAGAAGAAGAAGAAGAAGAAGAAGAAGAAGAAGAGGAAGAAGAGGAAGAAGAGGCGAGTGGTACCGTGGCATCTCTTCCAAAGCGTGACATGTAGCGATGACGAGCAGACTTTTTGCCTTCCACAACTTGTTTGGCTGCTGTGCTTCTTGGCCAGGGATGCATGAGAAGCGCTCTGGTCCCTGCCAGGCGCTTGTGTTACCTGCAGGGAGAGCTGAGAAGCGGCAGCTGCGGCTGCCAGCATGGTGGAGCATGAGCAGCCAGCTCCCAGGCCAAATGGCCCAAAAAAATGGTGGCAAGGGGCGGTGCTGGGAACTGCAGAGGAAGGCAAAAAACCGCCGGGGACCAGTGCCAATGTGCCCCGGGGGAAAAAGTTCCTTGCTGAGCCCAGTGCTGGCCATGGGCTGTTCCCTGAGCATGTGAGCCAGACCTGGCTCCTTGTCCCACAGGCTGCTCATGCTTCCCAGGAGCTGCCCAAGCCCTATCCTCCCTTGAGCTGGAGCTATGTCGCGGACTTGCCAGAGTGCCCAACTGCCTCTGAGCTGATGGAGCTTGTGGGCAAGAATCCTTGCTGTCCCTGTGTAGGACACCAGTGGGTGTTCCAAAGCACTGCAAGGCCTTGCAAGCCCTTGCAAGCCCTCGACATCCTATCTCTTACGGCTCCTGAGCATTGCTCTGTAGGAGATGAGGATGGTGAGCTCTGCAGTGCTCCTCAAGAAGGAATTGCCTTGGTCTTGCCACTGCTATCCAGTTGAAAAGGATTTGCATCCATGAGCCGAGCTTGGAAGGTGGCCCTGCCAGCAGATTGTCTTGCAGCGGAGAACCTCCAGCAGCCTCATGCAAGGTTTTCTTCCCTCAGCCCCTGGCCTGTGATTCCAGCAGCTCCTCAAGTGCTTCCTGTCAGATGTGCTGGGGCTGCCCCCGGGCCAGCTCTGGCAGTGGACACGGGAGGCTGCTCCTCTGGATCCTGCGTGGGGCCTGGTGACCACTGCGTTGCCGGGTGCTGGCATTGTGACATGGGGGTGACACAGCCGCATATGTGCAGCCCTTTGGAGGAAGCCTTTGGGGTGCTGGCTCCAAATCAGTCCCTGTAGCTACAAAATAGGGGAGTAAGCAACCTAATAGAGTCCCTCTTTTGCAAAAAGACAGTGTGGATTTGTTGCCAGTGCAGCCTTACTTCCAGTAGCAATACTGCCTGTGGTATCATGTATGGAGGCCTCAGGGCTCGCTCAGGGCTTGTCACGCAGAACTGCAGGCCTGACAGAGCAGAACTGCTCTCCTCTCCTCTCCTCTCCTCTCCTCTCCTCTCCTCTCCTCTTCTCTCCTGTCCGGCAGTCCAATATCTAAGAGACTGTTTGCCTGAAGGGACAGAGGGGTTTCAGTTCCGAAATCAATTTCAAGGACACATAACACAATGAATTGTATTTTATTTTGTTGTTAATTTATTAATTTTCTTGATTTGATGTTATTTCATGTTATGTTATTTCATGTCATTTTTTTTCCCTTTGTGACTCTGTTTCAGAAGCCAGGCTCACAAGCATTAGCTCAAGCCCAAGTGTAGCCAGGAGTAGGCTGAGGCATTCTTCAGTTTAGCCTGAGAAAAGATCCCTTGCAGGCTGGCAAAGGCAAGTCCCAGAGCTGCAGAGAGCAGCAGCAGGAATAGAGGCCAAGCTGTCCGTGGTTCCTGCAGAGGGAGAACCTTGACAAGGAGTTGTGGGACTGACCATGCACAAAAGAGGAGGAGGAAGAAGAAGAAGAAGAAGAAGAAGAAGAAGAAGAAGAGGAAGAAGAGGAAGAAGAGGAAGAAGAGGTGAGTGGTACCGTGGCATCTCTTCCAAAGCGTGACATGTAGCGATGACGAGCAGACTTTTTGCCTTCCACAACTTGTTTGGCTGCTGTGCTTCTTGGGCAGGGATGCATGAGAAGCGCTCTGGTCCCTGCCAGGCGCTTGTGTTACCTGCAGGGAGAGCTGAGAAGCGGCAGCTGCGGCTGCCAGCATGGTGGAGCATGAGCAGCCAGCTCCCAGGCCAAATGGCCCAAAAAAATGGTGGCAAGGGGCGGTGCTGGGAACTGCAGAGGAAGGCAAAAAACCGCCGGGGACCAGTGCCAATGTGCCCCGGGGGAAAAAGTTCCTTGCTGAGCCCAGTGCTGGCCATGGGCTGTTCCCTGAGCATGTGAGCCAGACCTGGCTCCTTGTCCCACAGGCTGCTCATGCTTCCCAGGAGCCGCCCAAGCCCTATCCTCCCTTGAGCTGGAGCTATGTTGCGGACTTGCCAGAGTGCCCAAGTGCCTCTGAGCTGATAGACCTTGTGGGCAAGAATCCTTGCTGTCCCTGTGTAGGACACCAGTGGTTGTTCCAAAGCACTGCAAGCCCTTGCAAGCCCTTGCAAGCCCTCGACATCCTATCTCTTACGGCTCCTGAGCGTTGCTCTGTAGGAGATGAGGATGGTGAGCTCTGCAGTGCTCCTCAAGAAGGAATTGCCTTGGTCTTGCCACTGCTATCCAGTTGAAAAGCATTTGCATCCATGAGCCGAGCTTGGAAGGTGGCCCTGCCAGCAGATTGTCTTGCAGCGGAGAACCTCCAGCAGCCTCATGCAAGGTTTTCTTCCCTCAGCCCCTGGCCTGTGATTCCAGCAGCTCCTCAAGTGCTTCCTGTCAGATGTGCTGGGGCTGCCCCCGGGCCAGCTCTGGCAGTGGACACGGGAGGCTGCTCCTCTGGATCCTGCGTGGGGCCTGGTGACCACTGCGTTGCCGGGTGCTGGCATTGTGCCATGGGGGTGACACAGCCGCATATGTGCAGCCCTTTGGAGGAAGCCTTTGGGGTGCTGGCTCCAAATCAGTCCCTGTAGCTACAAAATAGGGGAGTAAGCAACCTAATAGAGTCCCTCTTTTGCAAAAAGACAGTGTGGATTTGTTGCCAGTGCAGCCTTACTTCCAGTAGCAATACTGCCTGTGGTATCATGTATGGAGGCCTCAGGGCTCGCTCAGGGCTTGTCACGCAGAACTGCAGGCCTGACAGAGCAGAACTGCTCTCCTCTCCTCTCCTCTCCTCTCCTCTCCTCTCCTCTCCTCTCCTCTCCTCTTCTCTCCTGTCCGCCAGTCCAATATCTAAGAGACTGTTTGCCTGAAGGGACAGAGGGGTTTCAGTTCCGAAATCAATTTCAAGGACACATAACACAATGAATTGTATTTTATTTTGTTGTTAATTTATTAATTTTCTTGATTTGATGTTATTTCATGTTATGTTATTTCATGTCATTTTTTTTCCCTTTGTGACTCTGTTTCAGAAGCCAGGCTCACAAGCATTAGCTCAAGCCCAAGTGTAGCCAGGAGTAGGCTGAGGCATTCTTCAGTTTAGCCTGAGAAAAGATCCCTTGCAGGCTGGCAAAGGCAAGTCCCAGAGCTGCAGAGAGCAGCAGCAGGAATAGAGGCCAAGCTGTCCGCGGTTCCTGCAGAGGGAGAACCTTGACAAGGAGTTGTGGGACTGACCATGCAGAAAAGAGGAGGAGGAAGAAGAAGAAGAAGAAGAAGAAGAAGAAGAAGAAGAAGAAGAGGAAGAAGAGGAAGAAGAGGCGAGTGGTACCGTGGCATCTCTTCCAAAGCGTGACATGTAGCGATGACGAGCAGACTTTTTGCCTTCCACAACTTGTTTGGCTGCTGTGCTTCTTGGCCAGGGATGCATGAGAAGCGCTCTGGTCCCTGCCAGGCGCTTGTGTTACCTGCAGGGAGAGCTGAGAAGCGGCAGCTGCGGCTGCCAGCATGGTGGAGCATGAGCAGCCAGCTCCCAGGCCAAATGGCCCAAAGAAATGGTGGCAAGGGGCGGTGCTGGGAACTGCAGAGGAAGGCAAAAAACCGCCGGGGACCAGTGCCAATGTGCCCCGGGGGAAAAAGTTCCTTGCTGAGCCCAGTGCTGGCCATGGGCTGTTCCCTGAGCATGTGAGCCAGACCTGGCTCCTTGTCCCACAGGCTGCTCATGCTTCCCAGGAGCTGCCCAAGCCCTATCCTCCCTTGAGCTGGAGCTATGTCGCGGACTTGCCAGAGTGCCCAAGTGCCTCTGAGCTGCTAGACCTTGTGGGCAAGAATCCTTGCTGTCCCTGTGTAGGACACCAGTGGGTGTTCCAAAGCACTGCAAGGCCTTGCAAGCCCTTGCAAGCCCTCGACATCCTATCTCTTACGGCTCCTGAGCGTTGCTCTGTAGGAGATGAGGATGGTGAGCTCTGCAGTGCTCCTCAAGAAGGAATTGCCTTGGTCTTGCCACTGCTATCCAGTTGAAAAGGATTTGCATCCATGAGCCGAGCTTGGAAGGTGGCCCTGCCAGCAGATTGTCTTGCAGCGGAGAACCTCCAGCAGCCTCATGCAAGGTTTTCTTCCCTCAGCCCCTGGCCTGTGATTCCAGCAGCTCCTCAAGTGCTTCCTGTCAGATGTGCTGGGGCTGCCCCCGGGCCAGCTCTGGCAGTGGACACGGGAGGCTGCTCCTCTGGATCCTGCGTGGGGCCTGGTGACCACTGCGTTGCCGGGTGCTGGCATTGTGACATGGGGGTGACACAGCCGCATATGTGCAGCCCTTTGGAGGAAGCCTTTGGGGTGCTGGCTCCAAATCAGTCCCTGTAGCTACAAAATAGGGGAGTAAGCAACCTCATAGAGTCCCTCTTTTGCAAAAAGACAGTGTGGATTTGTTGCCAGTGCAGCCTTACTTCCAGTAGCAATACTGCCTGTGGTATCATGTATGGAGGCCTCAGGGCTCGCTCAGGGCTTGTCACGCAGAACTGCAGGCCTGACAGAGCAGAACTGCTCTCCTCTCCTCTCCTCTCCTCTCCTCTCCTCTCCTCTCCTCTCCTCTCCTCTCCTCTCCTCTTCTCTCCTGTCCGGCAGTCCAATATCTAAGAGACTGTTTGCCTGAAAGGACAGAGGGGTTTCAGTTCCGAAATCAATTTCAAGGACACATAACACAATGAATTGTATTTTATTTTGTTGTTAATTTATTAATTTTCTTGATTTGATGTTATTTCATGTTATGTTATTTCATGTCATTTTTTTTCCCTTTGTGACTCTGTTTCAGAAGCCAGGCTCACAAGCATTAGCTCAAGCCCAAGTGTAGCCAGGAGTAGGCTGAGGCATTCTTCAGTTTAGCCTGAGAAAAGATCCCTTGCAGGCTGGCAAAGGCAAGTCCCAGATCTGCAGAGAGCAGCAGCAGGAATAGAGGCCAAGCTGTCCGCGGTTCCTGCAGAGGGAGAACCTTGACAAGGAGTTGTGGGACTGACCATGCAGAAAAGAGGAGGAGGAAGAAGAAGAAGAAGAAGAAGAAGAAGAAGAAGAAGAAGAGGAAGAAGAGGAAGAAGAGGAAGAAGAGGTGAGTGGTACCGTGGCATCTCTTCCAAAGCGTGACATGTAGCGATGACGAGCAGACTTTTTGCCTTCCACAACTTGTTTGGCTGCTGTGCTTCTTGGCGAGGGATGCATGAGAAGCGCTCTGGTCCCTGCCAGGCGCTTGTGTTACCTGCAGGGAGAGCTGAGAAGCGGCAGCTGCGGCTGCCAGCATGGTGGAGCATGAGCAGCCAGCTCCCAGGCCAAATGGCCCAAAGAAATGGTGGCAAGGGGCGGTGCTGGGAACTGCAGAGGAAGGCAAAAAACTGCCGGGGACCAGTGCCAATGTGCCCCGGGGGAAAAAGTTCCTTGCTGAGCCCAGTGCTGGCCATGGGCTGTTCCCTGAGCATGTGAGCCAGACCTGGCTCCTTGTCCCACAGGCTGCTCATGCTTCCCAGGAGCTGCCCAAGCCCTATCCTCCCTTGAGCTGGAGCTATGTCGCGGACTTGCCAGAGTGCCCAAGTGCCTCTGAGCTGATAGACCTTGTGGGCAAGAATCCTTGCTGTCCCTGTGTAGGACACCAGTGGGTGTTCCAAAGCACTGCAAGCCCTTGCAAGCCCTTGCAAGCCCTCGACATCCTATCTCTTACGGCTCCTGAGCGTTGCTCTGTAGGAGATGAGGATGGTGAGCTGTGCAGTGCTCCTCAAGAAGGAATTGCCTTGGTCTTGCCACTGCTATCCAGTTGAAAAGGATTTGCATCCATGAGCCGAGCTTGGAAGGTGGCCCTGCCAGCAGATTGTCTTGCAGCGGAGAACCTCCAGCAGCCTCATGCAAGGTTTTCTTCCCTCAGCCCCTGGCCTGTGATTCCAGCAGCACCTCAAGTGCTTCCTGTCAGATGTGCTGGGGCTGCCCCCGGGCCAGCTCTGGCAGTGGACACGGGAGGCTGCTCCTCTGGATCCTGCGTGGGGCCTGGTGACCACTGCGTTGCCGGGTGCTGGCATTGTGACATGGGGGTGACACAGCCGCATATGTGCAGCCCTTTGGAGGAAGCCTTTGGGGTGCTGGCTCCAAATCAGTCCCTGTAGCTACAAAATAGGGGAGTAAGCAACCTAATAGAGTCCCTCTTTTGCAAAAAGACAGTGTGGATTTGTTGCCAGTGCAGCCTTCCTTCCAGTAGCAATACTGCCTGTGGTATCATGTATGGAGGTCTCAGGGCTCGCTCAGGGCTTGTCACGCAGAACTGCAGGCCTGACAGAGCAGAACTGCTCTCCTCTCCTCTCCTCTCCTCTCCTCTCCTCTCCTCTCCTCTCCTCTCCTCTCCTCTCCTCTCCTCTCCTCTCCTCTCCTCTCCTCTCCTCTCCTCTTCTCTCCTGTCCGGCCGTCCAATATCTAAGAGACTGTTTGCCTGAAGGGACAGAGGGGTTTCAGTTCCGAAATCAATTTCAAGGACACATAACACAATGAATTGTATTTTAATTTGTTGTTAATTTATTAATTTTCTTGATTTGATGTTATTTCATGTTATGTTATTTCATGTCATTTTTTTTCCCTTTGTGACTCTGTTTCAGAAGCCAGGCTCACAAGCATTAGCTCAAGCCCAAGTGTAGCCAGGAGTAGGCTGAGGCATTCTTCAGTTTAGCCTGAGAAAAGATCCCTTGCAGGCTGGCAAAGGCAAGTCCCAGAGCTGCAGAGAGCAGCAGCAGGAATAGAGGCCAAGCTGTCCGCGGTTCCTGCAGAGGGAGAACCTTGACAAGGAGTTGTGGGACTGACCATGCAGAAAAGAGGAGGAGGAAGAAGAAGAAGAAGAAGAAGAAGAAGAAGAAGAAGAAGAAGAAGAAGAAGAAGAAGAGGAAGAAGAGGAAGAAGAGGAAGAAGAGGTGAGTGGTACCGTGGCATCTCTTCCAAAGCGTGACATGTAGCGATGACGAGCAGACTTTTTGCCTTCCACAACTTGTTTGGCTGCTGTGCTTCTTGGGCAGGGATGCATGAGAAGCGCTCTGGTCCCTGCCAGGCGCTTGTGTTACCTGCAGGGAGAGCTGAGAAGCGGCAGCTGCGGCTGCCAGCATGGTGGAGCATGAGCAGCCAGCTCCCAGGCCAAATGGCCCAAAAAAATGGTGGCAAGGGGCGGTGCTGGGAACTGCAGAGGAAGGCAAAAAACCGCCGGGGACCAGTGCCAATGTGCCCCGGGGGAAAAAGTTCCTTGCTGAGCCCAGTGCTGGCCATGGGCTGTTCCCTGAGCATGTGAGCCAGACCTGGCTCCTTGTCCCACAGGCTGCTCATGCTTCCCAGGAGCCGCCCAAGCCCTATCCTCCCTTGAGCTGGAGCTATGTTGCGGACTTGCCAGAGTGCCCAAGTGCCTCTGAGCTGATAGACCTTGTGGGCAAGAATCCTTGCTGTCCCTGTGTAGGACACCAGTGGTTGTTCCAAAGCACTGCAAGCCCTTGCAAGCCCTTGCAAGCCCTCGACATCCTATCTCTTACGGCTCCTGAGCGTTGCTCTGTAGGAGATGAGGATGGTGAGCTCTGCAGTGCTCCTCAAGAAGGAATTGCCTTGGTCTTGCCACTGCTATCCAGTTGAAAAGCATTTGCATCCATGAGCCGAGCTTGGAAGGTGGCCCTGCCAGCAGATTGTCTTGCAGCGGAGAACCTCCAGCAGCCTCATGCAAGGTTTTCTTCCCTCAGCCCCTGGCCTGTGATTCCAGCAGCTCCTCAAGTGCTTCCTGTCAGATGTGCTGGGGCTGCCCCCGGGCCAGCTCTGGCAGTGGACACGGGAGGCTGCTCCTCTGGATCCTGCGTGGGGCCTGGTGACCACTGCGTTGCCGGGTGCTGGCATTGTGCCATGGGGGTGACACAGCCGCATATGTGCAGCCCTTTGGAGGAAGCCTTTGGGGTGCTGGCTCCAAATCAGTCCCTGTAGCTACAAAATAGGGGAGTAAGCAACCTAATAGAGTCCCTCTTTTGCAAAAAGACAGTGTGGATTTGTTGCCAGTGCAGCCTTACTTCCAGTAGCAATACTGCCTGTGGTATCATGTATGGAGGCCTCAGGGCTCGCTCAGGGCTTGTCACGCAGAACTGCAGGCCTGACAGAGCAGAACTGCTCTCCTCTCCTCTCCTCTCCTCTCCTCTCCTCTCCTCTCCTCTCCTCTCCTCTTCTCTCCTGTCCGCCAGTCCAATATCTAAGAGACTGTTTGCCTGAAGGGACAGAGGGGTTTCAGTTCCGAAATCAATTTCAAGGACACATAACACAATGAATTGTATTTTATTTTGTTGTTAATTTATTAATTTTCTTGATTTGATGTTATTTCATGTTATGTTATTTCATGTCATTTTTTTTCCCTTTGTGACTCTGTTTCAGAAGCCAGGCTCACAAGCATTAGCTCAAGCCCAAGTGTAGCCAGGAGTAGGCTGAGGCATTCTTCAGTTTAGCCTGAGAAAAGATCCCTTGCAGGCTGGCAAAGGCAAGTCCCAGAGCTGCAGAGAGCAGCAGCAGGAATAGAGGCCAAGCTGTCCGCGGTTCCTGCAGAGGGAGAACCTTGACAAGGAGTTGTGGGACTGACCATGCAGAAAAGAGGAGGAGGAAGAAGAAGAAGAAGAAGAAGAAGAAGAAGAAGAAGAAGAAGAGGAAGAAGAGGAAGAAGAGGCGAGTGGTACCGTGGCATCTCTTCCAAAGCGTGACATGTAGCGATGACGAGCAGACTTTTTGCCTTCCACAACTTGTTTGGCTGCTGTGCTTCTTGGCCAGGGATGCATGAGAAGCGCTCTGGTCCCTGCCAGGCGCTTGTGTTACCTGCAGGGAGAGCTGAGAAGCGGCAGCTGCGGCTGCCAGCATGGTGGAGCATGAGCAGCCAGCTCCCAGGCCAAATGGCCCAAAGAAATGGTGGCAAGGGGCGGTGCTGGGAACTGCAGAGGAAGGCAAAAAACCGCCGGGGACCAGTGCCAATGTGCCCCGGGGGAAAAAGTTCCTTGCTGAGCCCAGTGCTGGCCATGGGCTGTTCCCTGAGCATGTGAGCCAGACCTGGCTCCTTGTCCCACAGGCTGCTCATGCTTCCCAGGAGCTGCCCAAGCCCTATCCTCCCTTGAGCTGGAGCTATGTCGCGGACTTGCCAGAGTGCCCAAGTGCCTCTGAGCTGCTAGACCTTGTGGGCAAGAATCCTTGCTGTCCCTGTGTAGGACACCAGTGGGTGTTCCAAAGCACTGCAAGGCCTTGCAAGCCCTTGCAAGCCCTCGACATCCTATCTCTTACGGCTCCTGAGCGTTGCTCTGTAGGAGATGAGGATGGTGAGCTCTGCAGTGCTCCTCAAGAAGGAATTGCCTTGGTCTTGCCACTGCTATCCAGTTGAAAAGGATTTGCATCCATGAGCCGAGCTTGGAAGGTGGCCCTGCCAGCAGATTGTCTTGCAGCGGAGAACCTCCAGCAGCCTCATGCAAGGTTTTCTTCCCTCAGCCCCTGGCCTGTGATTCCAGCAGCTCCTCAAGTGCTTCCTGTCAGATGTGCTGGGGCTGCCCCCGGGCCAGCTCTGGCAGTGGACACGGGAGGCTGCTCCTCTGGATCCTGCGTGGGGCCTGGTGACCACTGCGTTGCCGGGTGCTGGCATTGTGACATGGGGGTGACACAGCCGCATATGTGCAGCCCTTTGGAGGAAGCCTTTGGGGTGCTGGCTCCAAATCAGTCCCTGTAGCTACAAAATAGGGGAGTAAGCAACCTCATAGAGTCCCTCTTTTGCAAAAAGACAGTGTGGATTTGTTGCCAGTGCAGCCTTACTTCCAGTAGCAATACTGCCTGTGGTATCATGTATGGAGGCCTCAGGGCTCGCTCAGGGCTTGTCACGCAGAACTGCAGGCCTGACAGAGCAGAACTGCTCTCCTCTCCTCTCCTCTCCTCTCCTCTCCTCTCCTCTCCTCTCCTCTCCTCTCCTCTTCTCTCCTGTCCGGCAGTCCAATATCTAAGAGACTGTTTGCCTGAAAGGACAGAGGGGTTTCAGTTCCGAAATCAATTTCAAGGACACATAACACAATGAATTGTATTTTATTTTGTTGTTAATTTATTAATTTTCTTGATTTGATGTTATTTCATGTTATGTTATTTCATGTCATTTTTTTTCCCTTTGTGACTCTGTTTCAGAAGCCAGGCTCACAAGCATTAGCTCAAGCCCAAGTGTAGCCAGGAGTAGGCTGAGGCATTCTTCAGTTTAGCCTGAGAAAAGATCCCTTGCAGGCTGGCAAAGGCAAGTCCCAGATCTGCAGAGAGCAGCAGCAGGAATAGAGGCCAAGCTGTCCGCGGTTCCTGCAGAGGGAGAACCTTGACAAGGAGTTGTGGGACTGACCATGCAGAAAAGAGGAGGAGGAAGAAGAAGAAGAAGAAGAAGAAGAAGAAGAAGAAGAAGAGGAAGAAGAGGAAGAAGAGGAAGAAGAGGTGAGTGGTACCGTGGCATCTCTTCCAAAGCGTGACATGTAGCGATGACGAGCAGACTTTTTGCCTTCCACAACTTGTTTGGCTGCTGTGCTTCTTGGCGAGGGATGCATGAGAAGCGCTCTGGTCCCTGCCAGGCGCTTGTGTTACCTGCAGGGAGAGCTGAGAAGCGGCAGCTGCGGCTGCCAGCATGGTGGAGCATGAGCAGCCAGCTCCCAGGCCAAATGGCCCAAAGAAATGGTGGCAAGGGGCGGTGCTGGGAACTGCAGAGGAAGGCAAAAAACTGCCGGGGACCAGTGCCAATGTGCCCCGGGGGAAAAAGTTCCTTGCTGAGCCCAGTGCTGGCCATGGGCTGTTCCCTGAGCATGTGAGCCAGACCTGGCTCCTTGTCCCACAGGCTGCTCATGCTTCCCAGGAGCTGCCCAAGCCCTATCCTCCCTTGAGCTGGAGCTATGTCGCGGACTTGCCAGAGTGCCCAAGTGCCTCTGAGCTGATAGACCTTGTGGGCAAGAATCCTTGCTGTCCCTGTGTAGGACACCAGTGGGTGTTCCAAAGCACTGCAAGCCCTTGCAAGCCCTTGCAAGCCCTCGACATCCTATCTCTTACGGCTCCTGAGCGTTGCTCTGTAGGAGATGAGGATGGTGAGCTGTGCAGTGCTCCTCAAGAAGGAATTGCCTTGGTCTTGCCACTGCTATCCAGTTGAAAAGGATTTGCATCCATGAGCCGAGCTTGGAAGGTGGCCCTGCCAGCAGATTGTCTTGCAGCGGAGAACCTCCAGCAGCCTCATGCAAGGTTTTCTTCCCTCAGCCCCTGGCCTGTGATTCCAGCAGCACCTCAAGTGCTTCCTGTCAGATGTGCTGGGGCTGCCCCCGGGCCAGCTCTGGCAGTGGACACGGGAGGCTGCTCCTCTGGATCCTGCGTGGGGCCTGGTGACCACTGCGTTGCCGGGTGCTGGCATTGTGACATGGGGGTGACACAGCCGCATATGTGCAGCCCTTTGGAGGAAGCCTTTGGGGTGCTGGCTCCAAATCAGTCCCTGTAGCTACAAAATAGGGGAGTAAGCAACCTAATAGAGTCCCTCTTTTGCAAAAAGACAGTGTGGATTTGTTGCCAGTGCAGCCTTCCTTCCAGTAGCAATACTGCCTGTGGTATCATGTATGGAGGTCTCAGGGCTCGCTCAGGGCTTGTCACGCAGAACTGCAGGCCTGACAGAGCAGAACTGCTCTCCTCTCCTCTCCTCTCCTCTCCTCTCCTCTCCTCTCCTCTCCTCTCCTCTCCTCTCCTCTCCTCTCCTCTCCTCTTCTCTCCTGTCCGGCCGTCCAATATCTAAGAGACTGTTTGCCTGAAGGGACAGAGGGGTTTCAGTTCCGAAATCAATTTCAAGGACACATAACACAATGAATTGTATTTTATTTTGTTGTTAATTTATTAATTTTCTTGATTTGATGTTATTTCATGTTATGTTATTTCATGTCATTTTTTTTCCCTTTGTGACTCTGTTTCAGAAGCCAGGCTCACAAGCATTAGCTCAAGCCCAAGTGTAGCCAGGAGTAGGCTGAGGCATTCTTCAGTTTAGCCTGAGAAAAGATCCCTTGCAGGCTGGCAAAGGCAAGTCCCAGAGCTGCAGAGAGCAGCAGCAGGAATAGAGGCCAAGCTGTCCGCGGTTCCTGCAGAGGGAGAACCTTGACAAGGAGTTGTGGGACTGACCATGCAGAAAAGAGGAGGAGGAAGAAGAAGAAGAAGAAGAAGAAGAAGAAGAAGAAGAAGAAGAAGAAGAAGAAGAAGAGGAAGAAGAGGAAGAAGAGGAAGAAGAGGTGAGTGGTACCGTGGCATCTCTTCCAAAGCGTGACATGTAGCGATGACGAGCAGACTTTTTGCCTTCCACAACTTGTTTGGCTGCTGTGCTTCTTGGCGAGGGATGCATGAGAAGCACTCTGGTCCCTGCCAGGCGCTTGTGTTACCTGCAGGGAGAGCTGAGAAGCGGCAGCTGCGGCTGCCAGCATGGTGGAGCATGAGCAGCCAGCTCCCAGGCCAAATGGCCCAAAGAAATGGTGGCAAGGGGCGGTGCTGGGAACTGCAGAGGAAGGCAAAAAACTGCCGGGGACCAGTGCCAATGTGCCCCGGGGGAAAAAGTTCCTTGCTGAGCCCAGTGCTGGCCATGGGCTGTTCCCTGAGCATGTGAGCCAGACCTGGCTCCTTGTCCCACAGGCTGCTCATGCTTCCCAGGAGCTGCCCAAGCCCTATCCTCCCTTGAGCTGGAGCTATGTCGCGGACTTGCCAGAGTGCCCAAGTGCCTCTGAGCTGATAGACCTTGTGGGCAAGAATCCTTGCTGTCCCTGTGTAGGACACCAGTGGGTGTTCCAAAGCACTGCAAGCCCTTGCAAGCCCTTGCAAGCCCTCGACATCCTATCTCTTACGGCTCCTGAGCGTTGCTCTGTAGGAGATGAGGATGGTGAGCTGTGCAGTGCTCCTCAAGAAGGAATTGCCTTGGTCTTGCCACTGCTATCCAGTTGAAAAGGATTTGCATCCATGAGCCGAGCTTGGAAGGTGGCCCTGCCAGCAGATTGTCTTGCAGCGGAGAACCTCCAGCAGCCTCATGCAAGGTTTTCTTCCCTCAGCCCCTGGCCTGTGATTCCAGCAGCTCCTCAAGTGCTTCCTGTCAGATGTGCTGGGGCTGCCCCCGGGCCAGCTCTGGCAGTGGACACGGGAGGCTGCTCCTCTGGATCCTGCGTGGGGCCTGGTGACCACTGCGTTGCCGGGTGCTGGCATTGTGACATGGGGGTGACACAGCCGCATATGTGCAGCCCTTTGGAGGAAGCCTTTGGGGTGCTGGCTCCAAATCAGTCCCTGTAGCTACAAAATAGGGGAGTAAGCAACCTAATAGAGTCCCTCTTTTGCAAAAAGACAGTGTGGATTTGTTGCCAGTGCAGCCTTACTTCCAGTAGCAATACTGCCTGTGGTATCATGTATGGAGGTCTCAGGGCTCGCTCAGGGCTTGTCACGCAGAACTGCAGGCCTGACAGAGCAGAACTGCTCTCCTCTCCTCTCCTCTCCTCTCCTCTCCTCTCCTCTCCTCTCCTCTCCTCTCCTCTCCTCTTCTCTCCTGTCCGCCAGTCCAATATCTAAGAGACTGTTTGCCTGAAGGGACAGAGGGGTTTCAGTTCCGAAATCAATTTCAAGGACACATAACACAATGAATTGTATTTTATTTTGTTGTTAATTTATTAATTTTCTTGATTTGATGTTATTTCATATTATGTTATTTCATGTCATTTTTTTTCCCTTTGTGACTCTGTTTCAGAAGCCAGGCTCACAAGCATTAGCTCAAGCCCAAGTGTAGCCAGGAGTAGGCTGAGGCATTCTTCAGTTTAGCCTGAGAAAAGATCCCTTGCAGGCTGGCAAAGGCAAGTCCCAGAGCTGCAGAGAGCAGCAGCAGGAATAGAGGCCAAGCTGTCCGCGGTTCCTGCAGAGGGAGAACCTTGACAAGGAGTTGTGGGACTGACCATGCAGAAAAGAGGAGGAGGAAGAAGAAGAAGAAGAAGAAGAAGAAGAAGAAGAAGAAGAAGAAGAAGAAGAAGAAGAAGAGGAAGAAGAGGAAGAAGAGGAAGAAGAGGTGAGTGGTACCGTGGCATCTCTTCCAAAGCGTGACATGTAGCGATGACGAGCAGACTTTTTGCCTTCCACAACTTGTTTGGCTGCTGTGCTTCTTGGCGAGGGATGCATGAGAAGCGCTCTGGTCCCTGCCAGGCGCTTGTGTTACCTGCAGGGAGAGCTGAGAAGCGGCAGCTGCGGCTGCCAGCATGGTGGAGCATGAGCAGCCAGCTCCCAGGCCAAATGGCCCAAAGAAATGGTGGCAAGGGGCGGTGCTGGGAACTGCAGAGGAAGGCAAAAAACTGCCGGGGACCAGTGCCAATGTGCCCCGGGGGAAAAAGTTCCTTGCTGAGCCCAGTGCTGGCCATGGGCTGTTCCCTGAGCATGTGAGCCAGACCTGGCTCCTTGTCCCACAGGCTGCTCATGCTTCCCAGGAGCTGCCCAAGCCCTATCCTCCCTTGAGCTGGAGCTATGTCGCGGACTTGCCAGAGTGCCCAAGTGCCTCTGAGCTGATAGACCTTGTGGGCAAGAATCCTTGCTGTCCCTGTGTAGGACACCAGTGGGTGTTCCAAAGCACTGCAAGCCCTTGCAAGCCCTTGCAAGCCCTCGACATCCTATCTCTTAGGGCTCCTGAGCGTTGCTCTGTAGGAGATGAGGATGGTGAGCTCTGCAGTGCTCCTCAAGAAGGAATTGCCTTGGTCTTGCCACTGCTATCCAGTTGAAAAGGATTTGCATCCATGAGCCGAGCTTGGAAGGTGGCCCTGCCAGCAGATTGTCTTGCAGCGGAGAACCTCCAGCAGCCTCATGCAAGGTTTTCTTCCCTCAGCCCCTGGCCTGTGATTCCAGCAGCTCCTCAAGTGCTTCCTGTCAGATGTGCTGGGGCTGCCCCCGGGCCAGCTCTGGCAGTGGACACGGGAGGCTGCTCCTCTGGATCCTGCGTGGGGCCTGGTGACCACTGCGTTGCCGGGTGCTGGCATTGTGACATGGGGGTGACACAGCCGCATATGTGCAGCCCTTTGGAGGAAGCCTTTGGGGTGCTGGCTCCAAATCAGTCCCTGTACCTACAAAATAGGGGAGTAAGCAACCTAATAGAGTCCCTCTTTTGCAAAAAGACAGTGTGGATTTGTTGCCAGTGCAGCCTTACTTCCAGTAGCAATACTGCCTGTGGTATCATGTATGGAGGTCTCAGGGCTCGCTCAGGGCTTGTCACGCAGAACTGCAGGCCTGACAGAGCAGAACTGCTCTCCTCTCCTCTCCTCTCCTCTCTTCTCCTCTCCTCTCCTCTCCTCTCCTCTCCTCTCCTCTCCTCTCCTCTTCTCTCCTGTCCGGCAGTCCAATATCTAAGAGACT